>NC_083415.1:1723898-2035148 GCF_020745735.1 Hemiscyllium ocellatum | reverse complement strand
TTGCCCAACTTCAGTACCTAAAATTCAGTCCAGGATCATGCTTTTGCATGATGGTCTACACACTGGCTTAAACAAGCTCTCCTGGATACATTTTAACAATGTTGATCCCTTCAAACCTCTCATAACGCTGGGGGAGTTGAAATTCCCTACTATCACTACCATATTACTTTTACACTTCTCTGAGCTTTATCTACATACCTTCCCTCTTATTTCTTTCAGACTGTTAGGTGCCCAACAGCAAATTTCCAGCAATGTGATAATTCTGTTTTGGTAAGTACGTAAGCTAGCTCATTGAGCTTGAACGTTTGTTTTCTGATGTTTCATCACCATACTAGGTAACATCATCAGTGAGAGTCTCCACTGAAGCGCTGGTAGTATGTCCTGCCTCTCTGTTTATAGGTCTTGGTTTCTTAAAGTGAGTGATGTTATTTCAGGTTCTTTGTTTCAAGTGAAGGTAAGATATCAATTGATGTGTTTATTGGTGGAGTTCTGGTTAGGATGCCATACCTCAAAGAATTCTCATGCGTGTCCTTGTTTCGCCTGTCCCAGGATGTGTGTTATCCCAGTCAAAGTGGTGTCCTCCTTTGTCTCTATGTATAGAAACTAGTCGTAGTGGGTCGTGTCTTTTGGTGGCCAGTTGGTGTTCATTTATCCTGGTGGCAAGTTTCTGGCTAGTTTGTCCGATGTAGTATTTTTTATTACAGTTCTTGCATGGCATCTTGTACAATCATAGAGTCATAGAGATGTACAGCATGGAAACAGACTCTTTGGTCCAACCTGTCCATGCAGACCAGATATCCCAACCCAATCTAGTCCCACCTGCCAGCACATATCCCTCAAAACCCTTCCTATTCATATAACCCATCCAAAAGCCTCTTAATTGTTGTAATTGTACCAGCCTCCACCACTTCCTCTGGCAGCTCATTCCATACACGTACCACCCTCTGTGTGAAAATGTTGCCCCTCAGGTCTCTTTTATGTCATTCCCCTCTCACCCTAAACCTATACCCTCTAGTTCTGGACTCCTTGACCCTAGAGAAAAGACTTTGTCTATTTACCCTATCCATGCCCGTCATAATTTTGTAAACCTCTATAAGGTCACCCAACAGCCTCTGACGCTCCAGGGAAAAGAGCCCCAGCCTATTCAGCCTCTCCTTATAGCTCAAATCCTCCAACCCTGGCAATATCCTTGTAAATCTTTTTTTTTGAACTCTTTCAAGTTTCACAACATCTTTCTGATATGGAGACCAGAATTGCACGCAATATTCCAACAGTGGCCTAACCAATGTCCTGTATAGCCACAACATGACCTCCCTACTCCTGTACTCCATACTCTGGCCAATAAAGGAAAGCATACCAAATGCTGCCATCACTATCCTATCTACCTGTGACTCCACTTTCAAGGAGCTATGAACCTGCACTCCAAGGTTTCTTTGTTCAGCAACACTCCCTAGGACCTTACCATTAAGTGTGTAAGTTCTGCTAAGATTTGCTTTCCCAAAATGGTGCACTTTGCATTTATTTGAATTAAACTCCATCTGCCACATCTCAGCCCATTTTGCTAGTGGAGTCTAATGGATCTTTTAGATTCATTAGTTGCTGTTTAAGTGTGTTGTAGATTTTTTGATTAGTTTAGAAGATTAGAATCCCTACAATGTGGAAACAGGCCATTTGGCCCAACGTGTCCACACCGATCCTCTGAAGTGTAACCCACCCAGACCCATTCCCGTACATTTACCCCTGACTAAGGCACCAAACACTATGGGCAATTTAGTATGGCCAATTCACCTCACCTGTACATCTTTGGACTGTGGGAGGAAACCAGAGCACCCAGAGGAAACCTACGTAGATGTGGGGAGAATGTGCAAACTCCACACAGACAGTCGCCTGAGCTGGGAATCGAACCCGGGTCCCTGGCGCTGTGAAGCAGTAGTGCTAACCACTGAACTACCATGATGCCAAGGGGTCCGAGTAGTCTGGAAGTCATTTCTGATATGTCTTTGATGTCGGGTAACGTGGCTATAGTTCTTGATTGCATTGTGTCTGCTTGTTTGGGTTTGTTTCTGAGGAATTGGCAGATTGTGTTTATTGGGTACCGATTTTCTTGAAAATATCATATAGATGTTTTTTTTCTTTTTGTAGTTCTTGGGTGCTGTAGTGTGATGTAGCTCGTTGAAATAATGTCTTGATGCAGCTCTGTTTGTAAGTGTTGGGATGATTGCTTCTGAAGTTAAGTATTTGATATGTGTTTGTTGCCGTTCTGTGGTCGCTGGTTTGAAGGTCTCCATTAACTGTACGTTCAACTGTCTTGTACATTTTATGCCTGTCAGGATATTGTTGATGGTTTTGTATGTTTCCTCTAACTTGTTTTGTTTTGCCCTGACGAAAATGTCATCTACGTAGCAGGCCCAAAGTTTGGGTTGGATAGATGGGAGGGCAGCTTGTTCAAATCTCTGCATTACTGCTTCCATTATGAGCCTTGATATTGGTGATCCCATGGGTGTTCTGCTGATTTACATAGAACATAGAACATAGAAAAATACAGCGCAGTACAGGCCCTTCGGCCCTCAATGTTGCGCTGATCCAAGCCCACCTAACTACACTAGCCCACTTTCCACCATATGCCTATAAAGAGGGAGAGTTCACCACTGTTACTGGCAGGGCATTCCATAAACTCACGACTCGCTGAGTAAAGAATCTACCCCTAACTTCAGTCCTATACCTACCACCCCTTAATTTAAAGCTATGCCCCCTCGTAATATCTGACTCCATACGTGGAAAAAGGTTCTCATGGTCAACCCTATCTAAACCCCTAATCATCTTGTACACCTCTATCAAGTCACCCCTAAACCTTCTTTTCTCCAATGAAAACAGCCCCAAGTGCCTCAGCCTTTCCTCATATGATCTTCCTACCATACCAGGCAACATCCTGGTAAACCTCCTTTGCACCCGTTCCAGTGCCTCCACATCCTTCCTATAGTATGGCGACTAAAACTGCACACGATACTCCAGATGCAGCCGCACCAGTGTCTTATACAACTGCAACATGACCTCAGGACTCCGGAACTCCATTCCTCTACCAATAAAAGCCAGTACGCCATATGCCCTCTTCACAGCACTATTTACCTGGGTGGCAACTTTCAGAGATCTGTGTACATGGACACCAAGATCCCTCTGCTCATCCACACTGCCAAGTATCCGACCATTAGCCCAGTACTGCATTTTCTTGTTACTCTTACCAAAGTGAATCACTTCACACTTAGCGACATTGAACTCCATTTGCCTCCTTTCTGCCCAGCTCTGCAGCTTATCTATGTCCCGCTGTAACCTGCCACATCCTTCCTCACTGTCAACAACTCCACCAACTTTCGTATCATCCGCAAACTTGCTCACCCAACCTTCTAGCCCCCCCTCCAGGTCATTTATAAAAATGACAAACAGCAATGGTCCCAAAACAGATCCTTGCAGAACACTGCTGGTAACTGCACTCCAAGATGAACCTTTACCATCAACTACTACCCTCTGTCTTCTTCCAGCCAGCCAATTCCTAATCCAAACCTCCAACTCACCCTCAGTGCCATACCTCTGTATTTTTTGCAGTAGCCTACCATGGGGAATCTTATCAAACGCCTTACTAAAATCCATATACACCACATCTACCGTTTTACTCTCGTCCACCTCCTTAGTCACCTTCTCAAAGAATTCAATAAGGTTTGTGAGGCACGACCTGCCCTTCACAAAACCATGCTGACTATCCTTGATCACATTATTCCTATCCCTTACAATTCTCTCTAAGACTTTGCCCACAACAAAGGTAAGACTCACCGGCCTATAGTTAGTAGAACTATACATTTGTTTGTAGGTTTTCTATTGAATGTGAAGTGGTGGTGAGGCACAGGTGCACTAGCTTGAGGATGTCTTTGCTGATGAAGTTGGTGCAGTTTGGGGTTTGTGGTCCTAGTAGTGATGCAAGTATTTCTTCGGCTGAGTGGCTTGCTTTCACACTGCTTTCACCCAGCTGAACCTTCTTTTTGGACCCCATCCCCCCTCACAAGTTAGTTTAAATCCACCCAGCAGTGCTAACAAACATCCCTGCAAGAATGCTGTTCCCATTCTGGTTCAGGTGCTGCAACCAAGCCTCCTTGCATAGATCTTACTGCCCCTAAAAGTGGTCCCAGTGTCTCAGAAATTATTCATCTCAATATGCCTCCTATTTCTATACTCAGTAGAAGTAATCCCAAGATTACGACCATTTGGATTCTGTCCTTTTATCTTCTTTCCAGTTCTGTACTTCTTGCTTGCAGGACTTTCTATCTTGTTCATAAAGTGATTCTGAAATGCACTTGTCTTAAGTGATAAACGTTATAAAAGACTAAACCAAGATGGAACTCGATTCTAAAACAAAATATTCGTAATTTATTATAGCAGAACGTGATTTTCTTGGCTGTAACACATTGCAAGTTTAGAAAGTAACATAACGTAGAACATTATTTTCACTCATTACGTCATTGTAACTTATCTGCCAGACCTTTTTTTGAAGTTTGTGTTGTAAAATAGTGCACCACTGAACCATAAACGCATTACAGACAGTAAGCGGCCATTCAGATGCTGCTGCTGCTGCTGAATGAAATCAGTGGCCTGTAGCCTTGCAGGTTACAGAATTTCGGGCACAGAGCCGGGTAATTTTTTTAAATAGTTGGAGGTTTCTGCCTCAACTGCGAGACTAGGCAGTGAATTTCAGGCACCCACCACCCTCTGATTGAGAATGTTTTTTTCTTCATTTCCCTCCTAACAATCACTGTAGACGATATTTGTGAGTTGGGTTTGGGTAGGGTTGGTGGAGATGGAAGTCCAGCAACACATGGGGCATGGAGAGCGTCCAGCATCATGCAAGGGAGGAAGAAGGCTGTCTACCAGTGTGGGTAGCGGGAGAGAGAACATGATTGAGGGAAAGAGTGTGATGGTGATTGGAAGTGCAAGAAGGAGAGAGATGGCAAGGAACTAGTGAGAGTATGCAACAGGGGAGCAGAAAAGACTCCCCTGGGGGTCAGTGAAGAGCACGTGTTAGACATTTGGTGGGGGGAAAAGAGAACGGAGGGGAGGGAATGGGGCATGAAGGAGCAGAGAGTGGAAGAAGAGAGGTCAAATGGTGAATGGGAGAAAAGAGTACATGCATAAGGTGAAAGAGATCGCCATCTTAAGGGGGCGGGGATAGCATATG
Source organism: Hemiscyllium ocellatum (assembly GCF_020745735.1). Taxonomy (NCBI): domain Eukaryota; kingdom Metazoa; phylum Chordata; class Chondrichthyes; order Orectolobiformes; family Hemiscylliidae; genus Hemiscyllium; species Hemiscyllium ocellatum. The sequence continues at coordinate 2,029,927 of NC_083415.1, read as the reverse complement.
AGTACATTAGGGGAAGGTGCATGGAGGTCAAACCTGAGCACCACGTGGAAGAGCATGCATGTGAAAGGGACTTGGGGGAGAGGGAGAAGGTGAGAGTAAGTGTGGGAGAGAGGAGAATCCCTTGGTGGCCTTTCACATCTGGCTTAGCTTTGATCAGGGAAGTTGGATCATGATACAATGGAAAGCTCCTCTGGCTGTTGACCTTTTGATATCACTTGTTCCATATTAAAAATGCAGAAAGCTCACCTAGAATCTCTAAGATTGGACATTCTGAAACAGTGATGTAAAAGTTCTACAAGTGTCTGCGAGTTTTCAATTCTCTGTCTGTGTTTAAATAAGTATCCACTGGCGATTTGATATTGTGTAGTCCAAAGCAAAAGGTCACATGATTTGAGGCAGACAGTTTAACTGCTTCTATGTGTCCAATTCTTAAACATATTGGCTGAAAGTTCATATAAAATTAAAGATGTCACAGATATCAGGAAATCGGAGTTAGAGTAAGTACAGGATTGACTTTGTTGTTGCGGCTTATCAAGTTTTTTTTGTAAATCATGATAATTCTAATTAGGCACATTTTATCTTGCTGAAGCACTTGGAAAACTTATGCAGAGGTTGGGTTTCCTTGTTCTTGTGACGAAATATCTGTTTCCAGTTGAGGTAATAAGATCAAGAATTGTATTAGTCTGGCCATCTGAGTGCATGGTAACACTGGATTGATGAAATAAATATACCATTGATTCAATTTTAATATTTTTCCCCATTTTTCTTCAGTGTGGGAAACCTTTCAAAGAAGATGATGTGATTATACTGAATGGGAATAAAGAAGAAATAGCAGATCTCCAAAGGAAAATGGAGGAAAGAAAACTCAAAGCCAAACTATTGAAGGTATGATTGCAAAACAAATAGGCTTGTTACGGAGAATATGATCCATGGAGCCTCCTCCCAAGCTCAGGCAAAGTATAATCTGAGGTTAAGTCTGTACAGCAACTAATGCATTTCTGCATCACCATTTCAATGCCATTTTGCACTTGGCTAGAGTATTGTGACCACTGATTAATGTGATTGGGAAAACAAACAGTGGCATTACAGAGGAATGGTGTGTTGATTGGTTTTAGATTATAAAAAGTGTAATTTTTGGAAAAAGGGGTTAATTTGGAAACAACATGAATTAGTTAAAGTCAAGGCCAATATAATGAAGCAAAGTAGGGTAAGGGAGTAATTTAATAAGCATAATTAATAACTTAAAGAAAAGACTAACTCAGGTGTTAAAAGAAGTCATGGTAGTAAAGCTTGTACCTGTGATATCCTCCTCCTCTGCTATATGGCAAATCATGGAAGTGGCCATGTGTGCAGGAAGTGTTTCCAGCTGCAGCTACTAGTGAACCACATTTTGGAGCTGGAGCTGCGATTGAATTTGTGCTGGAGCATCCGTGATGCTGAGTCATGGTTGGCATGTCCAGTGAGTGGGTCACACCGCAGGTGAAGACTGAAAAGGCATGGAGGACCACCTAGGCAGAGAAAGGCAGGTAGTGCAGGAGTTCCTTGTGACCATTTTCCCTTCTAACAGATGTACCATTTGGATACTGTTGGGGGGAAGATGACTTCACAGCACCCTGCTGCACAAGAGGGAAGGAAGTAGAATGGCAGGGATGTAGTGGTAGGGAATTCAATTGTGAGGAGGACAGACAGGGGCTTCTGCAGCCACAAAGGAGATTCACTGGTGCCAGAGTCAGGGATGTCACTGGCTACAAGGCATTCTGACTATGCGAAGTATTCATAGACATTATTGGTCAGTTAAGAGTTTGGCAAGTTTGAATGGTATTTATTTTAATTCTAGGTGTCTGTCAAACAAGGCAGATGAGTTGAGGACACAAATTAAACCATGGGAGATATGATGTCATTGCTGTTAGTGCAACTTGGTTGAGAGAGGGACAGGACAGTTCAATACTCCAGGAAATAGGATCTTCAGATGAGACAAGGAAGGAGGTAAAAGAGGTGGTGTCACAATCTTTATCAGGGAATCTATTTTGACTGTTCTCATTTCTAACAGAAATACCATTTGGATACTGTTGGGGGTGATGATGATTGTGCAGGAGAAAGCACAACTTCAGGGCACCATGCTGCACAAGAGGGAAGGAAGTAGAACAGCAAGAATGTAGTAGTAGGTAATACAATTGAAGGGGAACAGACAGAGGCTTCTGCAGCCCCTGGCACATTTCTGATGAAGGGCTTATGCCTGAAATGTCGATTCTCCTGCTCCTCTGATGCAGGCTGACCTGCTGTGCTTTTTCAGCTGCAAATGTGTTGCTGGTCAAAGCACAGCAGGCCAGGCAGCATCTCAGGAATAGAGAATTCGACGTTTCGAGCATAAGCCCTTCATCAGGAATAAGAGAGAGAGAGCCAAGCAGGCTGAGATAAAAGGTAGGGAGGAGGGACTGGGGGGAGGGGCGATGGAGGTGGGATAGGTGGAAGGAGGTCAAGGTGAGGGTGATAGGCCGGAGTGGGGTGGGGGCGGAGAGGTCAGGAAGAGGATTGCAGGTTAGGAGGGCGGTGCTGAGTTGAGGGAACCGACTGAGACAAGGTGGGGGGAGGGGAAATGAGGAAGCTGGAGAAATCTGAATTCATACCTTGTGGTTGGAGGGTTCCCAGGCGGAAGATGAGGCGCTCCTCCTCCAGCCGTCGTGTAGTTGTGTTCTGCCGGTGGAGGAGTCCAAGGACCTGCATGTCCTCGGTGGAGTGGGAGGGGGAGTTAAAGTGTTGAGCCACGGGGTGATTGGGTTGGTTGGTTCGGGCGGCCCAGAGGTGTTCTCTGAAGCGTTCCGCAAGTAAGCGGCCTGTCTCACCAATATAGAGGAGGCCACATCGGGTGCAGCGGATGCAATAGATGATGTGTGTGGAGGTACAGGTGAACTTGTGGCGGATATGGAAGGATCCCTTGGGGCCTTGGAGGGAAGTGAGTGTGGAGGTGGAGTGTGGGAACCCTCCAACCACAAGGTATGAATTCAGATTTCTCCAGCTTCCTCATTTCCCCTCCCCCCACCTTGTCTCAGTCGGTTCCCTCAACTCAGCACCGCCCTCCTAACCTGCAATCCTCTTCCTGACCTCTCCGCCCCCACCCCACTCCGGCCTATCACCCTCACCTTGACCTCCTTCCACCTATCCCTCCTCCCTACCTTTTATCTCAGCCTGCTTGGCTCTCTCTCTCTTATTCCTGATGAAGGGCTTATGCTCGAAACGTCGAATTCTCTATTCCTGAGATGCTGCCTGGCCTGCTGTGCTTTGACCAGCAACACATTTGCAGCTGTGATCTCCAGCATCTGCAGACCTCATTTTTTACTGCTTTTTCAGCACCATGCTCTCAACTCTGATCTCCAGCATCTGCAATCCTCACTTTCCCCCAATCTATTGCAGCAGTGAGGAGGGATAGCATCTCAAAAGGCTCTTCAAATGGAGCCATACAATTGAATTAGAATTAATTTTACTGTCATGGACTCGCATGAGTGCAAAGAGAAATTTGCAAGTTGCCACTTACCTTTGTATCAAAGATGCTGCTGTATCTTGGTACAGATTTTTAAGTACAAATTCTGAGGGATAAAATTAGAAAAATGAAGAAATAAAAAATCCAGCATTACAGAACTTTGTGCCATCCTATTTACAAAAGTACAAAATCATTGGAATAAATTAGAAAAATAAAGAAAGAAAAAGTTCAGAACAAGAGTCCTTTTAACCCAGCCCCTGCCTCCAGATCGCGCAATCCTTCATCTTGATGCTCTTCAGATTGAGAGTGCCAGGAGTCTACTCTGGATTTACCTCAAGGCCAGGAGTCCTCACTGAGGCTGGTAGTCCGAGATGACTTCACTTATGGCTCAAGAGTAGGACGTAAGAAGAAGGAAGGAAAGAAAGACACGAAAAGAGGAAAATAAAGAAAAAAAAGAAATCGAGTGGATGAACTCTGGCTGAGGAGTCCTACTCCACCACCATCTTGGACAAGCATAAAGGTCAAAAAAGGAGCAGTCCCATTGCTGGGAGCATTCCAAAGGCACCCAAACAGTCCAAGAGAAATAGAAGAGCAAATATGTAAACAAACTTAGAGTCATAGAGATGTACAGCATGGAAACAGACCCTTCGGTCCAACCCGTCCATGCCGACCAGATATCCCAACCCAATCTAGTCCCACCTGCCAGCACCCGGCCCATATCCCTCCAAACCCTTCCTATTCATATATCCATCTAAGTGCCTCTTAAATGTTGCAATTATATCAGCCTCCACTACATCCTCTGGCAGCTCATTCCATATATGTACCACCCTCTGCTTGAAAACGTTGCCCCTTAGGTCTCTTTTATACCTTTCCCCTCTCACCCTAAATCTATGACCTCTAGTTGTGGACTCCCCGACCCCAGGGAAAAGACTTTGTCTATTTATCCTATCGATGCCCCTCATAATTTTGTAAACCCCTATAAGGTCACCCCTCAGCCTCTGACGCTCCAGGGAAAACAGCCCCAGCCTGTTCAGTCTCTCCCTGTGGCTCAGATCCTCCAACCCAGGCAACATCCTTGTAAGTCTTTTTGGAACTCTTTCAAATTTCACAACATCTTTCCGATAGGAAGGAGACCAGAATTGCACACAATATTCCAACAGTGGCCTAACCAATGTCCTGTACAGCCGCAACATGACCTCCCAACTCGTGTACTCTGACCAATAAAGGAAAGCATACCAAACACCTTCTTCACTATCCTATCTACCTGCGACTCCACTTTCAAGGAGCTATGAACCTGCACTCCAAGCTCTCTCCGTTCAGCAACACGCCCTAGGGACCTTACCATTAAGTGTGTAAGTCCTGCTAAGATTTGTTTCCCAAAATGCAGCACTTCGCATTTATCTGAATTAAACTCCATCTGCCACTTCTCAGCCCATTGCTTAAGAGAAATGTAAAAATAAAACAGCAATGATAGGGGATTTCAACTTCCCAAACTTCCTAATCCTAGTTCATAGACTTGGAGAAAGCGGAATTCGTAAAATGCATCTGGGAGTGCTTTTCAAACCTGTTTGCCTGACATGGTGTGGTCCTGTTCTTAATTTTAGCTAATGGAGCCGGGCAATTATCGAGATTATCAATGTTGCAAGAATCAGCAGGGCAGCTTTTTCAGACAGCGATGATGACTCCATTAGATTCAATTTGTTATGGAACAGGTCAAGGATGTGCCTGAAATCTAAGTTCTCAACTGAGAGCTGGCTGATTTAAATAAGTTAAAAATCACACAACATCAGGTTATAGTCCAACAGGTTTAATAGGCAGCACACTAGCTTTCGGAGCGACGCTCCTTCATCAGGTGGTTGAAGGCAGCATAATTGTCAGACACAGAATTTATAGCAAATGTTTGTACATTGAAAAATACTTTAATTGTTTGCTGAGGCTTTCATCTGTTAGAATACTATGATAGTTTCACTTCTTTCATGTGTAAATCACAAAACCTTTATTTTAAAAGTTGCATTTTCCGGTTAACTGTAACAAAGGGTGTTAACTAGACAATATGTTGAAGGTGTTAGCCCTCTGTGTTCTCTGTCTTTGCATAATGTTTAGACTGTTTGTGAACTAAAAAGTGAGATAACAGAATTTTACATTAATTCATGCAGTTTTTGTGCAAAGTACAATGTAACTCTGCAAGTCCAAATTCACCCCACAAGCGTATATGTATATGTGTGTCTTTGTGTGTGTGTGTGTCTGTCTGTCTGGGTTGGGGGGGTGTGAGAGAGAGAGAGACTGTATATGTGTGTGTGTGTATGTGAGTGTAGAGTGTCTTAGGTCTGTGAGGGGGTGCATGTGAGAGTGTGGAAGTGCATGTGTCTGTAGGAGTGTGTGTGTGTGTGTGTGCATGTCTGGGGTGGGGGGTTGTGAGTGTCTGTGAGAGTGTGTGCATATGTGTGTGCGTGAGTGTAGAGTGGTCTAAGTCTCTGAGAGGATGCATGTGTGGGTGTGTGAGTGTCTGCGTGCGTGTCTGTGTACATGTCTGTATGTGTGTGTATAAGAGTGCCTGTGTGTATGTAGGAGTGTCTGTGTGTGTATAGTGCAATGGTGGTCACTTGTAGTGTGACATGAACCCAAGGTCCCAGTTGAGGCCCTCCCTATGGATACTGAACTTAGCTATCAGCCTCTGCTCGGTCACTTTTAGCTACTGCCTGTCCCGAAGTCTGCCTTGGAAGATGGTCACCCAAAGGTCCGAGGTTGAATGTCCTGGACCGCTGAAGTGTTCCCCAACTGGGAGGGAACACTCCTGTTTGTTGATTGTTGTGCAGTGCCCATTCATCGTTGCTGTAGCCTTTGCTCAGTTTCCCCAATGTACCATGCCTCAGGGCATCCTTGCCTGCAACGTATAAGGTAGACAACATTGGCTGAGTCGCATGAGTACCTGCCATATGGACTTGCAGAGTTACATTGTACTTTGCTCAAAAACTGCATGAATTAATGTAAAACTCTGTTATCTCACTTTTTAGTTTACAATCAGTTTAAACATTATGGCAAAGACAGAGAACACAGGGGGCTAACACCCTTTGTTACAGTTAATCGGAGAATGCAACTTTTAATATAAAGGTTTTGTGCTTTACACATGAAAGAGGTGAAACTATCATAGTATTCTAACTTCATTGGAGTTTAGAAGATTAAGGGGAGACTTAATAGAGACGTACAAGATAATACATGGCTTGGAAAGGGTGGACGCTAGGAAATTGCTTCCATTAGGCAAGGAGACTAGGACCCGTGACACAGACTTAGAATTAGAGGGGGTCAATTCAGAACAGAAATGCGGAGACATTTCTTCAGCCAGAGAGAGGTGGGCCTGTGGAATTCATTGCCCGCAGAGTGCAGTGGAGGCCAGGACGCTAAATGTCTTCAAGGCCGAGATTGAAAGATTCTTGTTGTCTCGAGGAATTAAGGGCTACGGGGAGAACGCTGGTATGTGGAGTTGAAATGCCCATCAGCCATGATTGAATGGCAGAGTGGACTCGATGGGCCGAATGGCCTTACTTCCACTCCTATGTCTTATGGTCTTATGAAAGCCTCAACAAACAATTAAAGTATCTTTCAATGTATAATTTCAGTTACATCACACTGTAAATTTTTGCTACAAATTCTGTGCCTCACAATTGAGCCCTCCACAACCACCTGATGGAGTGGCATTCCGAAAGCTAGTGTGCTTCCAATTAAACCTGTTGGACTATAACCTGATGTTGTTTGATTTTCAACTTTGTGCTCCCCAGTCCAACATCGAGGTCTGTGCACATTAGAATCCACATTAGAAGACAGATGTTGTAGCACAGAGAGTGCAGAGGAGATTTACCAGGATGTCGCCAAGGCTGGAGTGTTTTAGTTATGAAGAGAGATTGGATAAGCTGGGGTTGCTCTCCTAAGAGCGGGGGAGGTTTGCTTAGAACATAGAATGTTACAGAACAGTACAGGCCCTTCGGCCCTCGATGTTGCGCCAACCTGTGAAATTAATCTGATACCTATTTAATTTACATAGTTCCATTATTATCCATACGTATGTCCAATGCCCATTTAAACATCCTTAACATCAGCGAGTTTACTATTGTTTGTAGGCGGGCTTTCCAATCCCCCCCCTCCCCGACTACTGAGTAATGGGACATGATTGAGATGTATGAAATTATGAAGGGCCTAGACAGGAAAGAAACATTTTTCCATTGGGAGAGGGATCAATGAACAGACACGTAGATTTAAGGTATGGAGCAGAAGATTTAGAGCAGACATGAGGTCAGCTTTTTTCACCAAAAGGGTGGTGGGAATCTGGAACTCAGTGCATGTAAGCTTTGGAGAGGCAGAAACTCTCATATCATTTAAGAACCTCTTTGCCCCACCTCTACACTCCACCCAACAATTTCCCCAATACCATTTCCTTTTGTTTCTCCCTGTCAGTGAACTGTGTTCCCCAATTTTTCTGGTATGTCATTTGCGTCTTCCTTGGTGAAAACTGAACCAAAGCATGTATTTAGTTTGTCAGCAAGTTCTTTTTTTTGCCTCTCCATTATAAATTCTCCTGTTTCTGACTGTAAGAGAACGACATTGACTTCGCCAATTTTTATTTTCTCTTCACATACCTATAGAACGTTTAGTCAGCTTTTATGATCCCTGCAAGGTTACTCTCCTTCTCCTTTCCTCATTGATTCCTTTGTCCTCCTTTGCTGAATGCCCACTCAGGTCTTTTGTTTTTTTTCAGACCAATGTGTTTGCCTCTTTCTTGGATCTAATATCATTTCGACTTTCTCCTGTAAGCCATGATTTGGTCATGTTTCCCATTTTACTTTTGAGCCAGAATGGAATTCAAGGTTTGTGTAAAGATTTGTAGCTCCAGTGCAGGTTGCACTTGTCATGGGTATGTTCACCTAGCTGGCAATTTGGTTTGCAGCTGTTTCGTCCCCTCTCTCGGTAATATCCTCAGTGCTGTCCTCTGTTTGGCTTGTCGTATTATTGTTGTGTTGTCCCAATCAAATTTGTGGTCCTTGTCATTTGTATGTATAGACTGGGACAACACAACAATAACAGGATAAGCCAAACAAAGGACAACCCTCTAGCGCGAAGTTTGGCACTCATTTAGCATGGCCAATCTATGGACTCCATCAATAAACATATTAACCTAGACCCAATATACCGACCACTGCAACAAACAACTGGAAGCAGCGGGAACAAAACCAGATAAATTCCAGCAGACAAAGTACAGCAGCGCGTCACAGAAGGCTCCACAGCATTGAGGATGTCTCCAAGAAAGGGAATGAGATGTCTGCAAACCAACTTCCCAGCTCGGTGAACATACCCACAACGGCTGCAGAATGGAATTAACAATTGTTGCAGTTCACCCATACATTTTTTGAATGCTGGCCACCATTGTCACTTTTAAAGAATACTCCCAATCTATCATCGTCAAACTGTAAATCCTTCTGTTCACATTCTGGATTCTACTTTCAGAATTGGCTACATCACTTGATGAAACATTCTATCATATTATGGTATTTCAGACCACAGGTCTTTGCAAAACTATTATTCCATTCTCATTACACAATACCAGTTTAGGATGGGCCATCTCTGGTTAATTTTTCAACATACTAGTCCAGAAGGCTATCTTATATACATTGCAGGAATTCCAAGATATCAGAACTAGAGCAGTGGAGTTGATTTCTCGGTTGTGGGTCATGTTAGAGAGGTGGGGTGTGGATGATTTGAAAACAGAAAGATAATTCTAAAATTAAAAGGTTTCTTGACTAGGAGCCATGTATGCCAACAGACATAGGAGCAATGGGGGACTGAGACTTGCTGTGAGTTAACACATGAGCTCAAAGGTTGCAATAATGTTAGATTTGTAGAGGGTAGAATATAGAGTAGCCAGGAGGGCTTTATATGAAAAAGATACAGTGGCAATTTTATTGTCAGTGCATGATTGATCACTCCTCTGCTGTGTTTGGAATAAAGTTGTAAGGATCTGAAAGGGTTAATGTTGAAGAGTGAATTAAGCACTGCCCAAGTTGATGTCATATGGACCAGAATTTGTACTTTGGGCTTCAAGAGAGAACGACAGTGTTAGTGACAGTATCTTCGTGCCAATGTTTCATGTACTGAATTGGTTTTATGCAAAAACTACATTCTGTTAAAGACAGGAGTCTCTTCTCGGTAGATTGCTGGTGATTTTCTGTAGCATGTTAGATCAAACAAATCTTCTAGGTCCTCACCATAAGAGTGATTGCCAGACACATCTTTCATCATGAAGCGCTATGGTGACGATCCATCATATATCTCTGCGTTTATACTAACTTTATTGGCCAGCTGTCCTATTTTAGCTCAAAGACTATATTATACAATTATGAAAATGTTATATTGAATTTAGTTAGGATGTTGTGGATAAGGAGTGGAAATCTCAAGTTGGTTTCATTGTCAGGAAATGAGTTTCAAAAATTGATTTCTAATGTGCTATTACAGGTTGGCTTCCAATATGATTGCTAAAATAATTACCGGTTGCATGCCCCTGCAAGGTATTAACTGTACAAAGATAGCCTCCCTTGCTACTTTTGTAACAAAAACATTACAAACTGTGTACTTAAACTCATATTTAAATTAGTTCTGCCCAGCATAAATTCATCTTTTGCCCTAAGCATCGCATTCAAAACTCACATTCACATTAACCTTGAGGGCTGTTGCAGAATCCAGAGTGGTGTCCTGTCTGGTAAATGGTCTTGTTTTTAGTTGAATCCAACTGCATAATTTGATGTCGAGAGTGTGGTGCTCGGCAGGCAGGCAACATCCTGTGAATATGGGAATCACCATTTTGGACAAAAGCCCCTCATCAGGAATGAGGCTGTGAGCCGAGGGAGTGGAGAGATAAATGGGAGGGGGTTGGGGCTGGGAGGCAGGTAGCTGAGAGTGCAATCGATAGGCGAAGGTGGGGTAATGGTGATAGGTCGGAGAGGAGGGTGGAGCGGATAGGTGGGAAGGAAGATTGCTAGGTAGGGCCGTTCATGAGGAGGGTGCTGAGTTGGAACTGGGATAAGGTGGGGGAGGGGAAATGAGGAAGCTGGTGAAATCTACATTGATGCCGTGTGGTTGAAGGGTCCCGAGGTGAAAAATGAGGCATTCTTCTTCCAGGTGTCGGGTGGTAAGGAAGCGGTGATGGAGGAGGCCCAGGACCTGCATGTCCTTGGCAGAGTGAAAGGAGGAGTTGAAGTGTTCGGCCATAGGGCATTGGGATTGGTTCATGTGGATGTTCTAGAGACAACCCTGGTAATTACAGACCAGTGAGTTGCACTTCAGTTGTTGGTAAAGTGTTGGAATAGATTATAAGAGAGAGGATTTATAACCATCTAGAAAAGAATAATCTGATCAGGGACAGTTAGCACGTTTTGTGAAGGGTCGGTTGTGCCTAACGAATCTTATTGAGTTTTTTGACAAAGTGACCAAACAAGTAGATGAGAGTAAACCAGTTGATGGGGTGTATATGGATTTCAGCAAGGCATTTGATAAGGTTCCCCACAGTCGGCTATTATACAAAATGCGGAGGAATGGGATTGTGGGAGACATAGCAGCTTTGATCAGTAATTGGCTTGCTGAAAGAAAACAGAGGGTTGTAGTTGATGGAGCATGATCATCTTGGTGTCTAGTGGCATACCACAAGGGTCGGTGTTGGGTCCACTGCTGTTTGTCATTTTCATAAATGATCTGGATGAGGGCTTAGAAGGGTGGGTTAGTAAATTTGCGGACGACACTAAGGTCGGTGAGTTATAGATAGTGACGAAGGATGTAGTAGGTTGCAGAAAGATATAGATAGGATGCAGAGCTGGGCTGAGAGGTGGCAAATGGAGTTTAATGTGGACAAGTGTGAGGTGATACACTTTGGCTAGAGTAATCGGAATGCAAAGTACTGGGCTAATGGTAGGATTCTTGGGAGTGCAGATGAACAGAGAGATCTTGGTGTCCATGTACACAGATCCCTGAAAGTTGCCACCGAAATTGACAGAGTTGTTAAGAAGGCATGCAGTGTTTTGGCCTTTATTAATAAAGGATTGAGTTCCGGAACCAGGAGGTTATGCTGCAGCTATACAAAGCTTGGTATGGACACACTTGGAGTATTGTGTACAGTTCTGGTCACCGCATTATAAGAAGGATGTGGAAGCTTTGGAAAGGGTGCAGAGAAGATTTACTAGGATGTTGCCTGGTATGGAAGGAATGTCTTACGAGGAAAGGCTGAGGGCCTTGAGGCTGTTCTCCTTAGAGAGAAGAAAGTTGAGGTGACTTAATAGAGACATACAAGATAATCAGGGGGTTAGATAGGGTGGACAGGGAGAGCCTTTTTCCAAGTATGTGGACGGCAAACACAAGGGGACACAACTTTAAAGTATAAGACAGATGTCAGAGGTAGTTTCTTTACTCAGAGTCGTAAGGGTATGGAATGCTTCGTCTGTATCGGTAGTAGATTCGCCAAGTTTAGGTGCATTTAAGTAGTCATTGGGCAGGCAAATGGATGTACATGGAATAGTGTAGGTGGGATGGGCTTCAGATTAGTATGACAGGGTGGCGCAACATCGAGGGCCAAAGGGCCTGTACTGCGCTGTAATGTTCTCTAAAGTGCACTGCAAGTAAGCGTCCTGCCTCCCCATTGGAGACTGCATCAGTGGATACAGTAAATGGCATGTGTGGAAGTGCAGGTGTAACTTTGGATGTGAAAGGCTCCTTTGGGGCATTGGATGGAGGTGAGGGGGGAGGTGTGGGTGCAGGTTTTGCAATTCTGGCAGTGACGGGGGAAGGGTGAGTTTTTGGAGGGGCAAGAAGCCGACGAGGGAACGGTTTTTACAGAAAGCAGATAAGGATGGGGAGGGAAATTATATCTCTGGTGATGAGGTCCATTTGTAGGTGGCAGAAATGGCAGATGATGCAATGTGTACAAAGGTTGGTGCGGTGAAGATGAGGACCGGGGGGTTCTGTCCTTGTTGCGGTTGGAGGGGTGAGGTTTGAGGGTAGAGGTGCAGGAAGTGGATGAGATGCGCTGGAGGGCATCATCAGCCACTGGGTAGGGGAAATCGTGGTCTTTCAAAAAGGTCATCATCTGATATGTTCTGTGGTGGAACTTTTTCCTTGGAGCAGATGTGGTGGAGGTGGAGGAATTGGGAATAAGAGAGAGCATTTTCACAGGAGGCAGGGTGGGAGAAGGTGTAATCCAGGCAGCCGTGGAAGTCTATGGGTTTGTAGAAGATGTTAGTGTTGAGTTGGTCACCGTTGATGAAGAGGATGAAGAGTCTGGATGGCAGGTTGACTCGATGGGCTGAATGGCTTGCTTTCGCACTGTAGGGATTCTATTCAAAAGTTAATTTTTGAAAGGTTTTATAAGTTTGATGAACAGTCATCAGACTAGAAATGTTAACTCTGCTTTCTTCACCGCCAGATGCTGCCAGACCTGCTGAGTTTCTCCAGCAATTTCTGTTTTTGTTGCATATGTGACAACTGTTTCAATTGAAATGACCATAAATCATCCTGCCTGAGAATTATGATTTGGAATAATAAGACATTCCCTCCGATACAAACATGGACAAATCTGCACTGTTATTGTAAACATATATATTTTCCAAGATTGGAGATAGGACAAAAAAGTACATCTTTTAATCCAAATAATTTTAAGTCCATGGAAACAGGCCTTGGAGAGTTCAGTCTCTTTGAGTAGGATAAAATTGAAATATTTAATTTAAATTTAAGGACAAATACCAGTAAATAAATGTTAGTTTTATTCTTAATTTGTTGCTGCTTTTTTAAAAAAAATAATTTCTGGTAGAGGCTGTATACATAGAAAGTTAGCCTGTTTCTTATCTTCAGAGATCATAACCTCCTGTGCATTTCTTTAGTTGTCTGTTTTATTGAAGTAATTAAATTCAGGATATTTGAATTTTAAAGGCAGCTAATAAGGTGGTGAATTGCAGCTTGCGTGTTTGTTTAAAGGCAAAATAAAAGTGAAATGTTCAAAAATGAAATATCAAAGGAAAATATGCAGACTTTTATTTTTTAGTCATCAAAGCATGGATTTTTTGGGCAAGTGGGATTCAGGCCCATCTACTGTTGGTGCTATTAACAATATAATTGACAAGATGTACAATATAAAACCTTGCAAAAATTTTATTTTGAATAGAATCCCTACAGAGTGGAAGCAGGCCATTCAGCCCATCGAGTTCACACTGATTCTCTGAAGTGCATCCCGCCCAGACCCACCCCTACCCACGTAACCCGGCACTCCCCATGGCAAACCCACCTCGCTTGCACACCATGATCAATTTAGCATGGCCAAGCAACTTAGCCTGTGCATTTGATTGTGGGAGGAAACCAGAGCACCCTGAAGAAACCCACGCAGATATGTGGAGAATGTGCAAACACCATACACACAGTCACCTGAGGCTGGAATCGAACCCAGGTGTCTGAAGCTGAGAGGCTGCAGTGCTAACTGCTGAGCCACCATGCTGCCCTTAAACTAGTGTAATCAATGTTTGTATTGCACCTTATATTTCCTCCTCTCTCTCCCTGGAACCCTTAGTCACCTTGAACATTGACAACAAGATAGTTATTAGGGATATGCAGAAATATGGATTTGACACCACTTTCAGATGATTCATGATATTGCAGCAGGCTAGAGAGACTGAATGGCCTACCACTACTTATATGGAGGTTCACTGCCTGTCTTAGTAAATGTTGAAGTAAATGACACACAGAAATTGGAAGTGATGAATGATGAAGTGTACGATGCTGTGTCATCATTTGCAATCACAACCTAAATTGAAATCCCCTTCCCGTCACACTCTTTGGAAATAGTGACAGAAAATGAAGCAAGTCTGAGTCCACAGAGCCAGTAGTACTGAACTGTGCTTAATTTTCTAATCTGGCAAATTCAATCAAAAGCAAAGGGAAGGAAAATGACCGGAAACATGATTGCTTTGTAAGGTAGGTGTGTGTTACAGGGTAATGCTGGCCAGATAGCAGAAAGCCACACAGGTTTCAGAGGAGAGGAGGATCGACAAAAGGCTGAGGCACAATTTATGATCATGGATTGAGAAAGCCATTGAAAACATGCATGGTACAAAACTGGAGGTGAAAGTTGCGAACCTCCTCCAAGCAGCACAATCTCACATTTTCCCTAGATTAACTGCCATTTTCCCTAGATTAACTGCTCTGCAAGCTGAATCAAAAAGAACTGTTGAGATTTGTAAAACAATGCTGTGGAGGAATTGGTGGTTGTGGACCACCAATTTCATCTACACATCTTTATTACTTGCTCAGAACACTACAGAGAGCTGGTGCAACACAGGCATAGCAGTGCTGCCATGATCCTTAATAGAGTGAAAGGGCACTAAAACCGACTGGAAAATGAGGAAATGTTTATCTCAGGTGGTGTAGTGTCTGGCAAACAGCTGCATCAGAATGGCGTGATCCTGGATGTCCCTGATACTGCATCACATCATTCAATGTCTTAGGGTTATTATGGACTTCTGTGTGATTTAATCATGCAAGCATCTGGATAAGCAGGGCCATTCGGAGAACTGGGTAGATAGAAGAGCATGGAGCTAGAGGTTTTGATTCCCGCCTTGGGCGACTGTCTGTGTGGAGTTATCCTTGTGTCTGCGTGGGTTTCCTCCCACAATCCAAAGATGTGCAGTAAGGTGATTTGGTTGTGCTACGTTGTCCATATGTTCAGGGATGTATAGGTTAGGTGTATTAGTCAGGGTAAATGTAGGGGAATGGGTCCGAGTGGGATACTTTTTGGAGGGTCGGTGTTGACTTGTTGGGACGAAGGACCTGTTTCCACATTAGAGGGGTTCTAATTCTAATATAGCAGAGAAATGGCCTTTCATCCCAGTCAATGCCTGAGGGTTTTTTTGTTCTGCTTGACAACATAAGATTTAAAAAAATTAGGGAATGGGGTAGGCCATTTAGCCCTCAAGCCTGCTCCACCATTCAGTTGGATCATGGCTGGTCCGACATTCCTCTTGTCCAATTTCCTGTGATTTGTCCATAGCCCTTGATTCCCCTTTTGATCAAGAATCTATCAATCTTAGGCTTAAATATGCACAAGGACTCCACCCCAACAGCTGTGTGTGACAAGATTGAAACTTCTGAGAGAAGCAATGCACCATCCTCTCACTTTCCGAGTAGAGGTGCTAATTTAAGATAATGCCATCTGGTCCTAGACCCCCCCATAAAGGGAAACATTGTCTCATCTTATCAAGCCCTTTCAGGAAAACTGAGTTGACCCCACCTGATAGTGTCAATAATATCATACAGCATGGAAAGAGAGCCTCCAGTCCAACCAGTCCTCGTCAACTATTTTCCCAAATTAAACTAATTCCACCTCCCTGCGTTTGGCCCATATCCCTCCCAAATCGTTCCTATTCATGAACTTATCCAAATGCAGTCTTTTAACTGCATCCATCACTTTTTCTGGCAGTTCATTCCGCACGCTAGCCAGTCTCTAGGAGAAATGTTGCCCCTCACATCCTTTTTATATCTTTCTCCTCTCACCGTACAAATATGCACCTTAGTTTTGAACTCCCCTACTGTAGGAAAGAGACCTTTGTCATTCACCTTATCTATGCCCCTCATACTTTTATAAATTTCAATAAGGCCACTCCAAACCTTTGCTCAAGTCAAAAAAAGCATATCTTTAGAATGTACTTGCTGAAATTAGTTTTGTCTGAAATACATTCAACATTGCAGCTTTTTTAGGTTTCTTTGCTAATTTTTGTTTTTTTCCTCCCATTGTCACCTTTTTTACTTCCAAAATATACTTTATTCACAAAATGTATCTTTTTATACATAGTCACAAGTGCAATCCAGTTCTGTACAGTAACATATCAAGGAAATAAACATTGAAGTTTGACTCTATCCAAACAAACCAAAGACATCTCATAATTGTGCAAGATTATATTTACATATATTTGAGGTATCAGGAGGACCCAATAACTGAACAGACCCCATACAGCTTTGGCAGAAAGACCTCAGACTGTGGTATTTCCCTACTGCGCCTTGGCGGCAGCAGCTCTAAATTTTAGTGTCCGTCAGCACATTACTTTGGTACGTGACAATAAAATCACAGTGAAAAGCTTTGTTTATGGAAAGTACAAGCAGGACATAGTAAGCAAAAATGTATTGATAAATAGTTGTAAAAAGACTTAGAAGCATATGTTGCAAAGGGCATGTACTAGGTGAGATCAATGTTAACAAGATCAGCATTATTTGAGACTAGAGAGTCCATTCATCAGTATAATAACAGCAAGGAGGAAGTTGTTCCTGAACTTGCTGCTGCATGTGTTCAGGCTTCTGCGTCTTCTGCCTGACAGAAGAGGTTGTCGGAGATCATTACCAAGGTGTGATGGGTCTTTTATGTTGGCAGCCTTTCCACAGCAGGAAGCCGTGTAAACTGAGTCCATGGTTGGGAGGTTGGCTTCTGTGTTAGTCTGGGCTGGGCTGCCTTTTGTAGTTTCTTCCGGTCCTGGGCAGAGCAGCTGCCATACCAGGCAATTATGCATCTGTACAGTACGCTTTCAGTGGTGCATCTGTAGAAGTTGGTGAGAGACCTTATAGACATGCAAAATTTCCTGAACTGCCTGAGGAAGAATAGGTGTTGTGCGCCTTCATTGTTGCATCTGTATGTGAAGACCAGGACAGATTGTTTTAGATTGGATTCCCTACAGTGTGAAAACAGGTCTTTTTGCCCAACTAGTCCGCATCGATCCTCCGAAGAGTAACCCACCCAGACCCATTCCCCCTAACTAATGACCTAACTCTACAGGCAATTTAGCATGACCTGCATATTTTTGGACTGTGGGAGGAAACCGGAGCACCCGAAGGAAACCCACACAGACACTAGGAGAATGTGCAAACTCCACGCAGTCACCCAAGGCTGGAATTGAACCCGGGTCCCTGGCGCTGAGAGGCAGCAGTGCTAACCACTGAGCCATTGTTTGTGATTGTTATTCTGAGAAACTTTACACTGTTCACCTTCTCAACCTCAGTTCCATCGATGTAGATAGGGGCATGTTGTCCTCCTTTCTGGGAATATGCCAGTCTGCAACATTCAATCGTAGTCAACCCCTTGCTCTGGAAGACCAATACCTGCTGAAATATATTTCCCCATATGATTGGTGCTCTTCTAG
Organism: Hemiscyllium ocellatum; assembly: GCF_020745735.1. Lineage (NCBI taxonomy): Eukaryota > Metazoa > Chordata > Chondrichthyes > Orectolobiformes > Hemiscylliidae > Hemiscyllium > Hemiscyllium ocellatum. The sequence continues at coordinate 2,012,248 of NC_083415.1, read as the reverse complement.
CCCATGGACTATACTGTCATTTCCTCCTATGAGCAACACTATAAGTATGTGATGATAAACATAACATTTTAAAGGCTATTCCTCCCATTATCTTGAGGTCTTGCCAGGCAATCTTTGAATTAGTATTTGGAAAAAGCAGTCCTTCCTGTTTGATCTCTTCAAGTACGTGGAATTTGTTTGTAGTCCCCATGCTGGCAATGATTATTAGCTTAGAATAATTATTCTGCAGTTTTCTGTGCAGTATGAAATACAGAAGTTAGACCAGAATTTCTCTGTTTTCACTGTCTGTAGAATGTCATATTGCAGGCTTAGCCTCTTAAGTTGTAAACCACACTATGTCACGTCACAGTTTATGATTATCATGTTGGATCTAACTGTTTGTTTATTTTTCCAGAAAGCTAAGAAGTCCAAGGCAATAGAATCTTGTGTGAAATCTGCACGTACTGAAGGTACTGTATCAAATTGTCTGCAAAATACATTCCCCTAGATCCATGGTTATGAATAATTTTGCAACCAATTCTATGCTTCCACAAGTTTTCGCATTTACACTTTATTGCTTTCTTAGTGTGAAATAAGCTTTTATTAAAAAAAACGCACCTTTCAGCAAGCACAATGCTGATAATGCTTTTCATAAACCACAGAGGCTGGATATCTTGGTCAGTAAATTGATGAAAGAGATGAAGTGGATATTGCACTTATATGCAAATACATCAGGTTAATTGTATGTGATTTCATCTTTTCTGAGGGTAAGACCTCAACTTGCTGTTCGTTTATTTTAGAAACTGCTCACATCTGTCCTTCCTGTTATGTTGTACTCAGTTACTGTTATGCTGCTTCACATAGTGCTTTTTTTTGAAGCAGAACAAGAGAGCAAACACTGCGTAATCTATTATAATTTTAGAAACATTTTCATTTATTTAAACAAAATCATATTCTGGAATTAGCGGTCACAATTCTTGATTTTATCAGTGATTCATAAAGCTGTATTTGTTGGGTGCCCTGGTCTGCGTGTGAGACTCTTTTTCTTAGACCGCATATAATTTTCACTTCAACATATTCCCAGAGGACCATAGTTTGTGCTCTCTCATGAGAGTGAACTAATCCTTAGTCTAGAGATGAGGTTGACAAGGTGAGGCCTTCATGGAGACCTCAACTGGTATCAGAATTCAACCCATGAATACAAATAAAATAAAGTGCTGGAAATCTGAAACAAACACCCAATATTGTAGGATCTCAGCAGGTCTGTTCCGAAGAAGTGTCATGCCAGGCTTGTGATATTAACTCTGTTTCTCTTTCCACAGATACTGCCAGACCTGCTGAGTGGATGCATGCTTGCTCGCCGAGATGAAAGGTTCATTTTTAGAAGTTTTGTCCCATACTAGGTAACATCACAGTGGGCAGCATGGTGGCACAGTGGTTAGCACTGCTGCCTCTCAGCGCTAGAGACCCGGGTTCAAATCCCACCTTAGGCAACTGTCTGTGTGGAGTTTGCACATTCTCCCTGTGTCTCTGTGGGTTTCCTCCAGGTGCTCTGGTTTCCTCCCACAATCTAAAAAAAATGTGCAAGTTAGGTAAATTGGCCATGCTAAATTGCCCCTAGTGCTAGGTGAAGGGGTAAATGTAGGGGAATGGGTCTGGGTGGGTGCACTTCGGCGAGTCGTTGTGGACTTGTTGGGCCGAAGGGCCTGTTTCCACACTGTAAGTAATCTAATCTAATCATCAGTGAGCCTCCGGTGAAGCACTGGTGTTCGTGACCCACTTTCTATTCATATGTTTAGGTTTCAGTGGGTTGATGATGTCGTTTCCTGCTCTTTTTCTCAGGATAGTAAATGGTGTCCAAGTCAATGTGTTTGTTGATAGAGTTCCAGTTGAAATGCCATGCTTAGAGTCATAGAGTCATGGAGATGTACAGCAATGCTTCTAGGAATTCTTGTGTGTGTCCTGGTTTGACTTGCCCTAGGATGGGTGTGTTGTCACAGTCGAAGTGGTGCCCTTCCTCATCTGTATGTCAAGATACTAGTGAGACTGGGTCATGTCGTCTGTGACTAGTTGCTGTTCATGTATCCTGGTGGCTAGTTTTATAACTGTTTGTCCAGTGTAGTGTTTGTTGCAGTTCTTGCAAGGTATTTTGTAAATGACATTAATTTTATAGTTGTCTGTATAGGGTCTTTCAAGTTCATAAGCTGCTGTTTTAGTGTATTGGTGGGTTTGTGGGCTACCATGATGCCAAGGGGTCTGAGTAGTCTGGCAGTCATTTCCAAGATGTCTTTGATGTAGGGGAGGGTGACTAGGATTTCTGGGTGCATTTTGTCTGCTTGTTTGGATTTGTTGCTGAGAAATCAGCGGATTATGTTCATTGGATTCCTGTTCTTTTTGATTACACTGTATAGGTGATTTTTCTCCGCTCTGTGTAGTTCGTCTGTGCTGCAGTGTGTAGTGGCTCATTGAAATAATGTTCTAATGCAGCTTTGTTTGTGGATGTTGGGATGATTGCTTCTGTAGTTCAGTATTTGGTCCATATGTGTGTGTTCCTGTAGAGGCTGGTTTGAAGTTCCCTATTAACTATTTGCTCTATTGGTGACATCTAGGAATGACAGTTTGTTGTTGCTTTCCTCCTCTTTAGTGAATTTTATGCCAGTAAAGGTATTATTGATGGTCTTGAAGGTTTCCTCAAATTTGTTTCATTTAGTGAAGACAAAGGTGTCATCCACGTGGCAGACCCAGAGTTTGGGTTGGATAGTTGGCAGAGCTTTTGTTCGAGTCTCTGCCTTACTGCCCCTGCTAAGAACAATGGATAACACATCCATCCCAGGACAAGTCAAACAGAGGCATGCATGAGAATTCCTAGAAGCATGGCATTCCAACCAGAACTCAAACGCATTGACTTTGATCCCAATTACCACCCTCTGAGAAACAGAACAGGAAATGGCTTCGCCAGTCCAAGGAAACCTAAACACATAAATAGAAAGTGAGTCACTAATACCAGTGCCTCACTGGAGGCTCACTGATGATGTTACCTAGTTTGGTGACAAAACATCTGAAAATGAACCTTGCAGCTCAGTGAGCAAACTTAAATCCAGAACCACAACCTGAGCGACAAATCTTCTCAAAACTCGCTAAGACCTGCTGAGTTTCTCTAACGTTCTGTGTTTGTTTGAGCTTTAAACCCATCTTGTTGTTGTGACTCTGTCTTGCAAATGTGCCTTCCAGAAAACTGAACTATCAGCTAATTGGTCAGCAGTGTTTTCTGTCAAAGTATCTGATGCACACTTTTATGTACAAAATGCAGTTACGCTAAGCTATTGCACAGACTAGTGAGGTCAGAGCTGATACATTTCCATTACATTTGCGCAAAGCTGGAAGATTTTAACCAGGCAGTATCTCGGGTCTCAATGTCAGATTGTAAATTATCAATTAACAATTATTCATTGCAATATGAGCATGCACTGTACTCACCCCATATAGTAGCTCCTGAACATATGTGACCTTAGGATAGAGATCCCGTATTCAATTGCAAGGAATTCATCACCTCAGTGTTATCAAAATTTTCGGACTTCCACATTGATGAATGCTCCTTTGCTGATAGGTTTAAAATCGTTTCTCTCTTTTGCAGCATGACGTTTCTAGAGGGCAGTTAAGAGGTCACATCAGGTCAGATGGAAAAACAGACTGGAATGGCTGGGGCTTTTTCTCATTGGAGCATTGGAGGTTGAGGGGTGACCTTTATAGAGGTTTATAAAATCATGAGGGGGATAGATAAGGTGAATGACAAAGGTCTTTTTTTCTCAGGAAGGAGAGTTCAAGATTTAAAAAGGCCTCATAGTCCCTCCTTCTTCCCACTCTTCTCCTCCTCTCCTCCAGCACCCTTCCCCTCTCTTCCACCCCCATCCAACCCCCTGTCTCTCCCCCATCCACCTGTATCTCCCCCCACTCCCTCATTTGCCCAAGGCATCTCCCATACCCCTCATCTGTCCTTCTCCCCCACGTCTCTTCCCCCATTTGCTACCGTCTCTCCCCTGCCCCATTCCTCCCCATTACCGTCTCTCTCACATTTGACTGCAGTCTCTCCCCACACCCCCATTGTCTCCCCTACCTCCATCCATCCGCACACCCTCCCACTCAGCTCCCCCCCATGCGGCCCTCCCCCTTTCCTGCTCCCCTCACGCCCTCTTACCCCCATCTCTCCGTCCAGCCACCACCCCTGTGTCCCCCCCAGACTCCCCTGCCTGTCCCTCCAGCAGCACCCGTCTCTCTCTCCCCCCCCCCCATCTCAGTGGTGAAGGAACGGCAATAAAGTTTCAATTATGGGCAGTGAGCATCATGTAGATAGTGATTTCCTTGATTCTTCTCTCTTGTCACACTAAATGGTTGAGGTCTTAGGTTCAGAAGAAGTTATCAAAGAAACTTTGGTGAGTTGTTGCCACGCAAATTGTGATTAGTACATTCCGCTGCCACTGTATGTCAGTGAGAGGAATGATTGATAGAGATGGTGGGTGGGGTGCCTGTCAGACAGGCTGCTTTATCCTGGTTGGTTTCAAGTTTTCTGAGTGTTGGAGCTGTACTCATCTGAGCAAGAGTATTGCAGTCCTCACTATCTCCAAGTGGAGAGTATTCCATCATTCTCTCAAGCTTTGCTCTGTAGATGGTGGACAGGCTTTGGGGAGTCAGAGGGTTGATTACTTACAGCAGAATTCCCAGTTTCTGACCTGCTCTTGTCAGCCTAGTATTTTGTCAACAGCATGTCCTATTCAGTTTCGAGCCCATAAAAACTCCCTACATATTGTTAGTGGGAGATTGACTGATGGTAATGCTATTGGATGTCAAGAAGTGATAGATTTTGTATTGTTGGAGATGGTCCTTGGCACTTGTGTGGCATGTGAAGATCATGCCTATATTTGAACATGGGCAACCTCAGTATCTGAGAAGTTGCAAATTGTGCAATCACCTCTTCATCTCAGGACATATAGTGAGGAAAGGTAATTATCGAAACAACTGAAAATGTTTGGGCCCAGAATGCCACCCTGTGGACCTTCTGCAGAGATATGCTGGAGCTGAGATGACTGACGTCTGGCAACCACAACCATATTCCTTTGCATCAAGTATGACTCCAACTAATAAAGAGTATTTTTCCCATTGACTCCAGATTTGCACAGTCTTCTTGTTCCCAAACCTTACCAAACGCTGTCTTAATGGTGAGGACAGTTCGCCTCACTCCCCTTTTGAGTTCAGATGTCTGTGAATAGAGCAATGATGTAATGAGGTCAGGAGATGAGTGGGTGTGGTGGAGCCCAAACTGAGTGTCAGTGAGCAGGTTAATTAGGAGTAAGAGCTGTTTGATAACATGTCAATGACATCATGCATCACTTTGTTCAAGATGGTTAGCAGACTGATGACAGTTCAAGGTAATTGGCCAATTGATTTTGTCCTGTTGTTTGTGTACCAAATGATCTTCAGCACTGTTGCCAGGATATTTCAGTGCTTAAGGCCTTGGCAGCAAAGAGTCTCCAGCCAATTCCTTTTATCACACAGTAAGTTAAATTGGTTGAAGAATGGCCCCTGTTATGCTGGGGAACGTGTAAAGAGGCCAGGATGAATCAACCACTTGACGCTTCTGCTTGCAAATCTCCTCTCTGCACCATCTACCTGCTCATCTGTCCTCTCCTTTTGTTGCTTACTCACTCCCCCTCATTCTCTGTAGCTTGCGCACTGTCACTTGCTCACTCCCCCCTCGCTCCATGTCGCTCGCATCCCCTTCCCTCGCTCTGTGCCACCAACCTGCTCTCTCTGTGCCCCCTGCCTCTGTTTGATTGCTGGTACTGGCGTAGTCCTGATGGGATGCATGTAATATTGTATGTAGCCACAGAAAATATTTGAATTGAAATTTGCTGCTCAAAACTTGGCCTGTCATATCATGTCTAGTCTCACTCGCAAGAGAATTTGTTTGTCACTGATTTTACCCAATCTCAGTAATTATAGCAGACCTATGACTCGATCCCGTTTTCCCACTTTGTGTCCTTCCTAGTAACCATTACATTTAGGAGCAACATAATGAAGCACAGTAGTTAGTTTCTCCATATTAGTTTGTGTCAATGTTTCAGTTGTTATTCTGGACTCGAGTACATCGCTTCTGTTTCTCTGTGTCTCCCTTTTTATTCTGAGGATTCCGTTCCCTCACTGCATCCTTTCCTTTATTTTATAAATAGAAATTGCGGGGTCATCAACCCAGAAACCCAAAGAGACTAAAGTAGCCATTGACAAGATGCTGAATGGATTTTCGAGCTCTTCTGGTGCAGGTCAGTTCCTGTTGTATGTTTCAGTTCTGATTGTCATACCTGAGAAACAAGGATCCAAATCCAGCTCTTGACGTAAACTATGTAATGGACTGAGTTTACTTGCAATCAGAGTTTCTTCTCCTTTCAGGGAAATTATTTTTACTCTGGGTGTCTAACCATTCCTTAACTAATTTCTTTAATCTCCACCATGGTTCACCCCAAAGTTTTGGTCACACTTTGTACTAAGAAACGAGGAACGGTTGAGGATCCTGGGATTGTATTCATTGGAGTTTAGAAGATTAAGGGGAGACTTAATTGAAACTTACAAGATAGTACATGACTTGGAAAGGGTGGACGTTAGGAAATTGTTTCCGTTAGGCGAGGAGACTAGGACCCGTGGACACAGCCTTAGAATTAGAGGGGGTCAATTCAGAACAGAAATGCGGAGACATTTCTTCAGCCAGAGAGTGGTGGGCCTGTGGAATTCATTGCCCGCAGAGTGCAGTGGAGGCCGGGACGCCAAATGTCTTCAAGGCAGAGATTGGTAGATTCTTGATGTCACGAGGAATTAAGGGCTACGGGGAGAATGCTGGTAAGTGGAGTTGAAATGCCCATCAGCCATGATTGAATGGCGGAGTGGACACGATGGGCCGAATGGCCTTGCTTCCACTCCTAGATCTTATGGTCTTATGGTCTTAAGAAATTCTGGGTGAAGTAATTAGTTTGTACCTGTGTTGACTTGCCCTGCTGTCAGGAATTCAGAAGTCATGTATGCTCTTCCCAAATATGATCTTTCTCTCACTGTATTATTTTCATATTTCTATCTTGTTTTTTTTTCATTGGGAAGAGACTAGTAAGTGTGGTCTCCAGTCAGTTTCTTGGTGAAGCAGAATGGGGAGGATGTCAAAGTGTGGTGCTGGAAAAGCACAACAGGTCAAGCAACATCCGAGGAGCACGAGAATTGATATTTCCAGCATAATCACTTCATCAGGAATGACTCTGGTCTCAAGCATCTGCAGTCCTCACTTTCTCCTCGATTGCGAAGGATGTCCTGCAATCAACATTGTTGTGAAACAGACTGGGAAGAGGGTCTAGTGGTCTGTGTCACAGGGAAGCAGACAGGGAAGTGTATCTGTAGTCAGTATCACAGGAAAGCACACTGGGAAGAGGGTCCTGCAGTCGGTGTCACACGGAAGCAGACTGGGAAGAGTGTCCTGTAGTCGCTGTCACAGAAAAGCAGACTGGGAAGAGGGTTCTGCAGTCGGTGTTGTAGGGAAGCAGACTGGGAAGAGGGTTCTGCAGTTAGTTCTTGTCAAGTAAGAAACAAGAGTGACGTCAAAAGTCTATAAGTCAGGAAAGGGAGGAATTGAGGGCAGGACAATTAAACCAAACATCAGATCAATACCTGTCACAGCCAATGATTGGTCAAAGTTCTGTATTTTTTAATTGGTTAAAGCCTACAGTATTCTCCTGTTTAACCCTGTAAACACATTGATGGTAAAGTTAGTATACTGCATAAAAGGCAACAATGTATGGATAACAACTAAATATAATTATCTCATTAAAAATGGCAGTGTGTCAAAACTGCAATATGTTTGAGCTCAAAGATGCCATTGTGATTCTGGCCAAGCATCTCTGTGGTAAGTCTTTAAAGTTTGAACTGTGTAGGCTGAACTACAGAAACTGTGATGCATCATGGAGCAGGGAGTTTACCTGGATTCCTTGTACCTGGAGGCAGTCACTCGATAAGTTCTTCTCATATGGGCAGTGGTCAAGTAGGTAAGGCAGGTAAGAGCACCCAAAGGACAGGAGCGTCAGCCTAAGCAAATGTCAAACATGTTTGATGTTCAGCTTGTTTGAGTGAGAGTGGGGACTGTGGGATGGATGAGTGAAATGACAGTGATGCCATGGGACTACTTGTTACCACAGAAAGACCCCTTCCACCCTGTTAATATTGTCTTCCAAACTTTTCCGTCGGGCAGAAGATACAGAAACTTGAACACATGCTCCAGCTGATTCAAGAGCAGCTTCTTCCCTGCCATAATTAGACAGCTAAATGGACCTCTCAAACTTCAAATAATGTTGATTTTTGCGTGCCTCCTATGCAGCCATAACCTTTTATTCCTCGCTCTGTCCAAGCATCCTATGGTCTGTATGTCTTTGTTTGCTATGATCTACCAGTATTGCTCACAAAACAAAGCCTTTCACTATACTTAGATTTGACCTGCTGCGTTTTCCTAGCAACACATTTTTCAGCTCTTATCTCCAGCATCTGCAGTCCTCACTTTCTCCTCACTGTACTTAGATACATGTGACTACAATAAATCAAATCAAAAACAGGAAGCCATCCAGACAGAATGTGGTGGCAGTGGGGGACAACAGCTGCAGGGGAACTGAAGCTGTTCTCAGCAGCACAGAAGCTGTGCTGTCTGCCTGATGTCAGGATATCTATTCTGGATTAGAGGAAAGCTTGCAGTGGGAGGGAGAGGATCCAGTTGTCATAGTCTATGTAAGCACCAGTGACAAAAATAGAACTAGAAAAGAGGTTTTGCACAGCAATATGAGAAGCTAGGCACCAAATTAAGCACAAACTCTGATCTGTGTGCAAATTGGCATAGGGTAAACCAAGATGAATGTATTGCTGAAAGACTGGTGTGGGAGATGTGAGTTCTGGTTCATGGGATATTGGCACCAGTACTGTGCAAGTGGGATCTCTACTACTGGGACAGTCTGTAACTGAATCATATTGGGACCGGTGTCTTTGTGAAGTGGGAAAGTATAACTGGTTTTAAATTAAATATGGAGGACCAGTATCCTATTTTGCGACGCTGTGGTGAACCGAAAAATGTGGAAATTGCAACAGAGGAAGGAATTAATATAAACATAAAAATTATAATATAAATATTATAAAATAATAAACAGACAATGACAGGATGGACAGAATGTAAATCTAAGAGCAAATCAGCAGATGAGAGGTTATAAAAATAATAGGGCAAAACTTGAGGCACTGTATTTGAATTTAAAACATAATAGCATTCAGAACAAAACAAATGAGCTGGTGGTACAGATTGAGATAAATAATTACAATCTGGTGACCATAACCAATGTGGCTGCAGGATAACCTAAAAATGGGCCTAAATAATGAGTGGTAAGACAGGAAGCTAGAAAAGATTGGAGGTGTAGTTATGTTAATTAAAGATAATATTAGCATAATAGAGAGGGATGACCTTTATTCAGAAAGCTAGAAAAAAGTAGTAGTCTGGGTAGAGATGAGGATAAAGGCAAGAAGTCATTTGGGGAATTGGACCTCCTCATAGTAACCCCATGGTAGAACAGAGTGTCAAGGAAGAAATGGTGAAAGAAATAATGAATAATTATTGTCGGAGATTTTAATCCATAGACTGGAGAAATCAGATGGGAAAAAAATTCAAAAGAAGCAATTCATTGAATTTTATGGGACATTTTCTTAGATCTGTATGTTATGGCACCAACATGAGAGCAGGCTATGCAAGACCTGGTGTTGACCAACAAAATCGGATTAATTCCTGACCTCATAGCAAAAAGCACCTCTTGGTAGCAATGATCATAATATTTTTCAATTTTATATAAAGTTTAAGGTGGAGAAGTGTGGGTCCAAGACTCCTATTTAAAATTTAAATAAGGGCAATTATGAGGGCATGAAATCACAACCAATGAAAATGAACTGGCAAATTAGATTAAGGGATAGGTCAATAGAGATATGTTGGCTAACATTTAAGGAGTACATTGTAGATACATTACACTAAGTAGAAATGTTCTACGGGAAAGACCTACCATTTGTGGTGTACTAAAAAAAAGCCAAAGATAGTATGAGGCTCAAAGAAAAGGCATATCATTTTGCAAAAATAGGTCGGAAGCTTGGACAGAATATAAAAAAACACAAGATTAGCTGGCCAACAAGGAGCAGAGGGTGCAAGTAAATGGATCTTTTTCAGGTGAACAGGGTGTGTCGAGTGCTGTTTCACAGGAGTGTTAGAGTCATAGAGATGTACAGCATGGAAACAGATCCTTCGGTCCAACCCATCCATGCTGACCAGATATTCGAACCCAATCTAGTCCCACCTGCTAGCACCTGGCCCATATCCCTCCAAACCCTTCCTATTCATATACCCATTCAAATGCCTCTTAAATGTTGCAATTGTACCAGCCTCCACTACATCCTCTGGCACTCTTTACAAGTTAAACAAATGATTTGGATGAAGGGACTGTTGTAACTGTGGTAGTTAAATTTGCTGATGACACAAAGATAGGTAAGAATTTAAATTGTGCCGAAGGCATAAGGAGCTTTCAAAGGAATAAAAGTAAGTCAGGTGAGTAAACATAGATCTGGTAAAAGCAGTACACTGTGGGAAAGTGTGAAATTGTCTGTTTTAGCAGAAGGGAAAAATCACGTATTTAAACCGTGAGAGGTTGAAGAACTCTGAGATGCAGCAGAATTTGGGTATCCTAGTGCATAAATCACAGAAGATGAATATGAACATACAGGAAGTAATCAGAAGAATTATTAGAATGCAGTGGTTTAGTGCTAGGGGAATTGAATGCAGGACTAGGGAGTTTATGCTTCCATTCAACAGGGCATTTGAGAGATTGTATCTACAATATTGTGCACAGGACTGATGACCATTACTTACGGAAGGATTTTAATGCATTGGAAGCAGCTCAATGAAGGTTTGTTATGCTAACACCTGGAATGGGTGGATTACCTTATAAGGACAGGCTAGACAAGCTGAGCCAATATTCTGTGGTGTTTAGAAGAGTCAGAGGTGATTTAATTGCAAAATATAAGAATTGTGAGGATTTGACTGGGTGGATGTTGAAAGGGTATTTCCTCTTGTGGGAGCGTCCAGAACAAGGGATCATAATTTAAAGATAAGTAGTCACTATTTAAGAGATAAGGTAGCATTTTTTTCTTTCAGAAGGTTCTGAATATTTGAAATTCCCTTCCTCAAAATAGAATAGCATAGCTTTTATTGTCCCGTATACTCAGTGTTGTGAAACGTTTATATATTGCCAACTACCGTGCTATGTACAAAAATACCTAGGCCTCTTTTGTTACAGAAATGAAATGTCCAGCATTACAGAAAAAAGTTCAGTACAGCAGACCATGCTGGCACTTAGCTTCCAGTCTGCATCGGGCCCTAGCTCCCAATGCGCCAATGACACCCCGCACCAGGACACCGCTGTGCCAGGTCAGGAGTCACCTTGCTACGCCTTGAGGCCCCGACTGGAGGAAACCACTGCATTAGGCCAGGAGGTCGCCAAGCAGGGAGGCTGCAACACCAGCTCAGGAGATTGTCATGCTTATGCTGAGAGAATGCCATGCTGTGCCGGGAGGCTACTGCAGGATGCTGGGAGGAAGCCACATCATGCCACGAGAACGCTGTGGGAGGCTGGAAGGACGTCATGCCATCTGGGAGGCCAGGAGGATGCCACGCCATGCCGGAGGCTGCTGAACAAGGTCAAGAGGTGACTATGCCAATGTCGAGACGCTGCTGCATGAGGTTGAGAAGTCACCACACCACACTGGGAAGCCATTTTGAGCGGTTTCCACGCCAATGCCGAGAGGCCACTGCGGGAGGCCGGAAGGATGCCATGCTGTACCAGGAGGCTGCTACGTCAGGGCGGGGATCAACGCGCCTCACCAGAGGCTGGGAATCATTGTCAAAGGCTGGGAGTCAAAGGGAAGAAAAGGAAGAGGAGAAGACAAAGAAGAAAGAAGAAACATTTAGAGGAAGAAAAAGAGAAGAGGAAGAAAAACAAGAACAGGCGAGTTCTGGCTGGAGTGTCCTCCGTTTCTGCCATCCTAAGGCTGTGGATGCACAATCTTTAAATATTTTTAAGGTAGAGGTAGATTCATGATTACCAAGTGGTTGAAAGATTATCAAGGGTATGCAAGAATGTGAGATCAGTCATGATCTTATTGAATGGCAGAATGGACGCAAAAGGCCAATGGCTTACCCTTATTCCTTGTTTCTATGAATGTTATATTTGCCAGTAGTTTCCTTCAGTTTTCAAGCCATTCAGCATTAACCTTCTCTTCTCCCTCTTTTCTCTTAAAATCTTCCCTTTCACACTTTTGTTAAAATCGCTTCCTCTTAAAATGAGTCCGAACCTGTTTCTCTGCCTTTTCCTAATTACATTCAATAAACTTTTTTTTATCCATTGCCTCATTTATATTTTTCATCTAGCTGATCCATTCCATTCTTTTCCAAACCAGTACTTCATGGTTACTAACATGCTGATGTCCTCCTTTAGTCAGGTCCGAGTCTGGCATCCATACAAAAGAAAATTTCAATCAAGCTCTTTACAAGTCACTTTTTGAATTGATCATTCAACTTTCTAGTCTCTTACAAAATATTATCCTTTCATTTCTAGTTAATTTTATTGCTAAAGTATTACCTTCCTCTGTATTTGAACTTTTGAACTAATTATCTTCATTCTACAAATATGAATGCTTATTCTTGTTTTTGAAATATTAATCATGTTAGTTTTGTCAATGTTCACTTTCATCCCTCCACCACCAAACATACCCAGAAATAATCATATCATCAGATTAGATTCCCTACAGTGTGGAAACAGACCCTTCAGCCGAACAAGTCCACACTGACCCTCCGAGGAGTAACACACCCAGACCCATCTCCCTCTGACTAATGCACTAAACACTATGGGCAATTTAGCATGGCCAATCCACCTAATCTGCATATCTTTGGTCTGTGGGAGGAAACCGGAGTACCCGGAGAAAACCCACGCAGACACAGGGAGAATGTGGAAACTCCAAATAGACAGTTGCCCGAGGCTAGAATTGAACCTGGGACCCTGGCGCTGTGAGGCAGCAGTGCTAACCACTGAGCCACGGTGCCACCCTTGATTCTGATTGTTTACATGCTTCTTGGATATTTGTTTTTGATAAGTGTTTTCTTTCTTATGTTGATTTATTTTCCACTTAATGTGTTTTCTCCTCTGCAAAAATGTAACAAACTTCTCACGTTGGATCCTTCTGCACACTAACCTCATAATTGTAATCTAGTGCAAGTCTGTACTCCTCATTTGCTAATTATTTGATTTATTGGTGTCCTTTCCACCATAGGCTAACCTTTGAAGTAACCTCTTGCATTGGAGGCAGTATAACAATGTGGGAAACCAGCATTCTTGCTTGTATAGTCAAAAGAGCTGTCAGTGACAAGTCTAAACAGCTCTTGCTGGCAATGTGCAGATCAGGTTATGCAAACTATGAAAATGATGGAATGATGTACTGACACGTCCAGCCACCCTGCACAGTGAAGTTGCATTATCTCATTCTGAAATTTAATATGCAGCTGGATTAGGCTGACTGTCCACTAATCTATGAAGTTTTTACATTAGCGTCAGTGAAAATGGAAATGAGCCGATAAAGTTGTGAACAGAGTTTTGCAATAGCTGTGCTGAGTTTCTGAGGCTCTGTTCCAGTTACTGAAGCACTGAGCATTCTCAACTGTGTAAAATTGCAGACTCTGCCTTGCAGTTTAATCGGTGTGATCACAACATAAATGTAGTGAAACAAAAACATCAATTGCTGGAGAAACTCGAGAGGTTTGGCAGTATCTGTGGACAAAACGCAGAGTTAACTTTTGAGTACAGTGACCTTTTCCAGAAGTTGGTTTTAGGTTAGCAGTGACTTAGATTTGAATCTCCAATTTGAAACAAATTTTAAATCTCTTATAATATTAAATAGCTTGCAATTAATTTTGTTTCAAACTTGTTTTGAAATTGGAAGCGATGGTGCAAAATTTAAATTCCACTCTGCATGCCATAGGAATGGAATTGTCTGAAATGCAACACAGAGTGTTATTATGCATCAATGGGGTGAAATGTTTGCATATCTATGTATTTGTGAAGTGCTCAAGAAATGCTGAGAACCTTTACATATATATCAAGGCTAAAATCTATATCAAGACTCATCTTCCGCCTCGGAACACTTCACTGCCAGGGCATCAATGTCGACTTCAACAGTTTCCTCATTTCCCCTTCCCCCACCTCAACCTAGTTCCAAACTTCCAGCTCAGCACTGTCCCCATGACTTGTCCGGACTTGTCCGACCTGCCTATCTCCTTTTCCACCTATCCACTCCACCGTCTCCTCCCCGACCAATCACCTTCATCCCCTCCCCTGCTCACCCATTATACTCTATGCTACTTTCTCCCCACCCCCACATTTTTCTAGCTTATCTCTCCACACTTCAGGCTCACTGCCTTTATTCCTGATGGAGGGCTTTTGCCCAAAACGTCGATTTCGCTGCTCCTTGGATGCTGCCTGAACTGCTGTGCTCTTCCAGCACCACTAATCCAGAATATATATCAAGGCTGTCAGGTTAGGATGTAGGGAGAAGCATTAAATATAGCTTTTTCTTGTTCATCATTATTCTCGAGATAAATCTGAAGGAAGTGAAAAGTCCAATTATGATTCCTAAGCACCACCTTACAGCAGCTTTCACAGCCACAGTCTGTCTAATAACACTGTTCAAACCAGTTTAACATTGGAATTCCTGAAGAAGGGCTCATTCCCGAAATGTCGATTCTCCTGTTCCTTGGATGCTGCCTGACCTGCTGCGTTTTTCCAGCAACACATTTTCAGCTAGGAATGAACATAGAAGAGTAAACACAGTACAGGCCCTTTGGCCCATGATGTTGTGCTGAGCATTTATTTTAATCTGAGATCAACCTCTCAATTTATTGCTGTCCATGTGCTTGTCCAGCAATCATTTAAATGTCCCAAATGTCTCTGACTTTACTACCACCGCTGGCAATATATCCCATGCACCCACCATTCTCTGCATAAAGAAATTACCTTTGACATCTCCTCTATACCTCCCTCCAATCCCCTCAAAATTATGATCCCTCGCGACAGCCATTTTTACCCTGGGGAAAAGCTTCTGGCTATCTTCTCTCTATGCCCCCATTACCTTGTTCACCTCTATCAAGCCACCTCTCCTCCTCCTCTCCAGTGTGAGAAGCCCTAGTTCACTCAACCTCTCTTCATAAGACAAGCCCTCCAATCCAGGGCAGCATCCTGGTAAATCTTCTCTGCACTGTCCCTAAAGCATCTACATCCTTCCTATAATAAGGCAACCAGAACTAGACACAATATTTCAAGTATGGTCTAACCAGGGTTTTATAGAGCTGCAGCAAAACCTCAACACATCATACGCCACCTTAACAACCTTATCAACTTGGGTGGCAGCTTTGAGGGATCTATGTGCATAGATCTCAAGACCCCGCTGTTTCCCCACCCTGCCAAGAATCCTGTCTTTAACCCTGTATTCAGCATTCAAATTTGACTTTCCAAAATGAATCACTTCACATTTGTCCAGGATGAACTCCATCTACCACTTCTCAGCTCAGCTCTGTGTCCTGTCAATGTCTTGTTGTAGTCTACAACTGCCCTCAATAGTATCTACAACACCATCAACCTTTGTGTCGTCGGCAAATTTACGAACTCACCCATCCACTTCTTCATCCAAGTCATTTATAAAAACTACAAAGAGCAGAGGCCCAAGAACAGAGCCTTGTGGGACACCACTGGTCACCGACCTCCAGGCGAAATACTTTCCATCCATTATCACTTTCTGTCGTCATTCGGACAGCCAATTCTGTATCCCGCCAGATTTCCCTGAATCCTGCTAGCTTTCTGAATGAGCCTACCAGGGGAACCTTATCGAATGCCTTACTGAAATCCATATGCAACACATCCATTGCTTGGTCTTCATCAAATTGTTACATCTTCAAAGAACTCAAGGCTTGTGAGGCATGGCCTGTCGCTCACAAAGCCATGCTGACTATCTTTAGTCAAACTATGTTCTTCTATATAGTTATAAATTCTATCTGAGTCCTTTCCAGTCCCTTGCTTACCACAGACATATGATTGACTGGTCTGTAATTCCCAGGGATATTCCTATTGCCTTCTTGAACAGAGGAACAACATTCTCCTCCCTCCAATTATCTGGTACTACTCCTGTGGCGAGTGAGGATGCAAAGATCATCGCCAGAGTCGCAACAATCTCATTCCTTGCTTCCCATAGTAATCGTGGATCTGTCTGGTCTAGCCCTGAGGACCTATCTATCTTGATGCTTCAAGGAATTTCCAGCGCATTGACTTTCTTAATATCAATCTGTTCAAGTATGCTAACCTGATCCGCGATGTTCTATCAACAAGGTCCTTCTCTCTAGTGAGTACTGAAGCAAAAAACTCATTTAGGGCCATCCTTACCACGTCAGACTCCACTATCCCTAATAGACCCTACTCTCTCTCTGATCATTCTCTTATTCCTCATGTAAGTGTAGAATGTCTTTGGGTTTTTCCTAATCTTTCCCACCCAAGGCTTTTTCATGCCCCCTCCTTGCTCTCCTCAGTCCATTTTTGAGTTTTTTCGTAGCTACTCTGAAATCCTTTAAGGCTGTACCAGCTTCATGCTTCCTCAACCTTAAGTAAGCTTCCTTTTTCCTCTTGTCTAGTCATCCAAAGTTTCTTCACCTTACCATTCCTTGCCTGTCTCAGTGGGACAAAGTTATCCAACACTTGCAACCTTCATTGGTCAGAGCATTGAGTAAAAGAGTTGAAAGTAGAGTCGCAGGTAGACAGTATAGTGAAGAAGGCGTTTAGTATGCTTTCCTTTATTGGTCAGAGTATTGAGAACAGGAGTTGGGATGTCATGTGGTTGTACAGGACATTGGTTAGGCCACTTTTAGAATATTGTGTACAGTTCTGGTCTCCTCCCTATTGGAAGGATGTTGTGAAACTTGGAAGGGTTCAGAAAAGATTTACAAGAACGTTGCCAGGGTTAGAGGATTTGAGCTATAGGAAGAGGTTAAATAGGCTGGGGCTGTTTTACCCGGAGCCTCGGAGGCTGTTGGGTGACCTTATAGAGGTTTATAAAATCATAAGGGGCATGGATTGGATAAATCGACAAGGTCTTTTCCCTGGGGTGGGTAGTCCAGAACCAATGGGGCAACTTTTTCACACAGAGGGTGGTGCTTGTATGGAATGAGCTGCCAGAGGAGGCTGGTACAGTTACAACATTTAAAACGCATTTGGATGGGTATATGAATAGGAAGGGTTTAGAAGGATATGGACCAAATGCTGGCAACTGGCATTAGATAAAGTTAGGATATCTGGTTGGCATGGATAAGTTGGACCCAAGGGTATGTTATACTCCATAGTACCTGTCTAATAACAGTATAACTTGTTATTTAATACCTTCCCATCCTGTCTATTCCTATCTCACTTCATGGCAATGTAAAGGTGATGCAGTTGTGGTCAATCACTGAATTGCTCTCGCATCAAGAAATCCGACACCTGGCCTGGCTTGTTGACTAGCACCAGATCCAATATGGCCTCCCTTGAGTCAGCCTATCTGCAGATTGAGTCAGGAATCCTTCCTGGACACACCTGACAAAATCTACACTAAGGAGGTTCCAATCAATATTGGGTAATTTGAAGTCGCCCATAACAACTCTGTTACATCTGCACCTTTCCAAGATCTGCTGTCCAGTCTGTTCATCCATCTCTTGCTGCTATTGGGGGGTCTAGAGAAAACACCCAATAAAGTGTATCCAAACAGCTCCTTTCTGTTATTAACTTGCACCCATACTGACTCAGTGGACAAACCCTCCTCTACAACCTCCTTTTCTGCAGCTGTAATGCACTCTCTAATTAACAATGATACATCCCCATCTCTTTACACCCCCCTCCCTCTCCTGCCACCCCGTTCTTTTTAAAAGATGTAAACCCTAGAACATCCAGCAACCATTCCTGCTCCTGTGAAATCCATGTCTCTGTTATGGCCCCAATATCAAGTTCCAAGTACTGATCCATGCTCTAAGTTCATCACTGTTATTCCTAACACTCCTTGCATTGAAACTGACCCACTTTAACCCATCCCTTTGCCCTGTCAACTGTGTATCCTTCTTAACAGACTCTTTGGATTCTATTTCTGCCTGTTCAACAACTACCCTCTCTCTGATCTATAGCTCTGGTTCCTATCCCCCTGCCAAACTAGTTTAAACCCTCCTGAAATGCTCTAGCAAATCTCCTGCCCTGGGTATTGGTGCCCCTCAAGTTTACGTGCAACTCATCCCTCATGTATAGGTCCCACCTTCCCCAGAAGGTACCCCAATGATCTGAGTATCTGAAGCCCTCCATCCTACACCAGCCCTGTAGCCACATACTTAGCTGCACTCTGTCCCTGTTCCTCGCCTCACTAGCATGTGACATTCTGAAATTACACCTATACAATGTATTTGCCAAAAACGGATACCCACGCAATTTCATCAACAGATGCCTAAGGGAAAGACAACGGAATGAGGACATGCCACAAGGACTAGCCACACTACTATACATCAAGAGCATTTCCGAACTGACAGCCAGACTACTGTGACCACTAGGACTCATAACAGCACACAAACCAACAGCCACTCTCAGACAACAACTCACCAGAACGAAGGACCCGATACCCAACATGAGCAAAACCAATGTAGTGTACAAAATCCCATGCAAGGACTGTGCAAAACACTACATAGGACAAACAGGAAGACAGCTAACGACCCACATCCATGGACACCAACTAGCCACGAAACGACACGGCCACCTATCCTTAGTAGCCAAACATGCAGATGACAAGCAACATGAGTTCGACTGGGACAACACTACTATTATAGGACAAGCCAAACAGAGAACAGCCAGGGAATTCCTAGAGGCATGGCACTCATCCACAGATTCAATCACATTTACTTGGACCCAATATACCGGCCACTGCAATGGACAGCTGGAACTGACAACCGGAAGCGGCAGGTTCAAACCACTATAAATGCCGGAGGAAAGATCACAGAAGCGCTTCACAGGAGGCTCCCAAGCACTCAGGATGTCACCTAGACAGGGGACAAAACATCTGCAACACAAATTCCCAGCTCGGCGAACAGAACCACAACAACGAGCACCTGAGCTACAAATCTTCTCACAAACTTTGAGGGGTTATAGTTTAAGCATAAGGGGAAGCAGATTTAAAACAGATGTGGAGAAATTGCTTATGTGAAAGGGTCATGAATCTGTGGAATTCACTATTTCAGTAGAGTGGATGCTGGGAAGTTTAGTCGTTTTAAGGAGAAGATTGATTTTTAATTAGTAATGGGTTGAAGGATTATTTAAGAAATGAAGGATTAGGTGGGCAAAAAAAGATGAAATCACCTGTGATCATATTAAATGGCAGAGCAGGCTCAAGGGGTTGAATTGCCTATCTTTGCTCCTGGCTTTTGTGTTCAATGTCTCGAATGGTTTTCGTATGAAGCTCTGAAGGAAAGTCACTGCACTCAAAACATTTTCTCTGCTTTCTGTCTACAGATGTTGCCAGACCTGCTGACTTTCTTCAGCTATTTCTGTTCTTTCATAGTTAGATTAGATTACTTAGATTAGATTAGATTTAGATTACTTACAGTGTAGAAACAGGCCCTTCGGCCCAACAAGTCCACACCGACCCTCCGAAGAGCAACCTACACAGACCCATTCCCCTACATTTACCTCTTCACCTAACACTACGGGCAATTTAGCATGGCCAATTCATTTAACCAGTACATGTTTGGACTGTGGGAGTAAACCGGAGCACCCGGAAGAAACCCACACAGACAGTTGCCTGAGGCGGGAATTGAACCTGGGTCTCTGGCGCTGTGAGGCAGCAATGCTAACCACTGTGCCACCATGCTGCCGTTCTGGTTTGAGATTTCCAGCATTTGTGTTTTTTTTAAATGGTTTTTGTATGTTTGTATTTAATGAGAGACCAACACATCATTAGAACAGAATAGTTTTGACTGTTCTCTGCTGTTTTTCAGGAAATAACAATAGATATCAAACTAGTTCAGAATGTTCAGAAGATAATGCCCTTTGTTGAGTTTGATGAGATTAGAACCTGCTTTCTGTGTATGGGTGAGCGGCGAGGAGGATACAGAGATGTTGCAATATAATTTGGACAGGCTGATGCAGTATAATATGGATAAATGTGAGATAAAGTTTTATTTGAATGGCTGTAAATTGAGAGGGGAATGCTCAGAGAGTGTATTTGAGCACCAGTTGCTGAAAGTAAGTGCACAGGTGTAGCAGGCAGTCGAGAGAATTCAAGGACAGGAACACGGATATCTTGCTGCAGTTATATAGTATTGGTAAGGTCAAACTTGGAATATTATGAGCAGTTTTGATCTATTGATCTGAGGAAGGCTGCTCTTGCTATAGAGGGAGTGTAGTGAAGATTTACCACACTGATTCCTGGGACGGCAGAACTAATATATGAGGAGAGATTGAGTTCACTGGTGTTTAGAAGAATGAGGGAATCTCATAAAAACCTATAAAATGAATAGACAGGTTAGATGCAGGAAGGATGACCTCAGTGGTGGGGCAGTTCAGAACCAGGGATCATAGTTTAAGGCGAAGGTAAACATTTTAGGACTGAGGTGAGGAGAAATTCTTCATCCAGTGGATGGTGAGCCTGTGGAATCCACAACCACAAAATAATTGGTGCAAAAATGTTGTCTTTACAAAAAGGATGTAGATGTAGCTCTTGTGGCTGAAGGAATCAAGGGATGTGGGGATGGGGGGTTTACAGTATTGATCTTGATCAGCCGCCACCATGTCGAATAGCCTACTGCTGTTCCTTCTATGTTTCTACAGCTTAACAGTGATCATTTGAGAACTGATCATGATTTGATGTGGGTGGGATTTGCTCAAACTTAAACATCTGAATAGTTCAAAGGTGCAGGCTATATTGTGGAGAAATTTACAGTAAAAATTAAGTACATCAGTCCAGCAGTGCAATCTTATCACAACGTACACTAGTTCTCAGTCTGTATTGGGAGGGTAAAAACAAACTACTGTTGTGACATGCAAGGCAAATGACTAATGATTTGATTTTGTTTTTCTTTCTAGCAAATGCACAGTCGTCATCGTCCTCATCTACATCCACTACAGGTGGGAAAGCTGAGAAACTTGGTAAACCTGTTTCTGGCATCACCAAACGATCTTTTACAGAAACTGAAGAGAAATCAGAGGCTTACAAATCCATCTTCACATCTCATAGCTCAGCTAAGCGCTTAAGGGAGGAAAAACCCAATTGGATCACACACACAGCTTACTACTACTGAGATGGCCAGCAATGCTTAAATTCTTGTCTTTCCTAATATTAAATTGATGGGATTAGCTTTATTATCATGAGATAGATGCCTTCTCCATGTTATTACATGCAGGAGAAGTTAATTCTACAACTGAATACTTTATTTGCAGCATTTATTAATCACCTCGTTGTAAAAGATAAAACTTGGCCTTTGTATCATACTATTCCGGTGATTGAAAATCTGTAGAATCCATATATTAACGTTCCTTGATGGGTGCAAGTGCTTTCTGGCAATGACTTCTTACTCAATATCAGTTTAGTTGGCTAGGATTCAGCCTGCAAATTTGTAACTTTTTTTGAAGTATCTGATGACATTTCTAACTCTGGCAAATTAAAATGTTCACCAAATTTTCTTTTTAAGCATTATTTTTGTACTCTACCACAAGCACTGGTCACTCAGCAAGAAACCACTTTTAGCCAGTTACTTCAGTTGTCATGGAGATGATTGTAACTATCTAATAGAACTGAGCAGCAGAAGAAAATTGCAAGTGTGACAATAGTCATAGAGATGTACAGCAGGGAAATAGACCCTTTGGTCCAACTCATCCATGTCAACCAGATATCCTAACCTGATTAGATTAAATTAGATTACTTGCAGTGTGGAAACAGGCCCTTTGGCCCAACAAGTCCACACCGACCCTCCGAAGAGCAACCCACCCAGACCCATTCTCCTACATTTACCCCTTCACCTAACACTACAGGCAATTTAGTGTGGCCAATTCACCTAAACTGCACATTTTTGGACTGTGGGACGAAACTGGAGCACCCACACAGACACGGGGAGAATGTGCAAACTCCACACAGACAGTTGCCTGAGGCAGGAATTGAACCCGGATCTGTGGCGCTGTGAGGTAGCAGTGCTAACCGCTGTGTCACGTGCCGCCCGCAATCTAATCTTCTCCCATTTGCCAACATTTGGCTCACATCACTCCAAACCCTTCCTACAGACTTACCCATCCAGGTGTCTCTTGCACGTTGTAATTGTACCAGCCTCCACCACTTCCATTGGCAGCTCATTCCATACACGCACCACACTTTACGTGCAAACATTGCTCCTTAGGCCCCTTTTAAATTTTCCTCCTCTCATCCTAAACCTATGCCCTGTAGTTCTGGACCCCCATACCGTATCCATGCCTCTCATGGTTTTATAAATCTCTGAGGTCGCCCCTCAGCCTCCGCGCTCCAGGGAAAATAGCCCCAGCCTATTTAACCTCTCCCTATAGCTCAAATCCTCTAATCCTGGCAACATCCTTGTAAAGTTTTTCTGAATCCTTTCCAAGTTTCACAACATCCTTTTTATCTTCGTCCTTTACAAGGTGTCTCTCGGCACCTCGTAGTGAATTACTGTGAATTACAGCAACTCTGGGCTGATAGTTCAGCAAGGTCCTCTGAGCTGTAATCTGACAAATGACCACTTGATCTTTTATTGTTAGAATTGATTGAAGGAGGAACCTTGACTAGGGCATTAGAAACACTTACGTACCTTCTCATCAAACAATGTAAACCTTTATGACAGTTATAAGGAGAAGCCGGGTAGGCTGGGACTTTTTTCCCCTGGAGCGTAGGAGACTATGGGGTGATCTTATTGAGGTCTCTAAAGTCATCATTGGCATATATAAGGTAGATAGTCAGCAGCTTTTCCTCATGGTAGGGGAGTTGAAGACAAGAGGGCATAGGTTTGAGAGGGGTGAAATCCAAAAGACTCCAGTGGGGTAATTTTTTTCTCAGAGTGTAATGGGTGTCTGGAACAGCTGAAAATGTGTTGCTGGTCAAAGCACAGCAGGCCAGGCAGCATCTCAGGAACAGGGAATTCGACGTTTCGAGCATAAGCCCTTCATCAGGAATGAGAGAGAGTAGCCAAGCAGGCTAAGATAAAAGGTAGGGAGGAGGGACTTGGGGGAGGGGCGATGGAGGTGGGATAGGTGGAAGGAGGTCAAGGTGAGGGTGATAGGCCGGAGTGGGGTGGGGGCGGAGAGGTCAGGAAGGAGATTGCAGGTTAGGAGGGCGGTGCTGAGTTGAGGGAACCGACTGAGACAAGGTGGGGGGAGGGGAAATGAGGAAACTGGAGAAATCTGAATTCATACCTTGTGGTTGGAGGGTTCCCAGGCGGAAGATGAGGCGCTCCTCCTCCAGCCGTCGTGTTGTTATGTTCTGCCGGTGGAGGAGTCCAAGGACCTGCATGTCCTCGGTGGAGTGGGAGGGAGAGTTAAAGTGTTGAGCCACGGGGTGGTTGGGTTGGTTGGTCCGGGCGGCCCAGAGGTGTTCTCTGAAGCGTTCCGCAAGTAAGCGGCCTGTCTCCCCAATATAGAGGAGGCCACATCGGGTGCAGCGGATGCAATAGATGATGTGTGTGGAGGTACAGGTGAACTTGTGGCGGATATGGAAGGATCCCTTGGGACCTTGGAGGGAAGTGAGGGAGGAGGTGTGGGCGCAAGTTTTACATTTCCTGCGGTTGCAGGGGAAAGTGCCGGGGGTGGAGGTTGGGTTGGTGGGGGGTGTGGATCTGACGAGGGAGTCACGAAGGGAGTGGTCCTTGCGGAACGCTGATAGGGGAGGGGAGGGAAATATATCCTTGGTGGTGGGGTCCGTTTGGAGGTGGCGGAAATGACGGCGGATGATACGTTGTATGCGGAGGTTGGTGGGTGTCTGGAACAGGCTGCCAACAGTAGTGGTGGAGATGAGTACAATTTTTTACTTTAAGAAAGATTTGGACAGGGGCGTAGATGGGATAGATATGGAGGAATAGGGGCCAAATGAAGGCAAATTGTGAAAACTGGTCAACATTAACAACATGGGCCGAAGGGCCTGTTTTCATGCTGTAAATCTGTCTCTAATCTTATAGCATTCTTAATATCTCCTGGAACATATCCTCAGCTTAAAAATTAATCTGAAGAATATGTTAAAGCATTGATGCATGCTATTGTCTGATAAAGTATAGTTTCCCATTTCTGCTGGTCTGTCACAAAGTAGCATTGAGCAAAGATCAAATATCACCCATGGAAGACAGATCTGTCTGTCTCATGTTCTATATGGTTGCTCTAACCCAGTCAGAGTTCAGGTGTAGTTGCTGTTCTTGCCATTTTGATCTTCTAGGTAAATTATTCAAGAAGTATCACCATAGCATATGGCTGTTGTATTTGTATTTAGTGTAAGCATTCATTTTTATCATTGCTGCTTTGTAACTGACACATTGTGCGTGGATGTTCTGTGAGCGCTAATTGTCCTTTGCATGTAGATGATTCCTCTCTTAAAGATCTAAAGCAATTCAGATCCAAAGCGCAGACTTGTGATTCTCTCAGTTACAATTGGCATACCACTATAGCTGCATAATTGAAATGTGATCAGGTTGCTCTGCTATGCAATGACTGGGATTGGCTGAGTAATATATCCATCTTTGAAGCATTAAAATGCTGTTCCCTGAAATTGTTGATTTTAGTCTGGATGAATGGGTTGTCCAGTCTTATTCAATGAATTTTATCATTTTCAGACCATAAAGTCTGTTTTAGCTAAGAGACAGCCAAGTGGAGTTATAAGCACATTGAATAGGACCGTTTCTGTATTTCAGCAGTTGAAGCTACCTTATGGCAGGGCCATATACTATACTCAGTTAAGCTCCCAGTGCTAAGTGAACGCCAGCGGTGACTCGCCAATTAGTATCTAATTGTAGGGAGGAAGCCAGTAGTTACTCATGAAGGCAACTGATATGGAACTTTACAAGGGTCCTCTTCATCTGCTGCCCTAGCCTTGATGGATGGACAGAATGGGACACAGTATAAACGATATTCCCTTTCCTAGTTTTATCTTTTAAAATAGCCTGAAGGAAACATTTGAGACTTGGAATAATGGATTTTATAGTGACTTCATTTGTGAAGAAGGGTCATTAGACTCAATGTTAATTCTGCTTTCTCTCCATAAATGCTGTCAGATCTGCTGAGTTTCTCCAGCAACTTCTGTTTTTGTTTGTTTCTGACAAGCTTTGATCTCTGTGTGTGATGGCAGAGTGCCATCTGGTGGAGCACTGGTAATTTTATTCATGCTTCAACTGCTGAAACGCAGAAATTAACCTATTAAACATGTTCAAAGCTCTACTTGGCTGCATCCAAGCTCAAACAGACTTGATCATGTAGGCCTCAGGCGTCTTTGCATCGTTCAAGGGCCTAATGTCTCTTTGAAAATCTCTGGGAAATTGGATAGAGATTAGTCTACGTAATGGCCACCAAAATTCAAGTTCATTATTAAAATAATCTCCTCATTTCATCCCTGGATTTTTTTTTAAATTATCAAATGTGTCTCCTTTCGTCACTAACCTTGCCACTAGTAACAACAGTTGTCTAGATTTTACACACACTTTCCTTCACCCACTTTTTGCTGAAATTTCTCTTCATTTCAGTCCTAAATGACCTACCCCATATCTTTAAGTTGTGTCTCTTGGTTCTGAACTTCCTGATCATCAGGAAGTTCCTCCCAGCATTTACCTGCCTCGTCCGTTTGGAATTTTATACATTTCTACGAGATCTTTCCTCATTCTTCTTAACTCCAGTGAATATAATCCTAATTGATCCAAACTCTGCTTGTACGTCAGTCCTGCCATCCCAGGACTCAGCCTGACAAACCAGAACTTGGATAAAGAGATCAAAACTGCACACGCAACTCGATGTGGTCTGACCAAGGCTCTGTAGCATAATGGCCAGGCATCCCTTCTCCTGTACTTAAATCCTAATGCCATGAAGGCCAACATCCCACTTCACTGCCTGCTGCACCTGCAAACTTATTTTCAGCAACAGGTTTACAAGGACACCCTGGTGTTATTGTGCCTCCCCCTTTCCCAATCTATCACCTTTCAGATCATAATCCGCCTTTCACTAATCTCATTTCCATTTCCTGTCTCTTTATTTCCATCTCTGGTTTCTGCATTCTCTCCTCATGTTCAAGTTTCTTTAACTGCAATTGAATGTCACCTGATTCTGATATTTTATTCTCTGGGGTACTTGAACTTTCTTTAAACACACGCGAGTGAACATAGGCCTTTGATTATCTCGGCCTCTTTAGCTCTGTCAGGCATTGCTAACTCCAGTTTACCCATTAAGTCATTCATTGGGAATCTTAGAAATCTCCCTTCAAATTTAGGGACAACACAACCTTAATCCTAACCCTAACCCTTTGTGGTTTCCACATCCATGTCTTCGACCCAGTACAGAGCCTGCTGTTTTCCTTCACTTGCGTTATTTACAAATACCACACCCAAATCCTCATTGCTTCTGTTTCAGATTTCTCCAGGATGGGACCTTAAACTTTGTTATGCCTGCAGGGTGGTGGTTTGGAAGTAAAACTCCCCACTGTTCCTGGAGACATAACAGATTGAAGTTCTTTTTTTAAAAATATGCAACATTCCCAAATTTATCTGACGTAGTGTCGCCTTGTTTTCTGTACTTAGCAAGAATGACTTTATTATAAATAAATAGACTCTAACTACAAGTACACCATTATGAACCATCACTATATCACTATTTGAAACTCTGATCCCTTATTAAACTCTCCACTCTCTTGCGTACATGCACACACATGGTCAGGGAAGCAGGGACATTATGCATGGAGGACTTCAAAATGGGAAAGCAGTTCAGCCATTCCTGTTCACTCGGGCTGCTGAGATGATTGTTGTGCTGATCAAATGTTGTTTCTAAGTCATCCTCTGGGTGCTTCCACTGCACATGGTGGCTGTTTCATTTGTAAAAGGTCTCTGACCTATCTGCAACTCTGTCTTTCTAGATGGAAGTGGTTGTGGGTTTGGAAAAATGCTGTTTGAGAATCTTTGGTAAATTTCTGTAATACAGAGTCATACAGCACCAAAAGTGACTCTTCGATCCAACAAGTCTATGCTGAACGTAATCCCAAACCAAACTATTCCCACCTATCTGCTCCTGGTCTTTATCTTATAGATGCTACACTCTACTACTACTGAACATTGATGGTGGAGATAGTAGATGCTTGTGGATATGTGGCAATCAAGTGGGCTACTTTGTCCTGGATGGTGTCAAGCTTCTTGTTGTTGGAGCTGCATTCTTCCAGGCAAATGGGGAGAATTCCATCGCACATCCTACACAGAGAAAATCCAAAGTCTACCAACTTGGACTGTGGGGATCACTCAGGAGGGACTCTTACAGTTTGGGAAATAGAAACAATAGATGATGCAATGACCCAGCACTTAGTGTTCTGTGGTGACAATTTAGTTGAATAGAGAGTATTTTTTCATTACAGTCAATTTCTGAGCTGGGGCCCCAGGACCCAGCTATAGTTCCAGTGCCTCTTTGCATCGTTGTCCTTCGGTTACCCATACTGTTTACAGGCCATATTTCCATAAAACAAACTAGTTTCCAGAGTGAGTTCATTTTTATGTTCTTTTTCTCTGCAGATTTGTCCTGATTCGCATTCTCTGCTAGGGCATCAATACATGAATACTAGAAAATGTAGCTATTGCAGCAGTCACCTGCCTGCTGCTATTTTAACAGTGATCCTGGGGCATTTGTCTTGAACAGTGCAGAATTACTATTAAAAGGAAAATCACAAAGATGTAAACATGCTGCATATCTGATAAAATAATCTTGGACTTGTCACTAATTAATACTGATTTTTGCTAGTGCTTTAGCCATGTACTACCTGTTTCCATCCCTCAAACTCTCCTTAATGAGACCAAGGCCCCATCGGTTTTGGATTCCTTACATGGGTTCTTCTGTAAATGTGAATTTGCGAACATCCAATACAGAGTACCTGTGAAAATTTTGGTACACATCAGACGATTCCTATCAATATGAATGCATCTCTAGGGCTACCTGTTAGCAGTGGCACACTCCCAAGAGCTTCATATGATACTGACATATAACCAGGGATCCTCTACTAATATTGTCACATCCCCAGGGAAACTTCATAAACACTGATAAATTCTCTAAATGTTGGCATATTCTGAGAGTCTTGCTGTGATTACAAACCCAATTTTGAAGGTTGATGTAAATGCTGACTCATTGACAGTGACACCCTGTAAATAGTGACACGCCCAGAGGGCGTGTGTTGTTCATACTGGCATGCTCCCAGGGAATTGATGTAAATACTGACATATTTCCAAGGATCCTCTGTAAATACTGACAAACCCTAAGGAAGCCTGTATAAATACTGACATACTAATAGGCACGTATCAAGTAATTTTTGTTAAGTAAAGGACAATATTCATGGGATCCCCTGTAAATATTTACACACTCCCAGGGGACATGCTGTCAAGAGAAACACATGTTGTAAATAGGTACACACTTCTGTCGCCCCTTGTAAATATTTGCACACTCCCAGGAACATGCTGTAAATAGGAATAAAAATCCAGAGACTCCTAGTAAATACTGACACAGAACCATACTGGATTAGTGGTGCTGGAAGAGCACAGCAGTTCAGGCAGCATCCAAGGAGCAGTAAAATCGACATTTTGGGCAAAAGCCCTTCATCAGGAATAAAGGCAGAGAGCCTGAAGGGTGGAGAGATAAGCTAGAGGAGGATGGGGGTGGGGAGAAAGTACAATAGGTGAGTGGGGGAGGGGATGAAGGTGATAGGTCAGGGAGGAGGGTGGAGTGGATAGGTGGGAAAAAAAAGTTAGGCAGGTAGGACAAGTCATGGGGACAGTGCTGAGCTGGAAGTTTGGAACTAGGGTGAGGTGGGGAAGGGGAAACGAGGAAACTGCTGAAGTCCACATTGACGCTCTGGGGTTGAGAGTTCCGAGGCAGAAGATGAGGCGTTCTTCCTCCAGGCGTCTGGTGGTGAGGAAGCGGTGAAGGAGGCCCAGGAACTCCATGCCCTCAGTAGAGTGGGAGGGGGAGTTGAAATGTTGGGCCACAGGGCAGTGTGGTTGATTGGTGCGGATGTCCCGGAGATGTTCCTTAAAGCGCTCTGCAAGGAGGCGTTCAGTCTCCCCAATGTAGAGGAGACCGCATCGGGAGCAACGGATACAATAAATGATATTGGTGGATAGTCAGGTAAACCTTTGATGGATGTGGAAGGCTCCTTTATGGCCTTGGATAGAGGTGAGGGAGGAGGTGTGGGTGCAGGTTTTACAGTTCCTGCGGTGGCAGGGGAAGGCGCCAGGATGGGAGGGTGGGTTGTAGGGGGGCGTGGACCTGACCAGGTAGTACGGAGGGAATAGTCTTTGCGGTAGGTGGGAAGGGGTGGGGTCTTTTTGGAGGTGGCGGAAATGTCGGCGGATGATTTGGTTTATGCAAAGGTTGGTAGAGTGGAAGGTGAGCACCAGGGGCTTTCTGTCCTTGTTATGGTTGGAGGGGTGGGGTCTGAGGGCGGAGGTGAGGTATGAGGACGAGATGTGTTGGAGGGCATCTTTAACCACGTGGGAAGGGAAATTGTGGTCTCTAAAGAAGGAGGCCATCTGGTGTGTTCTGTGGTGGAACTGGTCCTCCTGGGAGCAGACACGGGAATTGGGAATATGGGATGGCATTTTTGCAGGAGGTAGGGTGGAAAGAGATGTAATCCAGGTAACACTTCAACCCCAGAGCATCAATGTGGACTTCAACAGTTTCCTCATTTCCCCTTCCCCCACCTCACCCTAGTTCCAAACTTCCAGCTCAGCACTGTCCCCATGACTTGTCCTACCTGCCTATCTTCTTTTACACCTATCCACTCCACCCTCCTCCCTGACCTATCACCTTTATCCCCTCCCCCACTCACCTATTGTACTCTATGCTACTTTCTCCCTACCACCACCCTCCTCTAGCTTATCTCTCCACCCTTCAGGCTCTCTGCCTTTATTCCTGATGAAGGGCTTTTGCTGCTCCTTGGATGCTGCCTGAACTGCTGTGCTCTTCCAGCACCACTAATGCAGAATCTGGTTTCCAGCATCTGCAATCATTGTTTTTACCTACAGAACCATACTGCAGAGAGGCCCTATATACACTATGACCTCCCCCTGTCACAAACCTAGTCCTTTTTTTCCCCTTAAAAGCTGTTCCTTGTCTCAAGGAGACTCTGTCCTTGATTATTTTCAGAGGAGTAATAAACCAGACCAGACTCTGATCAGACTGGTTTGGTTCAGAATTTGAGAGGCCTTTTGTTTATACGTAAACAGATGAGACTTCAGGCCAAAGTGGTCATGTTTTAGAAGTGACCTGTATAATGAAAGAAGCGTGGTCAGCATTTTGGTTGGGAGAGCAACAGTGAGCTGTATGGAACTGTCTCTTCTGCCCTTTTAACTTCAACCTGTGAGCATCTGATCCTTTTTTAAAGTACTGTGTTTTAAAGGGGTTTGCTTATTGAGACTGTTGTATATGTTCGGAACAGCATGGGTCTCTGCTCTGCCTGTCTCTTTGTCGGGTACATGGAACAGTCCATCTTCCGCAGTTACACCGACACCACTCCCCATCTTTTCCTCCGCTACATTGATTACTGCATCAGTGTCACCTCGTGGTCCCGTGAGGAGGTTTAACAGTTCATCAACTTCACCAACATATTCCACCCCAATCTTCAATTCACCTGGACCATCTCAGGCACCTCCCTCATCTTCCTGGACCTCTCCATCTCTATCGATGGTGACCGACTCAACATGACATTTTCTACAAACCCACCGACTTTCCACAGCAACCTGGATTACACCACCTCCCACCCTCCCTCCTGTGAAAATGCTATCCTTATTCCCAATTCCTCTGCCTCCCTACCCCTATCCACTTTCCATAAAGACCATTCCTTCCACGACTACCTCATCAGGTCCACACCCCCCACCAGCTTGCCCTCCCCTCTTTGTACCTTCCCTGCCACCGCAGGTATTGCAAAACCTGTGCCCACACCTCTCCCCTCACCTCCGTCCAAGGCCGCAAAGGAGCTTTCCGCATCCATCAAAGTTTCACCTGCACATCCACCAATATCATTTAATGTATCCATTGCTCCCGATGCGGTCTCCTCTATATTGGAGGGACAGGATGCCTCCTAGCAGAGCGCTTCTTGGGACACCTGCACCAACCAAACCCACCGCCCTGTGACCGAACACTTCAACTCCCCCTCCCACTCTGCCGAAGACATGCAGGTCCTGGGCCTCCTCCACCGCTGCTCCCTTACCACCCGACTGGTAGGAAGAAAACTTCATCTTCCACCTTGGGACCCTCCAACCCCATGGCCTCAGTATGGACTTCACCAGTTTCTTCATTTCCCCTCCCCCCACCTAACCCCAGTTCCAACCTTCCAGCTCAGCACTATCCTCATGACCTGTCCTACCTGCCAATTTTCCTTCCCACCTATCTGCTCCACCCTCCTCTCTGACCCATCACCATTATCCCCACCTCCATCCACCTATTACACTCTCAGCTACTTTCCCACCAGCCCCACTCTCACCCCCCCCCCCCCCCCCCCCCCCTCCCATTTATCTTTCTACCCCGAGGCTTCCAGCCTCATTCCTGACGAAAGACTTTTGCCCGAAACATCGATTTTCCTGCTCCTCAGATGCTGCCTGACCTGCTGTGTTTTTCCAGCACCACACTCTCGACTTTGATCTGCAGTCCTTACTTCTGTGTGCCTTTTTAACTACTCGCTTAACCTGTCCTGCTACCCTCTAGAGACTTTTGGGCAAGCCCCCGTCCCACCTCCTCACAAGATCCTTCTGTTCCTCTGTGCCATTCATTGTGTACTCCCTTGTCTTGATGCTTCTTCCAAAGTGCATCATCTTGTATTCATCAGAGTCTAATTCTATCAGACAATGATCTGCTGATCTGCCGCATATTTGGGGCCAACTTTGTGAATAATGACAAACTCCAAGCATCCCTACCCCCACCCTCTACTTTGAATATGGACACACTCCCAGCGCATTGTCCTAATCTTGAGGATCCTGTCTAAATACTGACACACTCCCCAAATCCTTTCCATATACAGTACTGATGTAATCCTAGTGAATTGCTGTAAATAATGATGCTCTCAGAGAACTCCTGTACAATCTGATTCACTCCCGGGGAACCTCTTTCCTCCAACCCCATCTCCAACCCAAAGAATTTACACATGTTACCCCCCTGTAAATATTGTTACTGCTCTCAGGGAGTTCTCATCATTATGTTTCCCAGGGACCTTGGTAAATACTGACCCACCTGCTGAGAATCTCCTTCTTATCCTGACCCCCAGCCCGAGGGCCCCTGTAAATTCTGCTGCCTGAATTTTCATTCTTTGTTCAGGAGTGCAATGTTGTGACAATCTCCTGCTCTGCAAACCTGACTCTCGGGGAATTGTCCCAGAAGTTCCGATCTTCATTTCGGGAAGCGGGGGTTGGATGAATTGGGTCTTGTGCCTATAGTCGGCCCCAGATCAGTTTTGAGGCAGCTGCAGGCTCAGCCGGCTCTGGAAACAGGTTGTTTAAAAGAGCTAGGAGAAAGTGAGAACTGCAGATGCTGGAGATCAGAGCTGAAAATGTGTTGCTGGAAAAGCGCAGGTCAGGCAGCATCCAAGGAGCAGGAGAATCGACGTTTCAGGCATGAGCCCTTCTTCAGGAAGGTTTAAAAGAGCTGCCTCACTCGTATCATAGACTCATCGAGTCATTCAGCACGGAAACACACCCTTCACTCCAACCACTCCATGCTAAACATAATCCCAAATTCAACTAGTCATGCCTGCTGGCCAAGTCCCTCAAAACCTTTCCTATTCATGGACCAATCCAAATGTCTTTTAAAAGTTGTGATTGTACTCACATCCACCACTTCCTCAGGATGTTCTTTCCACACAAGAACCCCCCCCCCCCCCCCCCCCCCCACCACCGTCGTAAAAAAAATTGTCTCTCATGTCTTTTTAAACCTCTCTCCTCTTACCTTAGAAATGTGCACTCCAGTCTAGAAACACCCACTGCCACCCTCCCATCCTCGTAAAAAGATACCTACCATTAACTCTATCTACACCTCAGCATTATTTTATAAATTTCTATAAACTCACTTCTCAACCTCCTAATCTCCAGTGAGAAAAGTCTTAGCCTATCCAGCCTTTCCATATAACTCAAACCTTCTATACCCAGAAGCATCCTGGTAAATCTCTTCTAGCCCTCTCCAGCTTGACATCTTTCCTATAACTGGGTGACTAGAACAGGGCACAGCACTCCAGAAGAGGTCTTGCCAATCTCCTGTACAATCTCAACATGACTTCCCAACTCTTACGCTCAAAGGTCTGAGCAATAAAGGCAAACATGCCAAATACCTTTTTAACCACCCTGTCTGTATGTGTTGTGGCACTTTATTCAAGCTGTTTCAGCCCTCACATCCCCTCATTCCAACCCACATGTGTTCCTATTCATGCCACTTTATGCCTCTTCCCATTTTGAATGGCCCCTTACAAACTCATATCCAATTAGGCTGTTCTACACTGCCCCAGTGGTCCTACATCGGTTCCATGCTAACTTATACACCTCTTCCTATTTCACAGACTCTCATCAGTCCATACCAACCTGTACCCTTCCTTTCACCCATGGCCCTATATCACTCTCATGTCAACTTAATTGCCTTTATTCAGTCCTTAGTCTCCATGCCAGCCTATGCCCTTCTAACTCGATGCGCCGAATGGCTTTACTTCCACCCCTGTGTCTTATGGTCTTATGGTCTGTCTGAACTTAACCTTGGCCATTCTATTGCCCATTTATGCCTCTCCAACCGCATCCATGATCTGTTGAACTTCCATGTTAACACATAGCATCTATCTATGCCCACAGACCCTCATTGCCTCCACTCCATGCTGGTTTGGCCATAGTTAGAATTTGGTGTACAGTTTCTGGTCACCACATCACAGGAAGGTGAGAGTATGGCAGAGAATTACAAAAATGTAAATTGCAGCAGTGAAGGAAGGTTGCGTAGGCACCTCCTTAGACCAGAGGAAGTTGGAGGCAAACTTAATTGAGCTGTGCAAAATGTTGATGGTCCAGTTACCGTGGCCAAGGAAGTCCGATTTCTCCTCTGTAAATACTGACAAGGCAACCTCGTGCAAATATTGAGGACTCTCTGTTTATGATGGCATTCTGATTCACAGTATTGGGAGAATCCAAAGTGGAGACCACCTGTAGTTAAGTGCATGCAGCTAGCTGTCTCCCTGTAAACACGGGCATAGTTTCATAATACACTCCCAGGGATTAACTGTACGCAGTACACATTCTCACCACTACTTATGAATACTGTAAATAATGACAAACCCAGCAACAATCTCTCAGTGCTGACACATTCTGAGAAACGCCAGGATTAGAGTGGCGCTGGAAAAGCACAGCAGGTCAGGCAGCATTCGAGGAGCAGGAAAATTATCGTTTCAGGCAAAAGCCCTTCATCTGGAATTCTGAGCAACACCCTGTCAATTCTTTTGTGGCAAGGGCATCATTTATTGTCCATCCCTAATTGCCATTGAATTGCAAGATGTACCAAGTTACGTCCAAGAGCAGTTCAAAAACTTTGGTTACCTAGATGGGGTTTGTTTTTATTAAAACTGTTATGTTATGGTTTCATGACAACAGTACTGAGACAAGTCTTCTTTTACTTTTTCAGATTTTTTTTTACAGTTTAATTAATTTGCAGCTATGAAGGAATTTGAATATCTCTCCCAACTCTATTCGCAGTGGCACTCTGTAAATGCTGGATCATCATTGGAACACATGATTATTATCCTTTGGTAATCTGAGACCGGGATGGTGCTGGTGTGTTGGAGCCCTGTGCACAGTGACAGGAGCCTCACCTGCCAGCATTGCACTCAGGGAAGGTAGTCTCAATAACAGAGAGGCTGTAGCCATTAGGAGTGTCTGAAAGGGGCTTCCAATGGCGTCTGCTGCTGGAATGAAGTTGATTTGATCAGCCCAGGGCATTCCTCAGACTTCATCTTGCCCAACGGTTCAACAAGGCACTCCGACAGTTCATGCTGGAAGGTAGTGAAAGTGGCAACGTTGTCTTGAACTTTTCCAGTCCTGGTCTGCTTTCAGCATTAGGTTCCCTCTTCTCCTGAAACAACAGGAACCTTGCAAAGAACATCTTGTATCACTATCATGTTTTCAGATGTGGTGCCTGCGAGCACTTTACTGCTTCTCACTATTTCCCAAAGGTAACAGGAGTTGCATTTCATTAGCCATCTCCTTCCTGCCAACCCCTGGTGCAACACAGAGTGGCATATTTGTATCATGATTTCTTCTAAACTTGGGAAATCCAGGAGCTACTTCCTCTGAGCTACTTCCCCTATGTCCATATCCCAAATGGTTAGACATTTACCCTTGTTTATTTTGATAGGGCATTGCACTATTGTTAGTTCTGTAGCCAGGACATTCATACAGCTGGCAGATTCCATACAGACTGGCTTCGGCTGTGAGCTCTCCTTTTCCTGTCTTGTAGTCAATTGACCCAGTATTTCCAATCTCAATTATCTGCTGTTACTGCAGGAACTATCTTCCCAAACTCCTAGTCAATAAAGAGATAAGACAGGTTGCAAGAATCATGCAGTTCATGATATAATCACACAGTTCATGTAGCAGATTTAACTCTAGTACGTTGGATGGATCAGTTTTTGTCCGATGTGTACAGGAGGGTTTTCTGACACAGTTCGTCAAAGGGCCGACAAGAGAAGAGGCCACACTGGATCTGGTGCTTGATAATGAACCAGGCCAGGTATTTGATTTAGATGTAGGTGAGCACTTTGGAGAGAGTAACCATAATTCAGTTACGTTTAGTTTAGCGATGGAAAGGGACAGGTACTTGCCAAAAGTCAAGAGTTACCAATGGGGCAAGGGCAATTATAATGCAATTAGGCAAGAGTTAGGATGCATAGAATGGATGCAGACAATGGAAATGTGGAGCTGGTTTAAGGAACAGATATTGCATGTCCTTGATAGGTATGTCCCTGTCAGGCAGGAAAGAAGTGATGAGGTAAGGGAACCATGGTTTACTACAGAAATTGCATCTCTTGTTAAGCAGAAGAAGGAGGCTTATGTGTTGATGAGGCAAGATGGTTCAGATGAGACGATGGAGAGTTACAGATCAGCTAGGAAGGATTTAAAGAGAGTTAAGAAGAGCAAAAAGGATACGAGCAGTCTTTAGCAAATAGAATAAAAGAGAACCCTAAAACTTTCTATTGGTATGTGAGGAATAAAAGGATGATTAGGCCAGGAATGGGGCCAGTCAAAGACAGAAGTGGTAAGTTGAAGGTGGACCCTGTGGAGATCGGAGAGGTGCTAAACGAATATTTCTCATCAGTTTTCACTCAGGAAAAGGAAAGTATTGTAGAGGAGAAGAATGAGGTATGAAATATTAGACTAGAAAGGATCAAAGTTAGTTAGGAGCAGGTGTTATCTATTCTACAAGGAGTGAAAGTAGATGGGTCAGATGGGAACTATCTGAGGATTCTCTGGGAAGCTAGGGAGGAGATAGCAGAGCCTTTGGCTTTGACATTTGAGTCATCATTATCTGCAGGTTTAGTACCAGAGGACTGGAGGATTGCAAATGTTGCACCCTTGTTCAAGGAGGGCAGTAGAGATGACCCAGGTAATTATAGACCAGTGAGCCTTACTTCTGTTGTAGGAAATGTTTTGAAAGGATTATAAGAGATAAGATTTATA
This sequence comes from Hemiscyllium ocellatum, assembly GCF_020745735.1. Taxonomy (NCBI): domain Eukaryota; kingdom Metazoa; phylum Chordata; class Chondrichthyes; order Orectolobiformes; family Hemiscylliidae; genus Hemiscyllium; species Hemiscyllium ocellatum. The sequence goes on along the minus strand of NC_083415.1, from coordinate 1,975,179 downwards.
ATCATCTAGCTAGCAATAATTTGATTTCAGATAGTCAAAATGGTTTCGTCAAGGGCAAGCCATGTCTCACAAACCTCTGAGTTTTTTGAGAAGGTGACCAAGCATGGAGATGAAGGTAGGGCAGTTGACGTGGTATACATGGACTTCAGTAAAGTCTTTGATAAGGTTCCACATGGTAGGCTGTTGGAGAAAATGCAGATGCAATGGGATTGAGGGTGATTTAGCAGTTTGGATTAGAAACTGGCTTTCTGAAAGAAAGCAGCAAGTGGTGGTTGATGGAAAATATTCAGCCTGGAGTCCGGTTACTAAGGGTGTGTCACAGTAGAGGTTTTGGGACCTCTACTGTTTGTCATTTTTACAAATGACTTAGACGCAGACATAGGTGGATGGATTAGTAAATTTGCAGATGACAGTAAAGTTGGTGGAGTAGTGGACAGTGTGGAAGAATGTTACAGGTTGCAGGGGGATTTGGATAAACTGCAGAATTGGGCTGAGAGGTGGCAAATGGAGTCCAATGCAGCTAAATGTGAGGTGATGCACTTTGGGAAGAATAACAGGGATCTTGGAGTCCATGTACATGAGATTAGATGCCCTACAATGTAGAAACAGGTCCTTCAGCCCAACAAGTCCACGCCGACCCTCCGAAGAGCAACCTACCCATTCCCCAACATTTACCCATTACTAATCCACCTAACACTATGGACAATTTAGCATGGCCAATGCACCTGGCCTGCACATATTTGGACTGTGGGAGGAAACCGGAGCACCTGGAGAAAACCCACGCAGACACGGGGAGAACGTGCAAACTCCGCACAGACAGTTGCCCGAGCCAGGAATTGAACCCAGGTCCCTGGCACTGTGAGGCAGCAGTGCTAACCACTGGGTCACTGTGCCGCCCCTGAATGGATCCCATAGATCGCTGACAGTTGCCACCCAGGTTGATTGTGCTGTTAAGAAGGCATACAGTGTGGTAGGTTTCATTGGTAGAGGGATTGAGTTCTGGAGCCGCAGTATTATGCTGCATCTATACAAACGTTAATATGGCCACACTTGGAATATTTTGTACAGTTCTGTTCCCCATATTTCGGGAAGGATGTGGAAGCATTGGAAAAGGTGTCGAGGAGATTTACGAGCATGTTGCCTGGTCTGGAGGGAAGGTCTTATGAGGAAAGGCTGAGAGACTTGGGTCTGTTCTCATTGGAAAGAAGAAGGCTAAGAGGGGATTTGATAAAGACATACAAGATGATCAGAGGATTAGATAAGGTAGTCAGTGAAAGTCTTTTCCCTAGGATGATGACGTCAGCTTGTACGAGGGGGCATAGCTACAAATTGAGGGGTAATAGATTTAAGACAGATGTCAGAGGCAGGTTCTTTACTCCGAGAGTGGTAAGGGTGTGGAATGCCCTACCTGCCAGTGTAGTTAACTCAGCCACATTAAGGACATTTAAACAATCCTTGGATGAACACATGGATGATAATAGACAATAGACAACCAGTGCAGGAGTAGGCCATTCTGCCCTTCGAGCCTGCACCACCATTCAATATGATCATGGTTGATCATCCTTAATCAGTATCCTGTTCCTGCCTTATCTCCATAACCCTTGATTCCACTATCCTTGAGAGCTCTATCCAACTCTTTCTTAAATAAATCCAAAGACTGAGCCTCCACTGCACTCTGGGGCAGAGCATTCCACACAGCCACCACTCTCTGGGTGAAGAGGTTTCTCCTCATCTCTGTCCTAAGTGGTCTACCCCGTATTTTTAAGCTGTGTCCTCTCGTTCGGCACTCACCCATCAGCAGAAACATGTTTCCTGCCTCCGGAATGCCCAATCCTTTAATGATCTTATATGTCTCAATCAGATCCTCTCTCAGTCTTCTAAACTCAAGAGTATACAAGCCCAGTCGCTCCAGTCTATCAGCATAATGTAGTCCCGCCATTCCAGGAATTGACCTCGTGAACCTACGCTGCACTCCCTCAATAGCCAGAATGTCTTTCCTCAAATTTGGAGACCAGAACTGCACACAGTACTCCAGGTGTGGTCTCACCAGGGCCCTGTACAGCTGCAGAAGAACCTCTTTGCTTCTATGCTCAATCCCTCTTGTTATGAAGGCCAGCATGCTATTAACCTTCTTCACTACCTGCTGTACTTGCATACTTACCTTCATTGACTGATGTACAAGAACACCCAGATCTCTCTGTACTGCCCCTTTACCTAAATTGATTCCATTTAGGTAGTAATCTGCCTTCCTGTTCTTGCCACCAAAGTGGATAACCATACATTTATCCACATTAAACTGCATCTGCCATGCATCTGACCACTCACCTAACCTGTCCAGGTCGAGGAGAAAGTGAGGACAGCAGATGCTGGAGATCAGAGCTGAAAATGTGTTGCTGGAAAAGCGCAGCAGGTCAGGCAGCATCCAAGGAGCAGGAGAATCGAAGTTTCGGGCATGAGCCCTTCTTCAGGAAGAAGAAGGGCTCATGCTTCTTGGATGCTGCCTGACCTGCTTTGTTTTTCCAGCAACACATTTTCTAACCTGTCCAGGTCACCCTGTAATCTCCTAAAATCCTCCTCACATTTCACCCTGCCACCCAGCTTAGTATCATCAGCAAATTTGCTAATGTTATTGCTGATACCATCTTCTACATCATTAACATATATTGTAAAAAGCTGCGGTCCTAGCACTGATCCCTGCGGTACCCCACTGGTCACTGCCTGCCATTCCGAAATGGAGCCGTTTATCACTACTCTTTGTTTTCTATCAGCCAACCAACTTTCAATCCAAGCTAGTACTTTGCCCCTAATACCATGCGCCCTAATTTTGCTCACTAACTTCCAATGTGAGACTTTATCAAAAGCTTTCTGAAAGTCCAGGAACTCTACATCTATTGGTACTGATGTTATAGTGTAGGGGGACGAGCTGAGAATAGTTCACAGATCGGCACAACATCAAGGGCCAAAAGGCCTGTTCTGTATTCTATTGTTCTATGTTCTATATTCCATTGAACTGACATTGGATGGATTTGGCCCCATATGTCAATGCAGTGTTTGGAAATCAGGGAAATTTGGTCTATGAAAGAACTGACCATCAGATGAAGTGGGCTAAACAACTTGGTCATCCTGACAATATGAGTAGCTGTCCTGTGGTCATTGGTTAAAATGATTCAGACACCACATGGACTGCAGTTTCTGAAATTAAGGGATGTTAATGAGGGTAGGTGAAAGTATGTGAGAGGGATAGGCCACTATATTCTTTATCAGGAGTTTGAGGGAAGGACCCATTAGAATCAAACACTCCATGCTCCTCTGCTTCTCCATTCAATAGAACAAGACACTAAACTTGGAGGTGTAGTGGACAGCGAGGAAGGTTACCTCAGAGTACAACGGGATCTTGATCAGATGGGCCAATGGGCTGAGAAATGGCAGATAGAGTTTAATTTAGATAAATGAATTTTGGAAAGGCAAATCAGAGCAAGACTTACACATTTAATAGTAAGGTCCTAGGGAGTTAATGAACAAAGAGACCGTGGAGTGCAGATAGATAGGATAGTGAAGAAGTGTTTGGTATGTCTGCCTATTATTGGTCAGAGTATTGAGTATAGGAGTTGGGAGGTCATGTTGTGGGTGTACTGCATTTTGGTTTGGCCACTTTTGGAGTTTTGCATGCAATTCTGGTCTCCTTCCTATTGGAAAGATGTTGTGAAACTTGAAAGAGTTCAGAAAAGATTTACAAGGATGTTGCCAGGGTTGGAAGATTTGAGCTATAGGGAGAGGTTGAACAGGCTGGAGCTGTCTAATTAAACCTGCAGAATATTTAAACTGCTGCTTCTTAACTACTTGAAATAGTTAACTGCTTATTATTAGTGATCTATACTGAAGTAAGGCGTTCGGCAAGGTTCCCCATGGGAGACTGATTAGCAAGGTTAGATTTCATGGAATACAGGGAGAACTAGCCATTTGGATACAGAACTGGCTCAAAGGTAGAAGACAGAGGGTGGTGGTGGAGGGTTATTTTTCAGACTGGAGGCTCGTGACCAGTGGAGTGCCACAAGGATCGGTGCTGGGTCCTCTACTTTTCATCATTTCTGTAAATGATTTGGATGTGAGCATAAGAGGTACAGTTATTAAGTTATTAGATGACACCAAAATTGGAGATGTAGTGGATTGCGAAGAGGGTTACCTCAGATTACAACAGGATCTTGACCAGATGGGCCAATGGACTCAGAAGTGGCAGATAGAGTTTAATTCAAATAAATGCGAGGTGCTGCATTTTGGGAAAGCAAATCTGAGCAGGTCTTATGCACTTAATGGTAAGGTCCTAGGGAGTGCTGCTGAATAAAGAGACCTTGGAGTGCAGGTTCATAGCTCCTTGAAAGTGGAGTTGCAGGTAGATGGGATAGTGAAGAAGGTGTTTGGTATGCTTTCCTTTATTGGTCAGAGTATTGAGTACAGGAGTTGGGAGGTCATGTTGTGGCTGTACAGGACATTGATTAGGCCACTGTTGGAATATTGCGTGCAATTCTGGTCTCCTTCCTTTTGGAAAGATGTTGTGAAACTTGAAAGGGTTCAGAAAAGATTTATTAGGATGTTGCCAGGGTTGGAGAATTTGAGCTACAGGGAGAGGCTGAACAGGCTGGGGCTGGTTTCCTGGAGCATCAGAGGCTGAGGGGTGACCTTTTAGAGGTTTACAAAATTATGGGGGGCCTGGATAGGGTAAATCGGCAAACTCTTTTCCCTGGGGTCGGGGAGTCCAGAACTAGAGGGCATAGGTTTAGGGTGAGAGGGGAAAGATATAAAAGAGACCAAAGGGGCAACCTTTTCACCTAGAGGGTGGTACGTGTTTGGAATGAGTTGCCAGAGGAAGTGGTGGAGGCTGGTACAATTACAACATTTAAAAAGCATTTGGATGGGTATATGAATAGGAAGGGTTTGGAGGGATATGGGCCAAATGTTGGCAGGTGGGACTAGATTGGGTTGGGATGTCTGGTTGGCATGGATGGGTTGGACAGAAAGGTCTGTTTCCGTGCTGTATATCTCTATGACCCTATGACTCTTATATAACTGCAGCCATGAAAAACCGATCACCAGAGATCAGATTACTTACAGTGTGGAAACAAGCCCTTCGGCCCAACAAGTCCACACCGACCCGTCGAAGTACAACCCACCTAGACCCATTCCCCTACACCTAACACTACAGGCAATTCAGCATGGCCAAATCACCTAACTTGCACATTTTTGGATTGTGGGAGGAAACCCACACAGACGCAGGGAGAACGTGCAAACTCCACACAGAAAGACACCTTTGGTGGGAATTGAACCGGGGTCTCTGGTGCTGTGAGGCAGCAGTGCTAACTACTGTGCCACCGTGTATATTTAGGGAACTTTCTTCATGTAAAGGAGGTAAGCAGTGTACCCCCAAAAAGGCAGTTCAGTCACTCAGGGACTGTGAAGATCCACTTGAGAAGTCACCCCATGGTCTGAGCTGCCCACGTGCAGGATTAGCAGTGACATCTCCTAGTAAATCCACTGCTGCAGTGACATTGCTGGCCTATTGCTGCTGGCCTTACGACGTGTGTGTGTGTGTGTGTGTGTGTGTGTGTGTGTGTGTGTGTGTGTGTGTTCAAAGTTTGTGCGAAGATTTGTAGCTCGGGTGCTCACCGTTGTGGTTCTGTTCGCCGAACTGGGAGTTTTTGTTGCAAACGTTTCGTCCCCTTTCTAGGTGACATCTTCAGTGCTTGGGAGCTTCAGTGTGTTTGTGTGTGTGCGAGTGTCCCAGTCGGAGATCACTTCAGCGGTCTGGGACATTCGACCTTGGACCTTCAGGCGGACTTTCAGACAGGCAACAACGCAAAGTGGCTGAGCAGAGGCTGATAACAATCGGGATGGCCTCACCTGGGAGCTTGGGTTCATGTCACACAACAGGTGACCCCACTGCATTACACAGCCACACACACACTCTTACACACACACACTCACACAAGCACGCGCACACACACACACACCTACAGATCGCATACACTCACGCAGACCCTCTGTCATAGTCAAGCTCTCTCTCATACCTTCGCACATCCACTCCCACACACACCCACTCACAGACTTATACCCCTTTACACTCACACGCACACACATACACATATTTAGACTCTTTCACACTCATACCCTCCACACACACCCATATGCACACACACATATCAGTTTGTGGGGTGAATTTGTACTTGCAGAATTACATTTTATTTTGCTCAACAACTGCATGAATCCATGTAAGATTCTGTAAATGCCTTTTTTAGAAATACTATCAGTTTGAACATTGGGGCACAGACAACCTCACGCAGAGTACCTCACACCTTCAAGGCAGTATCTGAGCCCACATGACACCTATTGTTAAATGAGAATGTAACCTATTGAGAATGTAACTTTTTTAAAAATTCTGGGATTTACACATGAAAGAACTAAAACCAACGTGGCCACTCTAAAAGATGAGAGACTTAACAAGCAATCAAGGCATTTTTCAATATATAGTTTCACTTACATCACACTGTAAACTTTTGCTCTAATCATGATTTGGAGATGCCAGTGTTGGACTGGGGTGTACAAATTTTAAAATCACACAGTCCAACAGGTTTATTTGGAAGCACTAGCTTTCTCAGCGCTGCTCCTTCATCAGGTGGTTGTGGAGTATAAGATTGTAATACACAGAATTTATAGCAAAAGTTTACAGTGTGATGTAACTGAAATTATACATTGAAAAATGCCTTGATTGTTTGTTAAGTCTCTCATCTTTTAGAATGGACATGTTGGTTTCACTTCTTTCATATGTAAATCACAGAACTTTTTTTACGAGTTACATTCTCAGCTTAACTTTAACAATCGGTGTCAGCCCAGATAAAATGTGTTGAAGGTATTAGGCCCCTGTATGCTGCTGTCTGGGCCATAATGTTTAGATTGATTCTAATCTAGAAAATGAATTAACAGAATCTTACATGATTCATGCAGTTTTCGAGCAAAGTACAATGTGATTTTTAACTGAATGAACGGGGTGTGTGAGCTATTTGCTGCTGTTCCCTTGTAACCAGTAGGTGGCGGTATAATACAAGGAACAGAGGCAGCCTGAGGGATTGCACTGATTCCCTTTCAGCAACCCGGCACTGAGAAAAGCCAGCTCAGGATGCAAGTGCACTTTGATGATCCCAAGGGCTGTTTTACTGCCATTATTCCCGTTTTATGTAACAACAAACAAGGGGGAAGCACTCGGAAAGCAAGAATGGGGTCGAGGAGCTGGAAGAGGTTCACCAATCTCGGATTAAGAAGGACATTGAAAAGCAAACATAGCACTAATGCTTTCTTTTCAGGGAAGATCATGCTATACTTGTGCATTTGGTCTTTAACGTGGCCCTAACGCGGGGTGGGGGGGGGGGGGGGGTCTGTTTTCAGGAGTTTGTTTAATTGTTCGCAGTGTTTCGTACATTATATCTGTGACTGCGTTTCAAACATACTGCCCACGGGGTATTCCGGGGTGGTGAATGGCGTTACAGGAATGCAATTCCTTGCTTTCTTCGCAAATAAGCCATTCGGAGCTGGCATCAATCCTGCGCATCTCTGACCGCTCTGGGAGAAGTCCACAGTCTAATTATACACGGTCTAATATCATTATTTGCTGGTTAGGTCCATATCATTCTCGGCGCCATTCCAATGCGCCGTTCACGAAATGACTCTGCCGCCCCTCTATAATGCACATCAATTGCTGCCAGTCAATTTCAGAAAACCAGGGATCCCCCCGGCGACACACACACACACAATGCACTCTGACTGTGAGTTTGTTCCTGAATTTCTGAGCTCCCTATAGCTGACTTCAGAAAGGGCAAAAGGTGTTCCCTGGCTCCTCAGGACATTAATAAAGGCTCTGTGTGACCAGAGACAGTGAACAGCAACAGGGCTAGGGTTAGTGTTAGATAAACTGTCAGTCTCCAGATCCCACCGGGCAGTTTGTCGGCAGCTTTAAGTCAAAATTATCCACACCAAGATATACCCCGAAATCAAATTGCACCTAATCTTGCGTCGCTGAAATATATTTAGTTGGTTTTTTAAAAAAAAACACACACCTTGGAAGTGTTGGAAAGCTATAGAGTTATTAATAATGATACAGACAAGAACTTAAAAGGAAAGCGAAATGCCATGAAAACATGAGTTACTCAGACATGAAAACGACCACAAAATAGTGCTTTTGTTTTAAAATTGAAGGTGAAATTAGGAACCCACATGGAGTCAGTCCGAGGCGAGGCAAAAAAAACGGGATCATTAGGAACTGTTTGGCACAGGGAAAAAAATGACATAATTCTCATTTTCTGGAACATGCCACGCTGTGGTTTAACAAAGAACAGACTCCCACTTCCCTGTGTCGGGAAACTCTGTGCAAAGATAGAATATCAAGAGTTTTTGAGAAGGCTGATTTAACACGAAACAAGGTGGCGTTTGTCAGTGCTGGATCTGCTATCAGTTGTGACACCGATACCGTTTCTCCTTTCTCCACTCTGTCACGAAGTGAGTTCAACCACATCAGAGACAGAAAAAGTCAAGACAGCTCAAGGTGAGGTGAGAATTGTGAGGGTCACCTCATTCCTGTCACTCAGGTGTTGAGAGGTCTGCTGTCAGTTCCTGCTTCTTATAGTTTCCTGTTTTTATTTCATTTCCACTTTTTTTGAGGATCTCTTTCCGTTTGCAAGGGAGAGCTGTGCAGGGCTCTGGAAAAACAGTGGGACTGACTGGGTACCATTTTCAAAGAGCTACAACCGGCGCAATGGGCCGAACAGTCTCATCCTGTGTGAGAAGATTTTCTGCTCGAATATTGACATCCCTCACGCCTCCGCACCTCCTCAACCCCCAACTCCCCATTTACAGGAGGGAGAAAGTCCTAAGTTTGGCAGGGGGGGGCAGGATAAAAGGATAAGATATGTGACTCCATACCGATACCCTGGCAGTTTGGGAATGAAGGGATGGCACTTCATCACTATTTCCACCAGGCCTGCCAATTGCCAAGCTTGGAGACTGCTCTCAATCAGGCTCTCTCCCCTCTGCCCAGTGAACCCCCAATAGCAAAGGGGACCTGCTGCTTTAAGACCCCTGGGGAGAGAATGAGAGAGAGAGAGAGAGAGAAAGAAAGACAGAGAGAGATGTGGTGTTTTTCACTTCCTCCTTCTCCTGTTCAAGCCTGCCCCTGTTGGGTGAGCCGAGCCTGCTGGATAGCCTGCCCCTCTGCTGATGTCCTGGTGTATGGCTGGGTGATGGAGTGGAAACATAGGGAGACAGTTCCTCACCAGTACTGTCAAAAAAATACAATAGAATCCCTACAGTGTAGAAACAGGCCCTTTGGCCCAACAAGTCCACCCACCCATTCCCCTGACTAGTACACCTAACCTACACATCCCTGAACACTATGGGTAATTTGGCATGGCCAATTCACCTGAGCTGCACATCTTTGGACTGTGGGAGGAAACCCACATAGACACAGGGAGAATCTGCACACTCCACACAGACAGTTGCTCGAGGCTGGAATTGAACCTGGTTCCCCGGCACTGTAAGCCACCTTGCCACTCTGCTTTTGTAAGTTAGACACAAATTCCAGATCCCTATGCCAGGTTTCACCTACAATCTCCTACTTGTCCATGGTTATATCAGAGCTGGTAAATGAGTAATATTTAAAGTTTGTTAAGATACACAGAATAATGTATCTCAGTGATGAACGAGACAGCTTACAGAAACAATTCAATTCCATATGGATTTTACTTCCTCTCCCTATTAGGCTGCTTTGTTTTTATTCACTGGGCATTGCTGCCTGCTCCAGCATTTATTGCCCATCCCTAGTTGTCTTTGAGAAGGTGGTGGTGAGCTGTCTTTTCCAACCGCTGCATTCCACCTGCTGTAGGTTGACCCACGATACCATTAGGGAGGGAATTCCGGGATTTTGGCCAGCAACAGTGAAGGAACAGCGATATATTTCCGGCTCAGGAGGGTGAGTGGCTTGGAGGGGAACTTGCAGGTGGTGGTGTTCTCATGTATCTGCTGGAATCATAGAGGTTTACTTCAGCCCAACCTGCCCATGGAGCCCAGTTTCACAATTTAAACTAATTCCCTTTGCCTGCATTTGGTCCATATCCTTCCATATCTAACCCATTCATGTATCTGTCTAAATGTTACTTAAATTATGAAATTGTACTCCCCTCCACTGCTACCCTGGCTACCTGTTTCAGACACTCGCCATCCTCTGTGTGAAACAAATTGCCTCTGATAGATTAGATTACTTACAGTGTGGAAACAGGCCCTTCGGCCCAACAAGTCCACACTGACCCGCCAAAGCACAACCCACCCATACCCCTACATTTACCCCTTTACCTAACATTACGGACAATTTAGCATGGCCAATTCACCTGACCTGCACATCTTTGACTGTGGGAGGAAACCGGAGCACCCGGAGGAAACCCACGCAGACACGGGGAGAACGTGCAAACTCCACATAGTCAGTCGCCTGAGTAGGGAATTGAACCCGAGTCTCTGGCGCTGTGAGGCAGCAGCGCTAACCACTGTGCCACCGTGCTGCCCCTTTTGTACCTCTGCTCTCTACCTTAAACCTGTGGCCTCTAGTCCTAGACTCCTCTATCATTGGGAAAAGCTGTTGGCTAGCTTCCTTATGTATGCTGCTGAGGATTTTATAAACCTGTATAAGGTCACACCTCAGTCTCCTACATTCCAAGCGAAAAAGTCCCAGCCTATCCCACCTCTCCTTATAATTCTGACCCACTAGGCCAAGTGGTCTACCCTTTCAATATTTTTTATGTTTGTATATATCCCTCTAAAACATCACAAATTCAACTGTCTGAGCAATCATAACCAAGTCCAACTTGGTTGGTGACACAGTGGCTCTGTGGTTAGCTGCCTCACAGTGCCAGGAACTCAGGTTTAATTCCAGCCTTAGGTCTGTGTGAAATTTGCACATTCTCCCCGTGTCTGTGTGGGTTTTGTTCAGGGTGCTCTGGTTTCCTCCCTTGTCCAAAGATGTTTAGGTTTGTTGGATTAGCCATGCTAAGTTGCCCATAATGTCCAGGGATGTGCAGACTAGATGGATTAGCCATGGCAAATGCAGGGTTACAGGGATAGGGTGGAGGTGGGTGTGATGGTGTTTGGAGGGTCAGTTCAGACTCAATGGGTTGAATGGCCTCTTTTCCACACTGTAGGGATTCTATGATTCTAACTTTCTGACAGAGTTCACTGATTCTGCTAAACACCTTTGTGCTTTCCATCATTTACCTGCTCCCCCGGCCTGGATGAACTAACTCCAACTTAGACCATTACTTCAATCTGAGAATTTCAGGTCGGTATAAAACACATGGTGCAGTTCACCTCTGATTTATTTAGTAACAACAACATGACCTAGGCAGTGACAAGTTAACAGGACCAGCTCTGGAGATTCCTGGCTGATTCCATCTGGTACCTATTGTGTTAGGAAGCTCCGTTACATGTATGTTTCTGTAACATTACCAGGTCTGTTTTGAAAGACGCCAGATGGAATCACATTTGTAACTTCAAATCTGTTTCATTAATAGAGGTTGTCACTTACTCCATCTGGAAAAGGCGGCTGCCTCATACACACCACACTCCTACACACTGAGTAACTTCTCTCATTTCAGCTGTCCATCGAATGGCTGCATGTTTTATTGTTTCCTGTGATTGCTGAAACAAGAGTGTCAAGCAGATTGGCTTTATCAATTGCACATCACCTCACACTGCTGGCTACCGGCAGGAGTCTGGGCATACTTAATAAATGTTTTCCTTCCTCTTGTCAGTGCACACGTTATAGGTCAGTTCTGCTCCCTCGTCCAAATGACAGCTCTGTACTCAGGCTGGTTTCACTTATGTTATTCTCTTTTAGCTAACTTAAGAGCCCGTTGCCAAAGGGACATATCTCATTCTGGTTAATATTGTGTGATTTTCTTTGTTCAATGTCTTTAAATATGTGTAGCTCTCTGAGATGTTTCACTATACTTACTGTTATAGGTTGTCTTGATCATTTAAACTTTATGTAAAGCATACAACCCAAGAGGTTTCAGTTTCTAGCCCTCGCTATAATACCACAGGTGAAGACAGACCAACCTTTGTGCACTCTGAAGTTTTAGTGCATCCCTCAGTTGTGTCGTGTGGGACTTTGGATTGTGCCAGGCTTCAGCAACTTTCAGGCAGGCCAAAGAGTGTCTTTCACTGAGCTAATACTCCTCCAGGTATAACTGATGTTAATCCCAGTGGAAATAGAGTAGTGGAACTGCTCAGGATGGATCTCAAACACCACTGCATCTCCCTCCAGACTGACTTTAAAAAGGCACATTCCAGAAAGAGGGGAGAATGGTCTTTGTTGTACAATGCAATGTTCTAGAAGGGTTAATGTTCCTGTTACAATAACCCCACCCATTGTGCTGATGCCACACAGTTGGAAAGTGGGGACAGAAGGTTCTATTCTAGCTTTTGGAGGGTGTAGATGGATCTGGACCAGCTCCACCTAGTTACTGGTAAGGATAGAACATAGAACATAGAAAAATACAGCGCAGTACAGGCCCTTCGGCCCTCGATGTTGCGCCGATCCAAGCCCACCTAACCTACACGAGCTCACTTTCCTCCATATGCCTATCTAATGCCCATTTAAATGCCCATAAAGAGGGAGAGTCCACCACTGTTACTGGCAGGGCATCCCATGAACTCACGACTCACTGCGTAAAGAATCTACCCCTAACATTAGTCGTTTACCTACCACCCCTTAAATTAAAGCTATGCCCCTCATAATAGCTGACTCCATACGTGGAAAAAGGTTCTCATGGTCAACCCTATCTAACCCCCTAATCATCTTGTACACCTCTATCAAGTCACCCCTAAACCTTCTTTTCTCCAATGAAAACAGCCCCAAGTGCCTCAGCCTTTCCTCATATGATCTTCCTACCATACCAGGCAACATCCTGGTAAACGTCCTCTGCACCCGTTCCAGTGCCTCCACATCCTTCCTATAGTATGGTGACCAAAACTGCACTCAATGCTCCAGATGCGGCCGCACCAGAGCCTTATACAACTGCAACATGACCTCAGGACTCCGGAACTCAATTCCTCTACCAGTAAAAGCCAGTACGTCATATGCCTTCTTCACAGCACTATTTACCTGGGTGGCAACTTTCAGAGATCTGTGTACATGGACACCAAGATCCCTCTGCTCATCCACACTACCAAGTATCCGACCACTAGCTCAGTACTCCATCTTCTTGTTACTCTTACCAAAGTGAATCACTTCACACCTAGCTACATTGAACTCCATTTACCACCTTCCTGCCCAGCTCTGCAGCTTATCTATATCCCGCTGTAACCTGCCACAACCTTCCTCAATGTCAACAACTCCACCGACTTTTGTATCATCCGCAAGCTTGCTCACCCAACCTTCTAGCCCCTCCTCCAGGTTTTATATTTATATTTATATAAAATATAAATACAAACATTTATATTTTATGTTTGTAATATAAAAACATTACAAACATTTTTATAATGTTTGTCATTATAAAAATGACAAACAGCAATGGTTCCAAAACAGATCCTTGCGGAACACCGCTGGTAACTGCACTCCAAGCTGAAGCTTTACCATCAACTACTACCCTCTGTCTTCTTCCAGCCAGCCAATTCCTAATCCAAACCTCCAACTCACCCTCAATGCCATACCTCCGTATTTTTTGCAGTAGCCTACCATGGGGAACCTTATCAAACGCCTTACTAAAACCCATATACACCACATCTACCGCTTTACCCTCATCCACCTCCTTAGTCACCTTCTCAAAGAATTCAATAAGGTTTGTGAGGCACGACCTGCCCTTCACAAAACCATGCTGACTATCCTTGATCACATTATTCCTATCCAGATGTTCATAAATCCTATCCCTTACAATTCTCTCTAAGACTTTGCCCACAACAGAGGTAAGACTCATCGGCATATAGTTACTAGAGTTATCACCTTCTTGAACAAGGGAACCACATTTGCTATCCTCCAGTCTTCTGGCACTATTCCTGTAGACAACGAGGACATAAAATTCAAGGCCAATGGCTCTGCAATCTCCTCCCTTGCTTCCCAGAGATTCCTAGGATAAATGCCATCAGGCCCAGGGGACTTATCTATATTCACCCTTTCCAGAATTTCCAACACCTCTTCCCTACATATCGCAAAGCCATCCAGTCTAATTAATTGTGACTCAACATTCACATCGGCAACAATGTCCTGTTCCTGAGTGAATACTGACGAAAAGTATTCATTCAGTGTCTCCCCAATTTCTTCAGCCTCCACACGCTACTTCCCACTACTCTCCTTGACTGGACCTATTCCTACCCTAGTCATCCTTTTATTCCTGACATACCTATAGAAAGTCTTTGGGTTTTCCCTAATCCTACCAACCAAGGACTTTTCATGTCCCCTTCTTGCTGCTCTTAGCTCTCTCTTTAGATCCTTCCTGGCTACCTTATAACTCTCAATCGCCCCAATTGAGCCTTCACGCCTCATCTTTACATAGGCCGCCCTCTTCCCTTTAACAAGGGATTCCAATTCCTTATTAAACCACGGCTCCCTCACACGACCCTTTCCTCCCTGCCTGACAGGTACATACTTATCAAGGACACTCAATAGTTGCTCCTTGAACAAGCTCCACATATCGATTACACCCTTCCCTTGAAACCTACTTTTCCAAGCCACACATCCTAAGTCATGCCTCACCGCATCATAATTTCCCTGCCCCCAGCTATAACTCTTGCTCTGTAGTGCACACTTATCCCTCTCCATCACTAAAGTAAAAGTCACTGAATTGTGGTCACTGTCCCCAAAGTGCTCACCTACCTCCAATTCTAACACATGGCCTGGTTCGTTACCCAGAACCAAATCCAGTATGGCCTCACCTCTTGTTGGCCTGTCTACATATTGTGTCAGGAAACCCTCCTGCACACATTGGACAAACACCGACCCATCTAACGTACTCGAGCTATAGCTTTCCCAGTCAATATCTGGAAAGTTAAAGTCCCCCATAACAACCACCCTATTACTTTCACTCTTCTCCTGAATCATTCTCACAATCCTTTCTTCATCGTCTCTAGGACTATTAGGAGGCCTGTAGAAAACTCCTAACAGGGTGACCTCACCTTTCCTATTTCTAAACTCATCCCAAACTACCTCAGATGGCAAGTCTTCATCCATCGTCCTTTCCACTGCTGTAATACTATCTTTGACACACCTCCCCCTCTTTTACCCCCATCTCTGACCCTACTAAAACATTCAAACCCTGGAACCTGCAACAACCAATCCTGTCCCTGTTCTACCCATGTCTCCGTAATAGCCACAACATCGAACTCCCAGGTACCAACACACGCTGCAAGTTCACCTACCTTATTTCGTATACTTCTCGCATTGAAGTATACACACTTCAAGCCACCTTCCTGTTTACAGGCACCCTCCTTCGAGATTGATGCCATGTTCCTAACCTCCCTACACTCCAGGTCCTGCACCCTAAAGCTACAGTCTAGGTTCCCATGCCCCTGCAGAATTAGTTTAAACCCCCTGAAAGAACACTAGCAAACCTCCCCCCAAGGATACTGGTGCCCCTCAGGTTCAGGTGTAGACCATCCTGTTTATAGAGGTCCCACCTTCCCCAGAAAGAACCCCAGTTATCCAGAAACCGGAATCCCTCCCTCCTGCACCATCCCTGTAGCCACGTATTTAACTGCTCTCTCTCCCTATTCCTCGACTCTCTGTCACGTGGCACGGGTAACAAACCAGAGATAACAACTCTGTTTGTTCTAACTCTGAGCTTCTAACCTAGCTCCCTGAAAGCCTGCCTAACATCCTCATCCCTCTTCCTACCTATGTCGTTGGTGCCAATGTGGACCACGACTTCGGGCTGCTCCCCTTCAAGGACGGAAAACATGATCAGAGACATCACGTACCCTTGCAGCTGGGAGGCAACATACCAAACGTGAGTCTCTCTCGCCCCCACAAAACCGCCTATCTGTGCCCCGAACTATCGAGTTCCCAATGACTATTGCTCTGCTCTTCTCCACCCTTCCCTTCTGAGCAACGGGGATAGGCTCCGTGCCAGAGGCCTGAACCCCATTGCTTACCCCTGGCAAGTCGTCCTCCCCACAAGTATCCAAAACGGTATACTTGTTCTTGAGGGGAACGGCCGTAGGGGGTCTTTGCACTGGCTGCTTCCTCCCAGACCCCTCACTGTCACCCATCTCCTGCGTGCCTTTATAGGGGAAAAACACAACTTACCCAGGTAAGCTTGCGCTACACCAGCTTCCGGGTCCGCTCCGCGCTTTTTCTAAAAACAAACTTTCAAATTTAAACCGTTAAACAAACGTCACTGAACCTTCAAGCAGCCCCTGCCAAACAGCCGTTACCTGCTCTGCTGAGAGAGTGAGCAGAGGATATCTGACCAAATGTAGTAGTACTTCTTGCTATCATGCAATAAACCTCTTTGTTATGACAGAACAATGTCCCTGTAGATACTCCACTGTACTGTATTCTCTATCACTGATAGACCCAAGACAAGAGAAAATCTCTGGCAGCAAGCCACACCTCACTCAGGGCCACCGACTGGTAGATGTGGCAAATGTGACAAAGTACCAGGAGTAGATATATAGAAATGACACAGATCAGGGGAACAAATGAAACATTTCCAAGTTTGCTGATGACACAAAACTGGGTGGGAAGAAGGTGCAAGGAGGGTTAAGAGTGGTTTAGATGAGTTGAGTGTGTGGTTGAACACATGACTGGTGCAGTACAATGTAGATAAATGTGAAGTTATAAGATCAATAAGTACATTGAGAGGAAGCGGAAAAAGATACCACATTCTAGCATGTTCAAGGTCAGTCACTGACTATATACAATACAAGTGTGACCTTCATGGAGTTGACAGTTCTTCAGATACATCTTTCCCTCAAAATTAAACACTGAGACTGAAGCTGCACCAGATAGTAAACTGTTCTATTCAACAGATTCACTTGTAGTCAGTTTATAGCTAGAGTATTGTACGCAGTTCTGGAATCGACATTAGAGGAGGCATGTGATTGCACCATATTGGGTGCAGAGGAGATTTACCAGGATGTTGCCAGGATTGGAGAGTTTCAGTATGAAGACAGATTTGACAGACTGGGGTTGGTTTCCCTTGGGCTGATAAGATTGAGAGGGCACATGATTGAAATGTATAAAATGATGGGTATAGATAAGGTGGACAGGAATAAACTGTTCTCCTTGATGGAAGGATCAATGACCATGCATCACAGCTTTAGGGAAAGGGCAGAAGGTTTAGAGGAGATTTAGGAAAAAGCTTTTCAACCTGAGGATGGTGGGAAGCTGTAATTCATTGCCTGTAAGGGTGGTAGAGGTAGAAACTTTTATCATATTGAAGAAGCATCCTGCATTTGTGAAGCCAAAGTGGATAAGGCCAAGTGCTGGAAAATGGGATTAAAATAGTTAGGTGGGTGCTTTTACCTGGTGTGGACTTGATGGACTGAAAGGTCTTTTTTTGTGCTGTCTATCTCTATGACTCATATGGCACCCCAGTGAGCTGTGACGGAATGTACAGACTATTGATGGAGAGGACCGGTGTGCCAAAGTTGCAGATGGCCACATGGAAATAGTATGTTATGGAGATGATGGAGTCATGGTTCAAAAAAGAGCAACGCAGAAGTGTTACCCTCTCCTGGATAGACGATATTCAGGAAAGAAGGATGTCACACTATCGATTAATGAGAACATTACAGTGCAGGACAGTGGGATGTCCTAGAGAAGTGAAGGACAGAATCTATTTAGCTTCAGCTAATGAACAAGAAAAGATATAATTACATTGCAATGTGTAATCTGTTGGACATCAACTACTGGAGAAAATGTAGGGGAACAAATTTACAAAACAAAATTGAGGCTTTGGATAAGAAAAAGAAGGAAGCATATGTCAGGTATAACAGGATAGATCGAGTGAATCGTTAGAAGAGTATAAAGGCAGTAGGAGTATATGTAAAAGGAAAATCAGGAGGGCAAAAAGGGAACATAGATAGCGTTGGCAAATAGGGTTAAGGAGAATCCAAAGGGTTTTTACAAATACATCAAGGACAAAAGGGTAACTAGGGAGAGAATAGAGCCCCTCAAAGACCAGCAAAGTGGCCTTTGTGTGGAGGACTTATATACTTAATGGTAAGGTCCTAGGGAGTGTTGCTGAACAGAGACCTTGGAGCTGGGGTAGATACTAAACGAGTGTTTTGCATCAGTATTTACTGTGGAGAAGGACATGGAAGCTTTTAAATGTAGGGAAATGGATAGTGACATCTTGAAAAATGTCCATATTACAGAGGAGGAAGTGCTGGATGTCTTGAAATGCATAAAAGTGAATACATTCCCAGGACCTGATCAGGTGTACCCAAGAACTCTGTGGGAAGCTAGGGAAGTGATTGCTGGGCCTCTTGCTGAGATATTTGTATCATCAATAGTCACAGGTGAGGTGCTGGAAGACTGGAGGTTGGCAAACGTGGTGCCACTGTTTAAGAAGGGTGGTAAGGACAAGCCAGGGAACTATAGACCAATGAGGCTGACCCCGGTGGTAGGCAAATTGTTGGAGGGAATCCTGAGGAACAGGATGTACATGTATTTGGAAAGGCAAGGACTGATTAGAGGTAATCAACATGGCTTTCAGCATGGGAAATCATGTCTCACAAACTTGATTGAATTTTTGAAGAAATAACAAAGAAGATTGATGAGGGCAGAGCAGTAGATGTGATCTATATGGACTTCAGCAAGGCTTTTGACAAGGTTCCCCATGGGACACTGGTTAGCAAGGTTAGATCTCATGGAATACAGGGAGAACTCGTCATTTGGATACAGAACTGGCTCAAAGGTAGAAGACAGAGGGTGGTGGTGGAGGGCTGTTTTTCAGACTGGAGACCTGTGACCAGTGGAATGCCACAAGGATCGGTGCTGGGTCCTCTACTTTTTGTCATTTATATAAATGATTTGGATGTGAGTATAAGAGGTATAGTTAGTAAGTTTACAGATGACCCCAAAATTGGAGGTGTAGTGGAAAGCAAATAAAGTTACCTCAGATTACAATGAGATCTTGATCAGATGGGCCAATGGGCTGAGAAGTGGCAGATGGAGTTTAATTCAGATAAATGTAAAGTGCTGCATTTTGGGAAAGCAAATCTTCGCAGGACTTATCCACTTAATGGTAAGGTCCTAGGGAGTGTTGCTGAACAAAGAGACTTTGGAGTGCAGGTTCTTAGCTCCTTGAAAGTGGAATCACAGGTAGATAGGATAGTGAAGGCGGAGCTTAGTATGCTTTCCTTTATTGGTCAGAGTATTGAGTACAGGAGTTGGGAGGTCATGTTGCAGCTATACAGGACATTGGTTAGGCCACTGATGGAATATTGCATGCAATTCTGGCCTCCTTCCTATCATAAAGATGTTGTAAAACTTAAAAGGGTTCAGAAAAGATTAGCAAGGATGCTGCCAGGGTTGGAGGATTTGATCTATAGGGAGAAGTTGAATAGGCTGGTGCTCCACCCAAGGGCCCCAAAGGAGCCTTCCACATCTGTCAAAGTTTCACCTGCACTTCCACACATGTCATTTATTGTATCCATTCCTCCCGATGCAATCTCCTCTACATTGGCGAGACTGGATGCCTTCTCTCAGAACACTTTAGAGAACATCTCTGGGACACCCACACTAATCAACCCCATTGCCCTGTGGCCGAACATTTCAACTGCCCCACCCACTCTGCAGAGGACATGCATGTCCTGGGCCTCCTCCATCGCCACTCCCTTAGCACCCGACACCTGGAGGAAGAACGCTTCAACTTCCGCCTCGGGACCCTCCAACCTCATGGCATCAATTCACCAGTTTCCTCATTTCCCCTCCCCCCCACCTTATCCCAGATCTGATCTTCAGGCTCAGCCCCATCCTCATAACCTGTCCTACCTGTCAATCTTCCTTCTCACCTCTCCACTCCACACTCCTCTCCAACCTGTCACCTTTACCCCACCTCCATCCACCTATTGCACTCTTAGCTTTCTTCTCCCCAGCCCCACCCCCCTCCCATTTATCTACCTACCCCCCCGCGGCTCCCAGCCACATTCCTGATGAAGGACTCAGGCCCGAAACATCAATATTCCTGCTTCTCGGATGCTGCCTGATCTGCTGTGCTTTTCCGGCAACACACTGTCAACTCTGGTCTTCAGCATCTGCAGTCCTCACTTTCTCTTAGGCTGGAGCTGTTTTCCCTGGAGAGTTAGAGGCTAAGGGGTGACCTTATAGAGGTCTATAAAATCATGAGGAACATGGATAGGATAAAGAAACAAAGTCTTTTCCCTGGGGTTGGGGAGTCCAGAACTAAAGGGCATAGGTTTAGGGTGTGAGGGGAAAGATACAGAATAGACCTAAGGGGCAACCTTTTCACACAGAGGGTGGTATGTGTATGGAATGAGCTGCCAGAGAAAGTGGTGGAGGCTGGTAAAATTGCAACATTTAAGAGGCATGGATGGGTATATGATTGGGAAGGGTTTGGAGGGATATGGCCCGGGTGCTGGCAGGTGGGACTAGATTGGGTTGAGATATCTGGTCGGCATGGACGGGTTGGACCAAAGGGTCAGTTTCCATGCTGTACATCTCTATGACTCTAACTAGACAATAGCTATATTAGTTGTTTTCTTAATTATTTGAGCATTGACTGGGATAGTAATGAAGAGCGAAGAGCAACAAAACTTGCTTGAATATATTCAGCAGAATTTTCTAAAAAGGTATGTTTCCAGTCCAACGAGAAAGGAGGCATTGCTGGACCAAATGGATCAAGTGTCAGTGGGAGAACATTTATGGGAAAGCAAACATCGTATCACAGACATGATGGGAAGAATAGTCTCTGACTGTGCTGTTACTGCTGTGTGATTATGTATGTGGCTTGGTGATACCACCCTGCAATAATCTGGCTGGGGGAAAGCAGTGGGTAGTGTATTTGGATGGCACGCTTCAGTTTGATGGTATCTGGACAAAATGGAATCGCAGGTAGATAAGATAGTGAAGGCGGCGTTTGGTATGCTTTCCTTTATTGGTCAGAGTATTGAGTACAGGAGTTGGGAGGTCATGTTGTGGCTGCATAGGACATTGGTTAGGCCACTGATGGAATATTGCGTGCAATTCTGGTCTCCTTTCTATTGGAAAGATGTTGTGAAATTTGAAAGAGTTCAGAAAAGATTTACAAGGATGTCTCCAGAGTTGGAGGATTTGAGCTACAGGGAGAGGCTGAACAGGCTGGGGCTGTTTTCCCTGGAGTGTTGGAGGCTGAGGGGTGACCTTGTAGAGGTTTACAAAATTATGAGGGCACGGATAGGATAAATAGACAAAGTCTTTTCCCTGGTGTCAGGGAGTCCCGAACCAGAGGGCATAGGTTTCTGGTGAGAGGGAAAAGATATAAAAGGGGCAACTTTTTCATGCAGAGGGTGGTACATGTATGGAATGAGCTGCCAGAGGAAGTGGCGAAGGCTGGTACAATTGCAACATTTAAAAAGGCATCTGGATGGGTATATGAATAGGAAGGGTTTGGAGGGATATGGGCCGGATGCTGGCAGGTGGGACTAGATTGGGTTGGGATATCTGGTCGGCATGGACGGGTTGGACCAATGGGTCTGTTTCCATGCTGTACACCTCTATGACTCTCTGACTCTATAACCATGATGACCATCCCCAACAAATTCATCACCAGTTTTTTTTATTCATTTATGTGATGAGGACATCACTGGCTAAGTCAGCATTTATTGCCTATCCCAAATTGCCCAGAGGCAGTTAAGAGACAACCACATTACTATGAGTCTGGAGTCACATGTAGGCCAGACCAGTTAAAGATGGCAGATTCCTTCCCCAAAGGGCATGAGTGAACCAGATGGGTTTTTCCAACAATCGGCAATGGATTCATGGTCATCATTCAACCCTCAATTCCAGTTTTTTTATTAATGAATTCAAATTCCACCATCTGCTGTGGTTGGGGTTTGAACCCGGGTCCCCAGAACATTATCTGGGTCTGTGGATTAATGGAACAAGGATAATCCCGTGAACCATCGCCTGCCCAGGGAACTTTGTTCTCCAGTGACTAAATATCCAGGAAAGACGTGGTGCAATGGTATTGATAACTGGATCACTCGCAGAACCAACTGGGATATTCATCATTGAGAGCCATGATTTGGAGATGCTGGTGTTGGGTAGGGGTGGACAAAGTTAAAAATCACACAACACCAGATTATAGTCCAACAGGTTTATTTAGAAGCACTAGCTTTCAAAACACTGCTCCTTCATCAGGGAGCTAGAGGGGCAGGATCATAGGACACAGAATATTTAGTAAAAGATCAAAGTGTCATACAACTGATGCAATGTATTGAACAAACCTAAATTGCTGTTAAGTCTTAATCACTTAATCTAAGTGATAAGACCAGCCTCTCACTGACAGTAAAATAAAATAAAGAGCAGCTGATGGTGCAGACGTGAAACAAGAACAGAAATTGCTGGCAAAACTCAGCAGGTGTGACAGCATCTATAGAGAGAGAAAACAGAATTAATGTTTTGAGTTCATTTAAAACTCAGAGGGAAGAAATGAAGAAGGTGTAAAAACAGGAGAGAAAAAGAGGAAGAAAGAAAAAGAGACAAACTAAGTAAAAAGGGAGCGGAAAAGAAGTGAGCCATTTTGATACACAATGGGATAGAAGAGGTTTCGAACATTCTTCTCCAAACTGTTGTTGTTGGATCGATGATGGATCTGAGATTGAGAAATTTCCATTTTGAAAAGCTCTGGTGGGATATCGGGTATAGTTGAGTCTATGCAGTTAGGCCATGAACCAGCTGTAATGTCATTTAATAGTGAAACAGATCTCAGCAAAGAAATGGACATTTCCCCCATTCTTCCTTCTGTGATCGATCGGTTTAACACAGCTCTGGGGCCTTCCTGGCCATTATTGGTACCATTATCAATTTTAATTGTGCATTTCCTATGGTACTACTCATGAAGAATCTATATAAACAAATCTTTTGCATAATGTGCTGCCGAATAAATGTGAATAATTTGCAGGATGCCTTTGCTCCCTTTTTCCTCTCATTGGTCTTCATTCCTCTGTCCTTCATTTTCACTGGGTCTTTATTCTCTTGTTCCTCACACTTATTGCTCCTCATACCTGTCCCTCACTCTCACTTGTCTTTGCTCTCTTATCACTCATTCTCATTGGTCTTCATTTCCCTGTCCCTTACTCTTATTGGTGTTTGTCCACATCCCTTATTCGCATTGAGTCTTTAACCCCTGTCCTTCAGTCTCATTGTCTTCCTTTCCCTCACTCTCATTGGTATTTGTTCCCCTCAACCTCACTTTCAATGGGTCTTTATTTCCTGTCCCTCACTATGATTGGCCTTCCCCTCTCTGTCCCCTGCTCTGATAATTCATCGGAAGTCCCATTTACAGTAAATGACCTGGAAACATGGAAGATAGAAGCAGGAGTAGGCTATCCGACCCATAAAGCATGCTCCACCATTCAATATGATCATGGCAGATCATAGGACATAAAACACAGAACATTACAGTGCAGTACAGGCCCTTCGGCCCTCGATGTTGCACTGACCTGTGGAACCAATCTAAAGCCCATCTAACCTACACTATTCCATTCTTGTCCCATATGCCTATCCAATGACCATCTAAATGCCCTTAAAGTCACCGAGTCTACTACTATTGCAGGCAGTGCACTCCACGCCCCTAATACATTCTGAGTAAAAAAAAACTACCTCTGACATCCGTCCTATACCTATCACTCCTCAATATAAAGCTATGTCCCCTCATGCTAGCCATCACCATCTGAGGGAAAAAGCTCTCATTGTCCAACCAATCTAACCCTCTGATTATCTTATATGTCTCAAGTCACCTCTCAACCTTCTTGTCTCCAACGAAAAGAGCCTTAAACCCATTAGCCTTTCATCGTAAGACCTTCACTCCACATCAGGCAACATTCTCAAGAATCTCCTCTGAACCTTTCCAATGATGCCACATCCTTCCTATAAAGCAGTGACCAGAACTGTACGCAATGCTCCAAATGTGGCCGCACCAGAGTTTTGTACAGCTGCAGCATGATCTCATGGTTCCAAAACTCAATCTCTCTATCAATAGAAACTAATGCACTGAATGCCTTCTTAACAATCCTATCAACCTGGGTGGCAACTTTCAAGCATCTATGTACCTGTACACTGAGATCCCTCTCCACATCTACACTACCAAAGATCTTACCATTAGCCCAGTAATCTGCATTCCTGTTTCTCCTTCCGAAGTGAATCACCTCACACTTTTCCACATTAAGCTCCATTTGCCACCTCTCAGGCCAGGTCTGCAGCTTATCTATGTCCCTCTGTAACCTACAACATCCTTCCACACTATCCACAACTCAAACGACCTTAGTGTCATCCGCAAATTTACTAAGCTATCAGTCTACACCTCATCTAGGTAATTTATAAAAATGACAAACAGCAATGAACCCAAAACAGATCCCTGTGGTACACCACTAGGAACTGAACTCCAGGATGAATATTTCCCAACAGCCATCACCCTCTGTTTTTCTTCAACTAGCCAATTTCTGATCCAAACTGTTAAATCACCACAATCCCATGCCTCCATATTTTGTGCAATAGCCTACCATGGGGAACCTTACCAAGTGCCTTACTGAAAGCCATATACACCACCCGTTTGGTCATCTTCTCAAACAACTCAATAAGGTTAATGACGTACGACCTATCCTTCACAAAACTATGTTGACTATCCCTAATTAACTTATTCCTTTCTAGATGTTTGTATATCCTATCTTTTATAACCATTTCCAACACTTTACCCACAACCAGAGTAAGGCTCACAGGTCTATAATTTCCAGGGTTGTCTTAACCCCCTTCTTTGCTATCCTCCAGTCTTCTGACACTATTCCTGTAGACAATGATGACATAAAGATCAAAGCCAAAGGCTCGGCAATCTGCTCCCTAGCTTCCTAGAAAATCCTGGGGTGAATCCCATCCGGCCCAGGGCACTTACCTATTTTTACACTTTCTAAAATTGCTAATATCTCCACGTTATGCACCTCAATCCCATCTAGTTTAGTAGTCTGTATCTTGGTATTCTCCTCGACCACATTGTCTTTTTCCAGGGTGAATATTGACAAAACATATTCATTTAGCACTTCCCCTATCTCCTCTGACTCCATGCACAACTTCCCATTACTGTCCTTGATTGGCCCTGATCTTACTCTATTTTATTCCTGATATACCTACAGAAAGCCTTAGGGTTTTCCTTGATCCTATCTGCCAATGACTTCTCATGTCCCCTCCTGGCTCTTCTTTACTCTCTCTTTTGGTCTTTCCTGGCTAACTTGTAACTCTCAAGTACCTTAACTGAGCCTTCACTTCTCATCCTAACATAAGCCTCCTTCTTCCTCTTGACAAGAGATTCAACTTCTCTAGTAAACCACAGCTCCCTCACTCAACCATTTCCTCCCTGCCTGACAGGTACATACTTATCAAGGACACACAGGAGCTGTTCCTTGAATAAGCTCCACATTTCAACTGTGCCCATTCCCTGCAGTTTCTTTCCCCATCCTATGCATCCTAAATATTGCCTAATCGCATCGTAATTTCCTCTCCCCCCAGCTATAACTCTTGCCCTGCAGTTTATACCTATCTCTTTCCATCGCTAAAATAAACATAATTGAATTGTGGTCACTATCACCAAAGTGCTCACCTACCTCCAAGCCTAACATCTGGCCAGGTTCATTACCCATTACCAAACCTAGTGTGGCATCGCCCCTTGTTGGCTTATCTACATAGTATGTCAGGAAACCTTCCTGCACACATTGGATAAACACTGACCCATCTAAAGTACTTGATCTATAGTATTCCCAGTCAATATTTGGAAAGTTAAAGACCCCCGCAATAACTACCCTGTCACTCTTGCTCCTATCGAGAATCAGCTTTGCTATCCTTTCCACTACACGTCTGGAATTATTTGGAGGCCTATAGAAAACTCCCAACAGGGTGATTTCTCCTTTCCTGTTTCTAACCTCAGTCCATACTATCTCAGTAGACAAGTCCCCAAACGTCCGTTCTGTAAAAGTAATAGTGCCCTTGACTAACAATGCCACACCACTCCCTCTTTTACCATCCTCCCTATTCTTACTGAAACATCTAAACCTGCGGAACCTGTAACATCCATTCCTGTCCCTGTTCTATCCATGTCTCTGAAATAGCCACAACATCGAAATCCCAGGTACCAACCCATGCTGCACGTTCACCCACCTTAGTCTGGATGCTCGTAACATTGCAGTAGACACACTTCAAACCAACTTCTTGCTTACTGGTGCATTCTTGTGACCTTGAAACCTTAGTTCTGACTTCACTACTCTCAACCTCCTGTCTACTTGAACTACAATTTCAGTTCCCATTCCCCTGCTGAATTTGTTTGAACTTTCCCGAATAGTGTTAGCAAATTTCCCCCCTAGGATATTGGTACCCCTCTGGTTCAGGTGAAGACCATGCTGTTTGTAGAGATCCCACCAGCCCCAGAAAGAGCCCCAATACTGATCCTCCTCTACCTCAAGGCTCATTGAGCTCAATACAAAATCCACCTCCTCCTCACCATCTTTCTTGATCTGTCTAGCCACATTTACCTCCTTCTTGAAAACTCAACTACTTTCGGTGACGATGAATTCCACAGGCTCACCACTCTCTGTGTGAAGAAATTTCTCCTCATCTCCATCATCTTATCCTGAAACATAAGCACTTTGTTTTGGACTCCACCCCCCCACCTCTCCCCCCACCGCAAGCCCCACCACCACAGGACTATCATTCATATATCTAAACTGTCTAGCCCTGTTAGAATTTTATAGGTTTCTATGAGATCTTCTCTCATCCTTTTAAGCAGCAGTGAATACAATTCTAATCTACTCAAAATCAGAAATTGCTGGAATAACTCAGCTGGCCTAGCAGCATTTGTTTAGAGAAAGCAGCTTTACTATTTCAGGTCCAGTGACCCTCCTTGAGAAGTTAATTCTGATTTCTGATCTTGTTTCAGATATTCAGCACGTGCAGTTCTTTGGTTTTTCTCCTAACTGACTCAATCTCACCTCATATGTCAGCCCTGCCATCCCAGGATTCAATTTGATAAACCTTTGCTACATTCCCTCTATAGATAGATCACCTTTCTCACATAAGGAGACCAAATCTGTATACAATACTCTGTGTAACTGCAGCAGCAATGCTCTCTGTAATTGCAGCAAGACATCACTGTTCCTGTACTCAAACCCTCTCACTATGAGGACCAGCACACAGTTCACTTTTCTTTACTGCACATTTTACAGCCATTCAAATAATAATCTACCTTCCTATTCTTGCTACCAAAGTGGCTACCCTTACAGTTCTCCACATTGTACTGTATCTGCCTTGCATTTATTCACTTTCTCAGCCAGTCCAGTTCACACTGCACCATTTCTGCATTCTCCTCACACCTCACCCTCCCACTTAGCTTTGTGTCATCTGCAAATTTGGGGATGTTACATTTAGTCCCCTCATCTAAGTCATTAACATACATTGTAAATAGCCAGGGTCCTAGCACTGATCCCTGCAGTCCCCTGTTAGTCACTGCCTGCCATTAGAAAAAGACTTCTTTATTTCTCTCCCATTTTCCTATCTGTAACCAATACATTATGCATCTCAATACACTACCCCCAATCCCATGTGCTTTAATTTTATACATTCATCTGGGACTTCATCAATAGCCTTCCGAAAGTCTAAATAAACCACATCCACTGGTTCCCCTTGATCAATTCTATTAGTTACATCCCTGAAGAGCTCCTGTCAATTTGTCAAACACAATTTGTCATTTGTAAATCCATCCTGACTGTGTCTGATTCTATCACTGTTTTCTAAATGCTCTGCCGTAAAATCCTTGATAATGAACACTGGTATCTTTTCTGAAAAATGTGCTGCTGGAAAAGCGCAGCAGGTCAGGCAGCATCCAAGCCCTTCACCTTTGCCTGAAATGTCGATTTTCCTGCTCCTTGGATACTGTGTACCTGCTGTGCCTTTCCAGCACCACATTCTTGACTCATCTCCAGCATCTGCAGTCCTCTCTTTCGTCGAGCAATGATCTCAGACCTGACTATCTAATCATAAAGCTTTATTCCTGATGAAGGGCTTTTGCCCGAAACGTCGATTTTGCTGCTCCTCAGATGCTGCCTGAACTGCTGTGCTCTTCCAGCACCACTAATCCAATATCTAATCATACCTCAGTGGGTGAAGCCAATTTCCTAAACAGGAGGGAAGCAGCTTTGAGCAGGGGTAGGGAATGCTGGATAGGGTGTAGTGCTGAAAGGCATTGGGAAGGAACTGGAGAAGAGGAATTTTGGTGTGGGAGAAGAAAGTAATAAATTTGTTTCAATTTTAATCAAACTTGCCTATGGGGAAACATCAGACCAAGTCAAATGTTAGTTTTACATCCTACCTGGTACTGCTCAATACTGAGTTCAGTGGAACATTTGACACACGAAGAATTGGATAATAGTCATCGCTGACATTGCACAATCAGCAAATATTTAAGTAAAGCCACGTGTTACTTGTCCGTGGTGAGGTTATGTCCTTTCTTTATACTGATGGTAAAAGGGATTATATCAAGACGCTTAACTATTTCTTGTCTTTTCCCTGGCTTTTTTGTCAAAACTGTCAAAACCTTAAAGTCTGCACAGTCTTCTTGCCAGCTCGCATGAAGTCTCTTGGAGGTGTTTGAAGGTGAAGCTGATCGGTACAGGATGATTTTTTTTGTTACCGTGGTCAGTCTAAGGGCTTTGCCTTCAAGATACCACAGCATCCGATAGATCTAAAGACAAGTCTAGGTTCATCTGAGCACAGCCTCATGCTGATCACGAGAAAAGCTAGCATTCACTTGTCCCTCTCACAGATAACACTATGAGACATTTCCCAAGCACTTTAAAGAACAGTAATTATTGGCAACTATTTAATGATAAAGGAAGAAATGTTGCTTGGGCACCATTGCATTACACTTGTAACCATGTACTCTCTTCCAGCTAAGAGGTGGTAAGTGCACAGATCTGTGGGAGAGGATTACATTTTAGGTTTCAGACTCCAAGATCTCAATACAAACTGCTACTTTCAGTCTCTCAATGTTGGAATTTTTGAAATGGGAGACATAAAAAGTGATGAATATAATCAGTTTTGCACAAACAATACCCGAGGGGAAGTGAGGCGAGTGTCTTTTATGATTAATTGTTCTGATTTGAAGATACTGCCTCTAAGGACAGTGAAAGTAGTGAGTTTAAAGGGGAATACTTGCAAAGGATAATGAAAATCGAGTAAGGCATTGGTTTGCAAGGAGCTGGCACAGATATAATGGGCCAAATAACCATCTTTTATGCTGCATGATTTTGTAAACTATATAGGTTGTGAAAAAACAAAAGCATAGAAGGTGATGGCTGAGACAAATAGATGGAATGATCGCTCCATTTCGTGAAATCCATTTTTGGCAGAATGTGTGGGTGTAGGGGATGTTGAAAAATGCAGCTGATTCATTAACGTAGGAATTTATTTTAGACAATCATAATTCTGCCAGACAACTTGGTGGTGGTCTCAGATGACCATGGTGAAGTTTGATTTGATTTGATTGATTGTAGTCACATGTACCTAAGTGCTGTGAAAGGCTTTGTTTTATAAGCAGTATTTGCAGATCACAACAAGCAAAGACATACAGATCTTAGGATACTTAGACAGAGTGAGGCATATGAGGCTGCAGAGAGGTTCACAAAGCAAGATTAACATTATTTGAAGTTAGAGAGGCCTATGCATCAGTCTAATAACAGCAGGGAAGAAGCTGTTCTTGAACCTGTTGATCCATATGATCAAGCTTCAGCATCGTCTACCTGATGGGAGAGGTTGTTAGGGGAGCAATACCAGAGTGGGACAGGTCTTTGATGATGTTAGCAGGCTTTCCACTGCAACGATCTGGATTGCGTTGATAAGAAAAGATTGAATGTTGAGTTGAGCAGGCTGTGGAAATTGCATAGGATTTCCAGGCAGCTACAAAAAGCTGGACTGACAGCTCAAAATGGAATGGGTGGCAATGCTGCATTTCATGAAGGCCTCAGGCTTCCTTCTCTTTCAGTTATGAGTCACTGGCTCCGATCATCAAACACATCCTCCTCAACCTTTACTCCCACACGGTTTTGGTTAATTCCAGTGCAAGTTAATGCTGATAATTATTTAAAAGGTATTCTGGTTTGTATTTATGGAACTTAATAGCTGCTTCAGGCTGGGGCAGATTCGAATCTATAATGAGTCAGAGAATGTTGAACATTCTAGTCACGAGCAATTATTTAACAATATTAATTATAAATTGGCTTCTATCAGTGTTGAGCATGAAAATGGCTTGTTTGTTGACAACCTTCTGCACTATGTGTGAAAATAAAAGCTATCCTGGCATTAATAAAATCTGCAGTTGAATCAAGTGACCCAACAATTACTGTTAAATTTCTGAACTACAACAGCAGAATTGGCCAAGATTTGGCAGATGAAGTTTAATGTGGATAAGTGTAAGATTATCCATTTAGATCAGAGGAATAGAAAGGTGACTTAATATCGAAATGGAGAGAAGCTTCAGAGTGCTTCAGTGCAGAGCGATCTAGATGTCCTTCCAGCATGAACCACAGAAAACCGCAGGTGCAGGAGGTAATAAGGAAGACAAAGGGAATTTTGATATTTCTTGGGAAAGGAGCAGAATATAAAAGTATGGAAGTACTGCTGCAACAATACAAAGCATTAATGATATCCCACCTGGAATATCACGTACAATTTTAGTCCTCTTACTTGAGAAGGGATGTAATTACACTGGAGATAGTTCAGAGCAGGTTCACTAGATTGATTCTAGAGGTGATGGGTTTGTCTTTGAAATAACTTCACAGAAGCTGGTATCCCATCACCGAGTAAACCTTTACTTAGATGTAGAGAGTCCCTGTCACTGATCCAGCTCCCTCAGATGCAGCTCTCAGAGTGAACAGGATGTCTGACACTTTTGTTCTCATCTGTTAGCCAGGACTCCTGAGTGGACCAGATTAACAGCCCCAATCAGAGAACTCATATTCTATGAGGTTCACTTGACTGACCTTGTTTACAATCACTACATCACTGCCCCTCTGAGTCCAAGGACATAGGCCAGTTCTTTTCTTTTTGTTGCTCCTCCCCCTGGGGTATTTTCGCACCAGGCCAGGTTCCTCCAACTCTGCCTCTGATACGGGCAGTGTGTAACACACACAGGCTTGTCCCTAGCGCCCAGAGCATCTTGGAAGAAATTCATTCTTTCCTTCAGGCAGCAAAAACATCAAGGCAGTGACATCTGCTGTGTCCCAATAGATTCCAAGGGATCTTTGACATTTGATGGAGAAGGAGAGCCCACAGGTTCCAGAACAATCTGAAAGGCATTCAAGGAGCTGGGCACATTTAGCTCCAGAACCATTTGTAAATTTGCAGCTTTCATATGGTCCATGTGCTTGTTCATTGCAGCTACCTGATGTTTATACATCACTGGACCTGACCTGATGTCAACCAAGCCTCTTTCCCAAACAGGGCCAAACGTCTTCTCCTGAAGTAAACTGACTCTCTTGCTTCGCGGAGACTTATGTCCGGCATTGACATTCCTGATGCTATTTCATCACCTCCCTCCTCACACCCCAAATCTGTGGAACTCAACTACCCTGGAGTGTAATGGATACTGGG
This sequence comes from Hemiscyllium ocellatum, assembly GCF_020745735.1. NCBI lineage: Eukaryota > Metazoa > Chordata > Chondrichthyes > Orectolobiformes > Hemiscylliidae > Hemiscyllium > Hemiscyllium ocellatum. The sequence continues at coordinate 1,943,303 of NC_083415.1, read as the reverse complement.
ACACTTTATAAATAGACAGATTCCTATTGTGTAATGGGTTCAGTGGGTTATGGAGAGCAGGTATGAAAGTGGCTGAGTTGAGAGTGTGTTGCTGGAAAAGCATGGCAGGTCAGGCAGCATCCGAGAAGCAGGAAAAACGACGTTTCATGCAAAAGCCCTTTATCAGGAATTGTGGCTGAGCTGAGATTAGCTATGATTGTATTAAATGGCAGAGCAGGTTCAAGAAGTTGAATGGTCAGCTCCAGGTACTAGTTGGTATGGTCTGATGTAATATGTTTCAATTTCAGCTGAAATTTTGACATCTTGATAAGAACTTAGTGATGCTACTAATGTCTTGGTGAACGTTGACAGTTTCAGCAGATGAGAGCCATGTGTTATGGTGAGAAAAAACACTGGAGTCAAAAGCCTATCCATCATCCAAGCTTATAATCCTGCTCCACTAGCTACCTGTTGACGGAACAGCGCTCCAAATGCTAGTACTTCCAAATAAACCTGTTGGACTACAACCTGGTGTTGTGTGATTTTTAACTTTATCCATCCCAGTCCAACACCGGCACCTCCACATCATGTTATCCATAATTCACAGGTCAGAGGTCTGATGGAAGTTTCTCCACTTGACTGGATGATTGCAGCTCCAACACTCAAGGAGATGGACACTCAAAGCAAATCTCTTAGCATCCCTTCCATGCCCCAAACATTTATTCTCTTCACACTGGGGACAGAATAACAGCAATTTGTAACATTGACAAGCTGCACTGCAGAAACTCAGCAAGGCTCCTCTGGCAGCACATTCGAAACCTGTGACCTCCACCACCTAAAAGGACAAGTGAAGTGTGAATGTAATATTAACGTGCAGTACTCAGTGGATGATACAAACTTATATTTTGCACTCACTTATTCTCATGAACAGACAGTCAATATGCACACTGCACAATGATGTAAATGATCAATAAAATTATTTTACTTCAGTTGAAGTTTAAATTTTGACCATGACAGCAGGTGAACTCCCATCTTAAGGTACCACAGTCTAATTTACATCCACCAGATAGCCCAGACAGGGCCTTAGCTCAAGGTCTTATCATAAGATAGCACTTCTGACAGTGTAGAACGATACTGCACTGGAGGTTCAGCCTAGCGTTAGAGCTCACTACAATGAAATGAAGCTTTCACCCTCAACATTATGGCTCATTGATCTTCCAAGTGTTGGCTTACTCCTCCTTGATAATGGAATCATAGTATCATAATGGTCTACAGCACGGACAAATGCCTCTCAGCCCATTGGATCCATGCTGGTCAAGCACCTAATTCCTGAATTCAAAGAATCCCTGATTCAGAGAATCTCTGAATATTTTCACTACTGTCATTAAATTTAGTTTGTTTTTTCCTTTGTGTTTGAATAAGGATGTAAAGCTTATATAATTTCACATCTCTACTCTCTATCCCTGACTCTATAGAGTTTGGAAAGATTTAACAGATTCTGTTAAAATGCAGCGCTGCTGTAAGTGCTTTCAATCTTCCTGCAGACATTATTTTTCAACACACACCTTGGCTCATCAATTTCAAACAACTTGGACTGTGGCTGTAAAATAGTCCAATGTTTTTACAAATGGTGATCATGATTTAATTATATGATTAGTAGCAGATTACATCCAAAATAATTATACACAAATAGTCCAATTACCCTATGATATCTAATTATCAAGGGAAAGCCCTAATCACTTCCTTTCATTTCATTGCTTCCTGCACGTTTCATATTTTGAAAGCACCATCAGAATAATCAAGCAGGTAATGGAATTAAGGTTTGGATATGTATCTGGGCTGGAACAGAATCAATAATAATAATACCCAAATATGAAGTGGCAATTTGTACATTTCCTCCACTCCCTGTCATAGGCACATATAAAACCACAGTTCCATTAAACATCAACTGTTCTCCACCTCCTTGTTCTTTTGAAGATGCATGTACTGCTGGTTAAGGATCCAAAGGCTTTCAATACCTTTCCCAGCATTCCTCAAACATGTGCCTCAGTCACCTGTTTGACTGCAGACAGCATCATGGTGAAGCCCACTCACATTCACAGTATGCGCACATTGGATAGTGAAGCAGAGTGTGACTGTGTGGTTGTTTGTAAATGAGTGACAACATAACAAATTAAAAGTTGACATCCACAGTCCAGAATGTGGTCCTGATAAAGTGGAAGATGGCTTGAGTCATCACGTAGGGGGTCATAAAGGGCCAGGCATGTGTTAAACACCAAGAGCACCTAACACCTGGCTTTGGGACATCTGGTCAGGGCAGGAGTGGATTTGGAGTGGGAAGTGAAGGATCCAATTATTGTGGTCCATCATTATGAGACTAAAAATAGGCCTGACTGAGGGAATCTGAGAAATTATCTCCAAAATTGAAAAACAGAACCACAAAGACAATAATCTCTGGATTACTACCTGAGCCAAACTGACAGAGGGTAAATAAGGTGAGACAGTTTAATGCATGGCTCAAAGATTAGTAAAAGGTGTTTTGATCATGGGGTCTAGCATGCATACTGAATAAAGAGGGAGCTATACAAATGAGATGTTCTTTATCTAACCATGCTGGGATTAATATATTCCTGGCATAAACTAAGATTGTAGAGAAGAATTTAAACTAAATAGTAGTGGGCAGGGTAGTGTTCACATGAAGTGATATTTAGAAATTTTCAATGAAAGAACAAGGTGATTGTGCAAAGAAGCAAAGCAGGTCATGGTGACCAGGGGGTGACGAAAAGGGATAGAATATATAAACATAAGAGTGCCTCAGCAAATAAGAACAGAGTAGGGAAGATTTATAAAAAGATAGGATTAAAGCTTCTTTACCTGAAAGGAAGCAACATTCATAACAAGGTGGATTAACTGACAGCACAAAAAAAAGGTGAGTATTTGATTTGATTCATTGTTGTCACATGTATCTAGGTACAGTGAAAATTTTGTTTTGCGAGTAATACAGGCAGATCATACTATACAAAGTGCATAAGGGTAGAATAGGATAGAATACCCTTTATTTTATCACATGTACTCCATTGTAGAAGTACAGTGAAAAGCTTTTACAATGTCTACCACTTATGGCACCATGTTGGGTCCAAGTACCTAGGATGGATACAAAAGAAGGGTGAAAAGCAGTTGCATTACTTTACAGAGTTTAAAAGGTAAGTTAGAAATAAGACATTGATAAGGATTTGACATTACAGTCAGGTAAAAAATTTCAAATAAACATGACAGTACAGCAGCTCAGGGCAGAGTCTCTGCCTGTGGTCTGACCGCCTGCACCAGATCCCAGTCCAACAGCCGTCCCCTCTCTGATCCAAGCCTCCCGTCTGCTCTGTACCAGCACTCAGCTGCTCCAAGGTAAGTTCCAGGACTGCCTTCCCCCTCTCTGACCCCCCCACCGGACTCACTGCCTGTGCTGTTCCAGGACTCACTGTCTGCAGATTACTCAGGAACTCACTGCCCACACATTACTCCAGGACTCACTGCCTGCATGTGACTCCAGGACTCACTGCCTGCATGTTAATCCAGGACTCACTGTCTGCATGTGACTCCAGGACTCACTGTCTGCATGTGACTCCAGGACTCACTGCCTGCATGTTAATCCAGGACTCACTGTCTGCATGTGACTCCAGGACTCACTGTCTGCATGTTACTGCAGCACTAACTGCCTGCATGTGACTCCAGGACTCACTGCCTGCATGTTACTCCAGGACTCACTGCCTGCATGTGACTCCAGGACTCACTGGCTGCATGTGACTCCAGGATTCACCTCCTGCATTTTACTCCAGGACTCATCTCCTGCATGTGACTCCAGGACTCACTGCCTGCATTTTACTCCAGGACTCACTGCCTGCATGTGACTCCAGGACTCACTGCCTGCTCATTAATCCAGAGCGTGCAGTATCTGAGCTGTTCTGGAACTTGCTGTTGTCCCAGGATTCGCCTCTGGGGGCTAAGGAGAGAGAAAGAGAGAAAAACAGTCAGGTGGAACCGAGGAGCCCCAGTAGAACAGAACAAGGAATAGAATAATGTTATGGCCGCACAGCAGGTGCCCAAAGAGTAAGATCAACATTAAATTTAAAATGTGAGAGGTCCATTCAGAAATCTAATAACAGTGGGGAAGAAGCTGATCTTGAGGCAGTTGGTTCATCTGTTTCAGCTTTTGTATATTTTGCCTGACAGAAGTTGGCAGAGGTTATAATTGGTGGGTCATTGATTATGATGCTTACCTTTCCCAGGGCAGTGAGAAGTATAGAAGGATTCAGTGGATGGAAGGTTAGCTTGCAGGATGGACTGGGCTGTGTTCACAACTCAGTTTCCTCAGGAGTACTTGACATTTGGATACTGTTGGGGGGGTCGGCCTAGCAGGGGTAAGCTGCAGTGACCAGGTCTCTGGCACGAGGTCCGGCTCTGAGGCTTAGAAGGGAAAGGGGGAGAGGAGGAGAGCGCTAGTTATAGGAGACTCTATAGTTAGAGAGACAGACAAGCGGTTCTGGGGACATGGGCGAGACTCTTGGATAGTTTGTTGCCTCCCGGGTGCCAGGGTCCGAGACGTTTAGGACCTTTGTCTTCAGAATCCTTAAGGGCGAGGGTGTGCAACCAGAAGTCGTGGTGCGCATTGGCACCAACGACATAGGTGGGAAGGGGGGTGGGGAGGTCATTCAGGAGCTCAGGGAGTTAGGCTGGAAGCTAAAAGCTGGGACGGACAGAGTCGTCATCTCTGGGTTGTTGCCAGTGCCATGTGACAGTGAGGCAAGGAATAGGGAAAGAATGCAGCTGAACACGTGGCTGCAAGGATGGTGTAGGAGTGAGGGCTTCAGGTATTTGGACAATTGAACTGCATTCTGGGGAAGGTGGGATCTGTACAAGCAGTTGCACCTGAACCAGAAGTGCACCAATATCCTGGGAGGTAGGTTTGCTAGCACTCTTCGGGGAGGGGTTTAAACTAATTTGGATGGGAGATGGGATCCGGACTTGTAGTCCAGCAAGTAGGTTAACTGTTTTTCAGGATGTCCAAGAATGTAGGGAGGCTGTGGAGAAGGTAGCACTGACAGGGAATACTTGCGGACACAGAGATGGGTTCAAGTGTGTATACTTCAACGCAAGAAGTATCAGAAATAAGGTGGGTAAACTTAAGTCGTGGATTGGTACTTGGGACTACGATGTTGTGGTCATCACGGAAACGTGGATAGAAGAGGGACAGGAATGGTTGTTGGAGGTTCCTGGTTACAGATGTTTCAGTAAAATTGGGGAGAGTGGTAAAAAGGAGGGGGTGTGGCGTTGCTAATTAGAAATGGTATAATGGCTGCAGAAAGGCAGTTCGAGGGGGATCTGCCTTTGGAGATAGTATGAACTGAAGTCAGAAATAGGAAAGGAGCAGTCATCTTGTTGGGTGTTTACTATAGGCCCCCCAATAGCAGCAGAGATGTGGAGAAACAGATTGGGAAACAGATTTTGGAAAGGTGCAGAAGCCACAGGGTCATGGGCGATTTCAACTTCCCAAATATTGATTGGAAGTTCTTTAGATCAAGTAGATCGGACGGGGCGGTGTTTGTGCAGTGTGTCCAGGAAGCTTTCCTAACTCAGTATGTAGATTGTCCGACCAGAGGGGAGGCCATATTGGATTTGGTACTCGGTAACAAACCGGAACAAGTGATGGGCTTGTTAGTGGGTGAGCATTTTGGTGATGGTGACCACAATTCTGTGACTTTCACCTTGGTTATGGAGAGAGATAGGTGCGTGCAACAGGGCAGGTTTTACAGTTGGGGGAAGGGTAAATACGATGCTGCAAGACAGGATCTGAGGAGCATAAGTTGGGAACATAGGCTGTCAGGGAAGGATGTCATTGAAATGTGGAACTTTTTCGAGGAACAGATACGACGTGTCCTTGATATGTATGTATCTGTCAGGCAAGAAAGATATGGTCGTGTGAGAGAACCTTGGTTGACGAGGGAGGTTGAATGTCTAGTAAAGAGGAAGAAGGAGGCTTACATAAGGTTGAGGAAACAAGGTTCAGACAGAGCATTGGAGGGATACAGGATAGCCAGGAGGGAGCTGAAGAAAAGGATTAGGAGAGCTAAGAGAGGGTAAAATCTTTGGCGGGTAGGATCAAGGATAACCCCAAGGCCTTTTATGTGTATGTGAGAAACATGAGAATGACGAGAACGAGGGTAGGTCCGATCAAGGACAGTAGTGGGAGACTGTGTATTGAGTCAGAATAGATAGGAAAGGTCTTGAATGAGTACTTTTCTTCAGTATTTACAAATGAGAGGGACTGTATTGTTGAAGAGGAGAGTATGATATGGACTGGTAAGCTAGAAGAGATACTTGTTAGGAAGGAAGGTGTGTTGGGCATTTTGAAAAACTTGAGGATAGACAAGTCCCCCGGGCCTGATGGGATTTATCTTAGGATTTTGTGGGAAGCAAGAGAGGAAATTGCAGAGCCGTTGGCAATGATCTTTTTGTCTTCACTGTCAATGGGGGTAGTACCAAGGGACTGGAGAGTGGTGAATGTTGTGCCCCTGTTCAAAAAAGGGAATAGGGATAACCCCGGGAATTATAGGCCAGTTAGTCTTAATTCGGTGGTAGGCAAAGTAATGGAAAGGGTACTGAGGGATAGGATTTATGAGTATGTGGAAAGACACTGCTTGATTAGGGACAGCCAGCACGGATTTGTGAGGGGTAGGTCTTGCCTTACAAGTCTTATTGAATTCTTTGAGGAGGTGACCAAGCATGTGGATGAGGGTAGAGCAGTGGATGCAGTGTACATGGATTTTAGTAAGGCATTTGATAAGGTTCCCCATGGTAGGCTTATGCGGAAAGTCAGGAGGCATGGGATAGTGGGAAATTTGGCCAATTGGATAGAGAACCGGCTAATTGGTCGAAGTCAGAGAGTGGTGGTAGATGGTAAATATTCAGCCTGGAGCCAGTTACAAGTGGAGTTCCGCAGGTATCAGTTCTGGGTCCTCTGCTGTTTGTAATTTTTATTAATGACTTGGATGGGGGAGTTGAAGGGTGGGTCAGTAAATTTGCAGATGATACGAAGATTGGTGGAGTTGTGAATAGTGAGGAGGGCTGTTGTCGGCTGCAAAGGGACTTAGATATGATGCAGAGCTGGGCTGAGGAGTGGCAGATGGAGTTCAACCCTGTCAAGTGTGAGGTTGTCCATTTTGGAAGGACAAATAAGAATGCGGAATACAGGGTTAACGGTAGGGTTCTTAGTAAGGTGGAGGAGCAGAGGGATTTTGGGGTCTATGTTCATAGTTCTTTGAAAGTTGCCACTCAGGTGGATAGAGCTTGTAAGAAGGTCTATGGTGTATTAGCGTTCATTAGCAGAGGGATTGAATTCAAGATTCGTGAGATGATGTTGCAGCTTTACAGGACCTTGGTAAAGCCACATTTGGAGTACTGTGTGCAGTTCTGGTCGCCTCACTTTAGGAAAGATGTGGAAGCTTTGGAGAGGGTGCAGAGGAGATTTACCAGGATGTTGCCTGGAATGGAGAATAGGTTGTATGAGGAAAGGTTGAGAGTACTAGGCCTTTTCTCATTGGAATGGTGAAGGATGAGGGGTGACTTGATAGAGGCTTATAAGATGATCAAGGGGAATAGATAGAGTAGACAGTCAGAGACTTTTTCCCAGGTACAACAGAGTGTTACAAGGGGGCATAAATGTAAGGTGAAAGGTGGAAGGTATGGGGGGATGTCAGAGGTAGGTTCTTTACCCAGAGAGTGGTGGGGGTATGGAATGCACTGCCTGTGGGAGTGGCAGAGTCAGAATCATTGGTGACCTTTAAGTGGCAATTGGGTAGGTACATGGATAGGTGCTTAAGCTAAGAGAAATGTTCGGCACAACATCGTGGGCCGAAGGGCCTGTTCTGTGCTGTATTGTTCTGTGTTCTATATGTTCTAAGGAGAAAGGAGACAGAGATAAACAGCTTTGTTAAGAAAATGTGATATCAGTACAGTCATGAAGAATGACTGAAGATCGAGGTGGAAGATCAGTTTGTACGTATGTAGAAAGGTGCCATTGATGTGAATAGGTTCCATAACAGTACAACATTGTAGGACAGACTATAAATCAACTACAACGGGGATTAGTAAGAAAGGTACTGCAATAACATGGGAGATTTTAGTTTTTATTGAGATTGGATGACTCCTTGGCTAAGATAGAAAGAATGAGTTTGTAAAGGATCGTCACTTCCTGAAGAAGGGCTTATGCCCGAAACGTCGAATCTCCTGTTCCTTGGATGCTGCCTGACCTGCTGCGACACATTTTCAGCAGTCATTTCTTAGAACAATATATTTCTTAGAACAATATATTCTTGAATGATCCAAGGAACTGGCTAATCTCGACTTGGCAATATGTAACATAGCAGCCTGACCTCATAGTAAAGCATCGTCTTGGTGAGAGATGACAGATTTCACATTTAATTTTGAAGGTGAGGGATATGGCTCTGAAATAGAGTCTTAACCTAAAATAAAGGCAGTTACAAGACTATGAAGAACTTGGGGACTGGATCATGGAACATCTGCACTTTGCAGATATTAGCCACCTTCCGGTTTGCCCTCCACTTTAATACCCCGTCCTACGACCATCCGCCTCCCCCCCCAACGACCCTCTGCCAGTGACAAGTCCATCCTTGGCCTCCTCCACTGTCAGAGTGAGACCAAATGGAAACTGGAGGAACAACACCTTATTTTTACCTGGGAAGCTTACAACCCAATGGCCTCAGCATCGACTTTGCCAGCTTCAATGTCCCTCCTCTCCCATCCTTATCCCATCTATCCATGACCCAACCCACCTCCTCATCTCCTTTTCCGGACCTAACCTGTCCATCTTCCTACTCCCTATCTGCTCCACCCTTCTCACTGACCAACCACAATAACGCCTGACCTACAACCACCTATCACCATCCCACTTACCCTTCCCCCAGCCCCACCCCCCTCCCTCTATATACTGCTCCATTCCCTCTCCCTCCCAGTCCTGATGAAATGTTGACTTCTCTGCTTCTCGGATGCTGTCTGATGGGTTGTGCTCTTCCAGCTTCACATTGATCGATGTATGAAGATAATGTTGACTAAAGGGGAATGGGGAAATTTGCTTAAAGTTTAAGAGGGTAGAGAAGCAGTAGCAGACATTTAGGTGATCCTTCTCCATCCTCAACAAAAAAAATTCTATTGAAAAAGAAAGATTCAATGAGAAGGATGAATTAACTGTGCTTCAGAAGTTAAAGATTATATTAAACTGAAAGAAAAGATGAGCAATGCTGCAAAGTTTATTGGGATTGGGAAACATTCAGAAATCAGCAAAGGATGACCGAAAGAGACAACAGTCAGTAAAAGTTCCTTGAAGCATGTGAAAGGCAAAGAGCACAGCATTATCCCTTAGAGGGTGAGACAAAAATTAGCACTGGGAAGCAAGAAAACAACAGAAGTTTTTAACATTTTATATCTATCTTCACAGAAGAAGACATCAAACCATCCTGAGATTAATTGAAAACCAAGAGGCACAAGGGAGAGGGAAACTTGAAAGGAATGAGGTCACTGGAGTAAAACTACAGAGAAACTAATGGGACCAACAACTGTCAAATTCCTTTGAGCTGACAGCTTACATCTTACAGTCTTACAGGAAGTGCCTGTAGAGTTATCGGATGCATTAGTTGTAATCTTCAAAACTTCCCTAGATTCTGGGAAGGTCTCTGCCTTTTGGAAAACCATAAATGCAACACCTCTCTCCCAGAAGGAAAAAAGATAAAGAGGAAATTAGATTAGTTAGCCTTACATCTGTAATTGTGAAGCCAGCAAGGATGCAGTAGAAGTACATTAGAAAATCAGGCAGTCAACATAGTTTTGTGTTCAACATGTTTAGTGAACGTATTAGAATTCTTTGAACATGTAACTAGCAGACTGAATAAAGAAGAACCAATAGATGAAGAGCATTGGTTTTTTAAAAGGTACACAACAGGAAACCACGCAAAACAGTACCACAGATTCATCGTATTTTAAGTTCTGTATTAGTATGGATAAATAGTAGGATTCAGAGACTTGGATAAATTAATTATTTTCAGGTTGGCAAGCTATTACTAGTGTTGTTCAGTATTAATAACATAATGTTGTCGAATGGGCTACTCAAAATGATGGATGTATGAAAAATGGACAATAAATGAGGCATGCTTGGAAATTGAGACAAGCCTTGGCCAAAAGTGACTGTGTTCTACGACTCTGGAATAAACATGCTGCAGAATCCAAACAGGCTGCAGCTACAGGCCGACAACATGCAACTGACCCAGTAGCTGCAGACAATGCAATTTGCACTTGAATTTGAATTGAATGGAATTGACCTGAATGTCACGGCCAAGACAATCAAAAACATTGAGTTGTTTACCAGACGAAGTGGCACCTCAAGTCCTTATTTGGAAAGGATACCTGACCTATGTACACCTAACATCTCCAGGAATGGATGCTTAAGCAGGACCACCCTGCCATTGATACATCAATGCCAATTCTGATCGATGCATTGATGATGTAGAGGTGCTGGTGTTGGACTGGGGTGGACAAAGTTAAAAATTGCACAGCAATATGTTACAGTCCGACCAGTTTATTTGGAGCTCTGAATTTATTTGGAAGTACAAGCTTTCGGAGTGCTGCTCCTTCTGCCCTATTAGCTACCTGACAAAGGAGCAGCTCTCCGAAAGCTTGTACTTCCAAATAAACCTGTTAGACTATAACCTGGACATCAAAGGGCCAAAAGGGCTCGAAGACTTTAAATTATAAGAATTGCCACAGTGCCATCCTGAGAGGGGTAACTTGAAACTAACCATTGTGGAGAGAAGACATCCTTGGGACCATTGAGAGAAGACCAGACAATCATCACCATGTGGATCAAGGCCAAGATCTAATGTGGTGGTACATGGTCATTTAGAGTTAGGTTGAAGCACAAGATGGTTAATTAGATTTATAGTACAAATTGTTAGTTTGTAGTGTATTTTGTTATTATAATATTAATTATGTTAAACAAATAAATATTATTGCTTATTACTATTAAGAGTCGACTTGCAATTTCTTTGCTGAATATGAGTGTTAAACACACTCCGTGGCAGGCACAGCAATAGAGATTGATTGCACTGTACCTAAACTTATTTGATGAAACAAAGGCAGTTAGGAAAGCAAGTAGTGAGGGAAGTGCAAAGCGTTTCAAAAGAATATGGACAGGTTCGAAGAGTGGACAAAAATGTGAATTTGTCCAACTTGGTAGGCAGAAAAGAAAATAGAATGTGATTGAAATACAATGTGTTCAGTGAAAAGGAGGCAAAGCAGAAAACTATAGTTCGATTAGCCTAGCATATTTCTTTGGGAGAATGATAGAGTTCATTATTAAGGAAACAGCAGCATCTTTGGAAAATTGTACCTGAATCATAAAAGGTGAGCATGCAGGTACAGTAAGTATTTAGGATCACAAATAGAATGTTGGTCTTTATTGTGAGGGGAATCAATGATAAAAATATGGAAGCCTTACAACAGCTGTACAGGATGTTGGTGAGACCATACCTGGAATAATACCTGGCTGCCTTGCTTAAGGAGGGATAGACTTACATTGGAGGTAGCTTAGACAAGGTTCACTTGGCTGCTTCCTGGGATAAATTTAAATGTCATGTAAATTTAAATCTGTCATGGTGGGATTTGCTTGGGTCTCTGTATAACTGGTTCAATGATTACTACATGCTCCTTCTAGTCTTTAGTTCATGCCCTAGCCTCTCTGAATCATAACTCCAGCACATTTAGGTTGTTGGACCTGACAGTGAAGGGAACCAAAGCTTGTTCAGCCTGGCTCCTGACAAACATTGCCCATTCTTCCTGTGCTTTACATTGGCTCTGAATGTCATATCCAACAGGGGGCCCATGCAGTCATTTGGGCTCTGCTGACGCCTCAACTAAAAATGTTATCATAGACCTGTAAATAGGAATGGTTACTCTGTTTCGGCATGCAAACAAATGGAATGTTTACATATGTATGGCATGTCCAGTTGTATAGATCATCAAAGTATTTATGAATAAAATATACTTTTGAAATTAAATAAAAGTCATATCCAACTGCAAGAGTCTGTGCACAGGCAGTGGTGAATCTCAGGCCATCAGGCTGGGCACAGCGCCACATCTGGTCACAATATGGTCCATTGCCAGACTAGCCATCACAATGCCACCAAACCAAGTGGTGGGAACACAGTGGGGGGCACACCATTTGTGCAGGGTTGGGGAACAGGGAGGGGGGTTACTGTGTGCTCCTACCATTGCAATGGGTACCAACACAACCTGAGAGCTCAGTGTCCATGGGAACGTCACACTTCCTGGCACAGCACTGTTTCTTGTCAGAAGCTATTATAGGAGTTCAGGTTCATAAATCATTGCAAGTAGCATTACAGGTAGATAGGATAGTGAAGATGATATTTGGTATGCTTTCCTTTATTGGTCAGAATATTGAGTACAGGAGTTGGAAGGTCATGTTGTGGCTGTACAGGACATTGGTTAGGCCACTTTTGGAATATTGCGTGCAATTCTGGTCTCCTTCCTATTGGAAGGATGTTGTGAAACTTGAAAGAGTTCAGAAAAGATTTACAAGGATGTTCCAGGGTAGGAGGATTTGAGCTACAGGGAGAGGTTGAATAGGCTAAGGCTTTTTCCCTGGAGCGTCAGAGGCTGAGGGGTGACCTTATCGAGGTTTACAAAATCATGAGGGGCATGGATAGGATAAATAGACAAAGTCTTTTCCCTAGGGTGGGAGAGTCCAGAACTACAGGGCATAGGTTTAGGGTGAGAGGGGAAAGATATAAAAGATATCTAGAGGGCAACTTGTTCACAGAGAGGTTGGTGAGTGTGTGGAATGAGCTGCCAGAGGATGTGATGGAGACTGGTACAGTTGTAACTTTTAAAAGGCATCTGGATGGGTATATGAATAGGAAGGGTTTGGAGGGATATGGACCAGGTTCTGGCTGGTGGATATCTGGTCAGCATGAACGAGTTGGACCGAAGGGTCTGTTTCCATGCTGTACATCTCTATGACTCTATGATCAAGCAGTAAAATAAATCTGTCAAATTTCAGGTACCTCTGACTTCCCACTGTGCAGCCTGGTGAAGAGGGTTGTGACACTGTGAAATTCATTGAAAATGATACACCTACAAAGTAACAGGAGCACAAATTGGCCATTCAGCCCATCAAGTCTGCTTTGCCACTCAGTGAGATCATGCCTGATCTCATAATCCTCAACTTCACTTTCCTGCCTTTTCCCTCGTTATCCTTCATTTCCTTACTGATCAAAAAAAAAATCTCAGCCTTGAGTATCCCTAACCATCAAACAGTGATAGCCCTCTGTGGTGAACACTTCCCTTCTAAGAGAAGAAAGTCCTGTGTATCTCTGCCTTCGATGCTGGCCTTATTCTTCAAAATCTTAGCAGGTCTGGCAGCATGTGTGGCGAGAAGACAGAGTGAACATTTGGAGTCCCCTGTAATGGGTCACTGTTTCTTTCTCCACAGCCAGAGTTACTCCAGCATTTTTCTGATTTTGGTTCACACCTTCAGAAATTCGTTGTTTTATTCCACTAAGAATCTCCTAGATTTTGCGCGACTTCTTCACTGTGTTATCTGGCTCCCCACACAGCGAGGTGTGGAGCGGGTTCCGTGTTGCATACTGACAGAACAGATTTACGCCAGAAAATCCTCGATCTTTTACAATAGATATGTGCCTGACGTTCCAATTCACGTTGTCCCAAAGACACATAGACGTTCCCCAGTCTCAGGCGAGGTTAAATCTGGGCTGTGGAACAGGGGTTCGGCTCTCTCGGAGCTGAGCTGACTGGCACTGTGAGAACCTTGTGAATTGACAACCTGAAAGGCAGAGAACGAATTTATAACCTTTACAGCCGGGGAGGGGGTGGGAGGGAGGGAATCTCGGGTTCTCTACGTGTGCAGCCTGTAAGGGGTTCAACTGAACAATTAACAATCCAGTTCGCTACTTTATATCGGCCAGAAATCAACCAGAATTAGAGAATTTTTAATAAACTCGCCAACAAATGTAAGTACAAATAATTCAGATTCATATAAACTTTATTAAATTATTACAGTTGTGGGATTATAATGTGAAATGGATTTAATTAATGTGAATATCTGGAATTCAATATCTGTGTCATAAATGTAAATGTTACATACATTTCATTATGAATATATTATACATTATAAATCACTTGTAAATATTTGATATTACATGCATTCCACCATAAATGTAGCTATGTTATAGATGTGAGCTGTTAGAATAAACATATTATCAGATCCATTGAATTTACACTACGTTTCAATGTAATATAACGTGTGAATTTAATTAGGGTCTGTAACTATATGATTCGAGTGTTATAAAGATATTTTGCAATGTTGATGTAATTAACAGAACACATGATACGCCGTTCACATTTAGGGATATGCTTTATTACAGAAATTAGGTGTAATTTTAATTCCTTAAATCGATTGGTTACAGACATTTAACATGGTATGATTCCCACCTACATTGTCAATGTGAAGCGGACATGGTGAATGTAAATTTACGAAACCAAAACCTTGCCTTAATGAAAGAGCTTTTAACTCTGGAGGTCCACGGTGCTTCTGCGGCTAAATGAGTATTTTATGAAATCGAATCGCTGTTCCAAAGTGGCTGCTAATTCATGCACGGCAAACTCACACTAAACAAAAAGCATTGTGAAGATGAGCACCAATTTGTGACATTGGTTGAAGGATAGATGTTGGCTGTGAAAGCAGGAAGAACTGCCTTGCCCTTCTTCCAAATGATGCCATTGGATGTTGGGGAGCTCAGAGCAGCTTACTGTCTCTAACTGCAGCGCCAGGCAGCAGTGTAAAGTGGCACCTGCACAGTTTACGTGTGAGACAGACCGGAGAGCTGACTGAAATTGATCTAGGATCAGCTATTTTCAAATCATCCATGTGATATGAACCAGATGTTAGATCACATTAAACAGTTATCCTGTTGTTGGATATCGTTACCGTTACCAACGCTAATTTCCAAACCGCGCGATGTTACAGGGAACGGGTAAAGTGCGTTTTGTTTTTAATCCGGTTTTAATCCGGATTTCTATAGAACGGTCTGCAAAACCGATACATTGACTATTTAGCATGAAGCTAGAAAGCACTGGAGAAGCTGAGCAGTTCTCCGCGGAGAGACATGTTTTCATGTTTCAAATCCAATTCGACTGTCCTCCTGTTTAACGAAGAGTCACATTCTATTTCTCTCTTCACAGATGCTGCCAGAACTGCTGAGTTTCTCCAGCACTTTCTGTTGTGATGTCGGATTTCCAGCATCCGCAGTATGGTGATTTTATTGGTACTCCTAAGGTGTGTTATTTGGCTCTGCTCATTCGTTGAAATATCGGTTTGTGTTCAGGTTGTGTGTGTCTGGGCCATACAGGAGTATTGGAATGGACACATACATTACACATGATAACATACATGTCTCTGGGCTGTTCTCACCCCCAAGCCTGGAGTCCTGTTCTCTCGCTCTTTCTTTCATTGAGCCTAGGCTTCGTGACGATAAACCTTTTCGTTAAATTGGGGCTGGCTTTTTTGTTTAGAATCCCCGCAGCCATGAGCTATCAATAGCGTTTCACGATGAAGACACACTGGCTGGTTCTTCTCCCAGCGCCCTGGGTCATAGCTGACCACCCCGTCAGGTCCGGCATCACCTAAAGGTGAGCATTCCGAACGCTGAGAACCATGTGTCCACCCTGCCGCCGGGACAATCACCTTCCTCACGGGTTAGAAACGGTGAGCTCCTGGCTACATTGTCGCTGCTGCTTATTCGTAGCTCCGATGGCTTTCAGACAGGACCATGGCTGGAGTCTGGGCACTAGGGGCTGGTGGGGAGGTGTGCTGCTAACACGTTCAACTCTCTCTGCCCGGTCTGGGGTCTTTCCGCAAAATATTCGTCCGTTCCCCTCGCCTCCAGCCACACAACCTCAGAAATCTCTGCTTCCCTCTTGGGCATTCTCAATTGCAATCCTCTCACAATTTACTATTTGGTGTCTTTGACTGTCTAGACCCTGGCCGATGCTACTTTCTCCCCACCCCCCACCCTCCTCTAGCTTATCTCTCCACCCTTCAGGCTCTCTGCCTTTAGTCCTGAAGAAGGGCTTTTGCCCGAAAGGTCGATTTTCCTGCTCCTCGGATGCTGTCTGGACTGCTGTGCTCCTCCAGCACCACTAATCCAGAACTACGGAATAACCCCCTTCCACTGACACACACACACAGACATACACACGCACACACACAGTCTCTCTCTCTCACACACACAGACACCACACACTCTCTCAGACGCAAACACATACACACACACGCATGCCCCTCTCAGCCTCTTTAATCTCTTTCCTTCCTGAAGACATCTCTTAGTAAGATATCTTTTAAAATCCACCGCTTTGACCTGGGTCAGATTGTAGGCACGAATTCCTCTTGAGAATTAAGCATTCAGAGAAAAACCTCAGCGAGTCTGGTAGCATCTGTAAAGGGAGAGAGAGGAAACAGGTAAATTTCATGTCCAGTATGAGACTTGGCAGACTGTTGTAAAGAAGGAGATCAGATGGAAGTGTGAACTGTTTCTGTTCCCACAGATGCTGCCAGACCCGCTGAGCCTCTCTTGTACAGTGCTTGTTTCAGATGAGGGTGCCTGTCACTCTCAATGCTCCAGTGAAATTTCCTTGTGCTTAAGGCGCTACATAAATGGATTTTGTTGAAGGTCTGGTTTGATGTGTGGTGTGAATTACACTACAAGCTAATGCAAGGCGTGTGAACAGTGCTCGGGATCTTTTTTTTACTGAGCCTGGGACAGGGGAGATGGTGGTGACAAACATTACTCAGGTGACCATCCTCTCCCAGGGGCCTTGGCCTCCACACTGACCAAGCTGCCCTCAGGTTCACTCAGGGCTGCCCTGCACACTGAGGTGTGTGTGTGTGAGAGAGAGAGAGCAGACTGCTGACTGACACTTTAAGAGAGTATGGCACCACGTTTCCCTAGACTTCACCAGGATGTGAAGTTTAGGAATCACACAGGCTTGTCCAATGCCTGGTTTCCAACTGCTTTGCTGGGGGAAGGAGGGAAGGAAGGGGGAGAACGTACCGTTAAAACTTATCCCGGAATCAAGCCCGGTCACACTCCGAGACGGTACAGTCCAGACTGGAACCGCTGGAGTGAACCTGCCTCTCTCACACTCCCAGACCCGACATTCTAGATCCTGAGAACTTGCTGCTGATGAGGATTTCTTTCTCTCAAATCCCTTCTGAACAGTAACATCTTGGTTTGATTGTAGACGGTATAATTAATAAGTTTGCAGGTGACACGAAATGTGGGGTAGTGTTAGTAGTGAGGAGGCTGGTCTCAGGTTACAGTCTGATATTGATCAGCTGGTAAGTTGGGCAGAGAGATGGCAGATGGAATTTAATCCGGATAAGTGTGAGGTGATGCATTTTGGGAAGTCTAGTATTGGGAAGGACATGGCAGTGAGGAAGGTCCCGAGGGCGTCTTGAGGAATAAAGGGACCTAGATGGGTCTATAAAGGGTTTACAGATCCTTGAAGGTGTCAGCACATTATGCTTGCCTTCATTAGGGCAGCATGTTGGTTCAGTGGTTAGCACTGCTGTCTCACAGCGCCAGGGACCCACGTTCCAGCCTACCGCGACTGTCTGTGTAGGTTTGACACATTCTCGGGTCTGCCGTGTGTGTTTTCCTCCGCAGGTTAAACGAATTGATCAGGGGAAATGTAGAGCAATAGGCTAGGAGTATCGGATCTGCGTGGGTTACTCTGTGGAGGGTCAGTGTGGACTTGTTGGGCCTAATTCTATGATTAGCCTGGGCGTAGAAAATCGGAGCAAGCCACAGCTGGAATACTACATACAGATGTGGCCATTATCAGACAGTGTGATTGCGCTGGATGGGGGGTGCAGAGGAAATTGTCTGGGATGGAAAGTCCCAGTTATGAGGAGGAACTGGATAGGCCGCGTTTGTTTTCCTTGGAGTTATGGGGGGATCTGACTGAAGTGTACAGGATTATGAGTGGCATAGACAGAGCAGAGTGTGAGAATCTTTCCCCCATGGTAGACGTGTCTAAAACCAGAGGAGAGAAAATGTAGGTGAACAGTAAGTAGTTTCGAAGAAATCGGAGAAAAAAATGCTTTCACCCACAGGGTAGTAGAGTTATGGAATGCGCTGCCTGAGCGTGGTGGAGGTCGGTTAACTCTTGCAACGTGTAGGAAGTGTCTGGAAGAGTGTTTAAAATACCGGAACCTGATAGAATATGGACCAACTGCGGGTGTAGTCTGGTGTTGGTCAGCATAGCCATGGGGGCCGAAGGGCCTGTTTCTACCCTGTGTGACTCTCAGCTACTGTATAACACGCTTGCTTCATTGACTTGCCCAGGAATTCTCTACCCTTTCATCCAGAGGGACAGTGCCTTCCCCATGTCCTCCGCCCAGACCACTCGTGACTTTGAACCCCTCAAACTGCCAGCAGTGATCGCCAGGGATAGAAAACAGGAGGGGGACACAGCAACAGAGGATGGTGAGTGCAAGGAGGGGAACCGAGGTGGTGACCAATTGTAAAAGACGCTTTAGTATGCAGCCAGTGGCTGAAGACTCCCAACACAAGTCAGTTCCCTACCTTGAGGAAATGCTTGATCTCATATTCTTGATACTCCCCCAGTTTTTCTTTCTGTCATTAGTTGCAGGCTGGTTGAGAATATGAAATGTTACTGTTTACAGTCAGAGATTATTGAACAGTGGGTGGGAGTGTGAATGGCAGGGGAGCGAGGGAAGGGGGCAGACTCTGCCTAACAATGGTAGCCGCATTGCCCAGTGTAGTGGCCGGGCTGAGTGACAAAGGGCGCTCAGCAGGGGAGTGGAGCCGAGTCTGTGCCAGCCCGAGTGCCTCTGGCTCAGGTGAATGTTGTGAGGGAGTGCGCAGGCGCAGCTCTGGCCCAGGTACGGGCTGCGAGAGGGGGTGGGGGAATCTCTCTCTCTCTCTCTCTCTGCCATTCACTCCTTCACGTTGCAGCCTCGGCCGAGCACCGGCTCCGGGATGGCGTTACTGGGCAAAGCAGGCGATTGGCAGGTAGGTGGTTTGGCAGCTATGGTCTGGGGGTGAGGGGTGGCCCCGTGGGGGGTGGGGGGAGGGGAGGGGAGGGGGCGGGACTGGATGGACACCCAGAGCCCATGGGACTTACACCAAATCCCCCCACCCACCCCCGTCCCGTTCCACGTTCCCAAGGAGGCCCACATTGTCCTGGGACACTCGCCCACTGGATGTGGCCCCTGGTGGTTTTGGGACTGGGAAGGGGGCGCCGAGCTGAGCTGGTGCCCAGGAGAGAGTTGTAGTTCCCTTCATCGGGTGGGGGTGGGGGGGCGGATTGGACAACATGTCCCAGAGGGCTGCCCCCCGCTCACCCCATCCCTCCATCCTCCCCAACCCCTAATCTGGCCCGCTCTACATCCCACACCCAGTAACAAGTGTTGTTAGAGCGAATCCTTCCACGGGACACCGGCAAGACAGTGTGCTGTAACTCAAGAGGGACCTGCATTTGTGTAGCGCCTCCTGCCAGCCCCTTCCCTCCACAGCTCAAGCCCAAACGTAGTTGGGAAATTCCATAATTGGCCTCGCTAGCCCCCTCCCCCACCCCCGTCCCTCCCTTACCCTCAAACTTCAGCAGCCCAGCTCCCGTGTGGAATAAAGGTAGGGACTGAGACACTAAAGGGACTCGCTCATCCCATCCTAGAAAGGGGGCCCAGCGTAAACGGGGGAAATCTCAAAAAGGCAGCAATCTAGAGGGTGCACCCTGTTCCTCACAGTGAGAGCCGCCGTTTATTTTCCGAGGTGTATTTATTAACGCGGTAACCCCGGGGACAAGTTATAAAGCAACAGAGATTCCTACACCACATAAACTCCAGCTTTCCAATGATCCACGCTGCATACCGCTCTGGATGCGAACACCAAACTGACACTGACTGGTGTCTGAAAATGCGATGATTTCTGAAATTGTACAGATGACACTCCCGATTAATAATGGAAGGGGATGAGCAGTGACCACTGCTTATCCTATGGGACGGGGGCATTGATTAATCGCCACAGATTTCAGAATCGTACACCAGCAAGGTTAGGAATCAGTGAGCGATTTGTTGATTTTTTTTGAAATAAATTGCCCTTATAGCAGGATGTGATCAGGTCGCCATTAAATCTTCTCACTTACAATTGCTTTTTAATTGATGAGGCTCGTGATCTCACAGTTTCATTTTAAAGTTCGAGTTCTGGTGTAAAGTACAAGTATGTTCACGCTGATAGAAAGTGGGCGGCTGAAAGACAAAACAATTGACAATAAACTTTCTGCCGTCCACACTCACACGGTATACAGGAGACACAGAAAACCCAGGGCCTATTTTTTTTTAAAAAACGTGATCAGACACCAACTTGATCAGGAAAACGCAGAACGTGTTGGATACACTCAGTAGCTGTACAGAGCTTCAAGCTACAACTACCGAGTTTCGCCAGCATTTTCTGCTTTTCTTTCAGATCTCCAGCATTCGCAGTATTTTGCTTCTTTTTATTTGATATTTATGTAGAGACACGGGCATCTTGGTTAAATAGCAATATTTGCAATGCCCGCTGTTTTTACATTTCCTATCGGCGGTGTTTTCGCTACCATGAGCCGGTGAGCAGGTAGAGACGCTGCTGTTTTTTTTAATTTATTGGACATTGTAGGAGGTGACCGTGATGCCGGGATTATTCGTTCACAAGGTCTGTCCGGGATGAAGACAGACCAGGTTTTGTTTTGATTACAGACTCCGAACGGGAGGCAGTACCGTGGCTGACTCCTCTAAACTGGACTCCAGCGAGAGGCGATTTTTAAAACTGTGCCTGAACCCTTTAAACTGGGCTCCAAGTGAAAAGCGATTTTTAAAAAATTGTACCTGATCTTTCTGAACTGGGTGATAAGCGATTTTTGTTTCGAACTGCTTGTTCGTTCGAAAGTAATGAGGGGGTAGCCAGCAAGTTTGTGTGGGGCTGAGATGATCAGAGTGCTGTCAATATCAGAGAAGTTCAGAGGTTCTAAAAGCACTTACCTCGAGTTGGAGATTTCTAAGAATCACAATTTCTGAATAGGTTTGGAACGAGGTGACAACGGCAGAATATTTCCACACCAACACCCCCCACTACCTCCCCCCACCGTGCCCAAGAGGCATCTTTTTAATAGCACACAGTGGTCAAAATAGAACAGTCCCCGACGTACCTGTTCCTTCTATACAGACACTGACGGTGTGATAAGACCAACTGCTATTCCCAGCTCGCTGGTTGCTGTGAAGTGTATCTAACCCCCTTCAAGGAACGATACAATCTCGTAAAAAAATTTACCAACTCCACACAAAGAATCCGAGAATTGTGGCAGTTTTAAAACAAAACGAGATATGACAAAAAAAAACGCGTCATTTTTTTCCTACCTGGACTGTCAGGAGAGCACCTGAGGATAATTATCGTTTGTGTATAATTTCGGGTAAATATATTTCACACTTACCCGCGGTCCAGCTGATAAGATTTTTTGGAGGTGAATTGTAGGTTAATTTGTTAAATTTTGTGTTTTTATATGGCGTTTAGTTAAGGTGTGGAGCTTATTCTACGAAATGTTAGAAAGAGACTGTCAACGTGGAGGTTAAAACAAATATACTGACTATGGAGAAAGTGAAGGACGGCGTAACCGATTGACTTGGTCTTTCCCCCCCATCCCCGCGTCGCTGTATGTTGTTATGGACTAGTCACAGATAAACGGGCTCAACAATGTCGGAGTATAGGACCAGGCCGTTCAGTCCTTCCAATCCCTTCTATCATCTGTGGCTGCTTTATCTAAGGGCACTCTGCCTGTCCCTTTTGATTCTGTCACTTTCAATATTCTGAATTTATTGACTATCCCCACCCTGAGGTGTGCGCGCTCCAGGTTTCCTCAAGGAAACAATTGGCCCCTATCTTCACCTACTGAGCTGTCTCGTACTCGGTTTAAGGTCATTCCCAGTTATTCTCGCTTCACCAACCCCTCAGCTCACTCACTATCCTGGAGGCAATCGGTGCAACCTGTCCCCGCAGCCATCAGCGGGTGGTCCTGCTTTCCTTTCTCAGGCTGAGCGGTCTCCCCGGGGTACAGTCCCCACATAGCTTCACTTCGGATCGTATTCCGATCCCACCTGAAGGAATTTCTCCTCTGACTGATTCGCGGAACCTCTCGGCTAACTGTCAGAGGTTTCGGTCCTGTAGAAGTGAACACACATAGAACAAACAAGGCCATATACACGTGGTCACAAAGAACACATAAACAAGGTCATATGGAACACACAGCCATGTGGAATGGATATACATGCGATCATATAGAACACACACAGCTACTGTATAGGCGGTAATATAGAATACACATACACAGCCATATGCAAAATATCCCCCTCCATGTGATATAAACACTATTGAAGAGCAGTAACAAGAAGGAACACCAACCCCCCATTCCCGTCCACATAATGAGGATGATTAATGACTCACAATAAAGCCCTCGCCAGCGCCATTTAGTAAACCCTGCACAGTCAACCCGCATACTGTAATCCCAACCATCGAGCTGTTTTGAGTTTGTTAAAGGGAATGCCACTTATTCCATCTGGAATGGGAAACACAGCCCAGGTTTAACTATCCCATTGAGTCCTGGAAACAAACATTCCGGACAGAGGACTGGTGTCGGTGACTGCAGTTCACTGGAATCGGTACAAAGGCAGAGGCTGAGGTGTGTGTGTGTGTCTGTGTGTATGTGTCTATGGGTGTAGATGTGTGCATATGTCTGTGTATATGTGCGTGTATATGTGTGCGTATATATATATATATATATCTGTATATGTGTTTATATGTGTGTGTGCGTGGGAGGGGAATGGGGCTGGAGCCACTGTCAGATGTCGTTGAAGCTCTCGAGGGGACCTCTAAATGTCCCGGCTCGCATCATTTCCCCACTTAGTTGGGAGGCCCGAGATCCTGGGCGGATGCTCATGCTATGGTGATATTGCCAATGAATTGGAGGTGCTGGTGTTGGACTGGGGTGTACAAAGTTAAAAATCACACAAGCACTACGTTATAGTCCTTCAGGTTTATTTGGAAGCTCTCGTTTTCGAGCGCATTGTGGATCCACAACCACCTGATGAAGGGGCAGCGAAAGTGCTTCCAAATAAACCTGGAGGACTGCGTGATTTGTAACATTGCCAGTGAAGTAGTGGAGACCGCGCTTTCATACACTGTCATTACACACAACCCATGGGGTTACCCAGGAGGTTCCAGCGTTCACTGAGAACGTCAGTTCCTGTGCTGACCCCCTCCCCTCCCCTCCCCCAGAGGAACAATGCAGCCTGTTCACACCTCACTTTGCAGTCTGCCCCACCAAAAATGCTAATAAACTGCGAGTTTCTGGCGATTAGTAAGTACAAAGGAAGAGAAGAGCCAGGGTCAGCTCATTTAAACATTTAGCAGCAGGTTTCACTGCTCTTTACATCAGGAAATGTCCTCCAGTTGCCGAACACGCCCGTGTCCCCGACCTGCCCGCCGTCCTCCGGGTTGGCCCTCTTTACTCCAGTGCAGCACAGTATGTGCATTACACACGTCAGTCCATTTAATACAGGACAATCCTTGCATAATTTACAAAGGTCTACATTACTGACAGCTTCATGAAGCTCAAAACTAATGCCGAGATTTGCCAGGTTTATACCAGGTGAATCAGTCATTTGGGCTTAATTCTGAGGTAGGGTCAGTCCACCCGATACATTAACTCAGATTTCTGTTCACAGATGCTGCCAGACTTGCGGAGCTTTACAACGATTTCTGTTTTTATTTCTGATTTACAGCGTCCACAATTCTTTCGGTTTTTATTTGAGCTTAATTATCCATTCGGGCACAGGGTCGAAAACCCTGGGAATGGGGGTGGGGCGGAGTCTCTACAGGACCAGGGGAGACAGCAACTTTTTCCACTGCTTGATGAATTGATACCAAAGTCCACAGGGCTGACTGGAGAATATTTTTAAAAATCCGTGTTCACATAGAGAGTGCTTTCCGAGTAAGCATGGGGTCATAGAGATGCACAGCACGGAAACAGACCCTTCGGTCCAACACATCCATGCCGACCAGATATCCTAACCTAATCTAGTCCCATTTGCCAGCACCCGGCCCATATCCCTCTAAACCCGTCCTATTCATATACCCATCCAGATGCCTTTTAAGTGTTGTAATTGTACCGGCCTCCACCACTTCCTTTGGCAGCTCATTCCTGAGCAGGCGTTGGGCTAGTAGTATTATCGCTGGACACAGCACTGTAAATAATCCAAATATTGTACGGTATTAAATGTACTGGCATGTATATCCTGTATTATAGAGGACTGTAAGCAAGGCACCCTGGTCCAAATCTCCTGGGTCCAAATCTCGCTGTAGTGGAAGTTGAATTCGATAATAACCTGGAAATAAGACCATAAGACATAGGAGTGGAAGTAAGGCCATTTGGCCCATTGAGTCCACTCCGCCATTCAATCATAAGAGTCTTATGATGACCAGGAAACCGATTGTGAGGAAACTCCTACTTGGTTCAATAAAGTCCTTTAGGACATTGCCCAGAAGGCAATTAAGAGAGAACCACAATGTATCTAGACTGCACCAAGGTAAGGTGATATGGAGGATGGGCAAGAAATGCAGATCTAACCAGTGATGCCCCTCATCCTATGAACGAATAAACGAAAATTTGGAAATCAAGATAGAAACAGTTGGGAAGGAGAATGGGAAACAGGTTGGGAGTTTTCCAGAAAAAAACCCCAGAAATTGCTGGAAAAGCTCAGCAAGTCTGGCAGCAAGAGAAATCACAATTGACGTTGCAGTCGAGGGACCCTTCCTCAGGACGGGAGGATTTGGAGAGGGAGAGGGAGAAGGTGTGTGAGGCTGCGGTGACAACGCAGTGGCTCGCTGAGACACAGAGGCAATGGCCATTCCGGGACAGGACTCCTTTATCTCCTTTACCCCAAATCAATTTAGTCCGATCATTCAAAATGAAACAAAGTGAATTCTGAATTTAAATCAACTGCGGGTGCTGAATTTTTTCAGCCATTCAATTCAGAACTTTTTATTTGCTGAACGGAAACATAACTGACAGTATAAGGTGACCCTTTTGTGTTTCACCGACGGCGGATTCTATAAAGAGGGCGGGTTTATAAATGATTGAGATATTTTAGTAAATTCAGACAGCCTGTCTCGGTAACGCGAAATCCGGGCCATCAGCGGTTCCGGCCGAGAACTGCCGCTGAAGTTCACCAGTCAGAGAGTACAGAGAATAGGAAACTGGCGCGGAGAGAGAGAGAGAGAGAACAGGGATACCGAGGAAGTCACAATGACGCCCCCACTCCCCTCCCCCGTCTCCCGGAATGTGACAGAGAGTAGGGGAAGGGGCGACCTGAGAATAGCTCAGACCCCCCTCCGTCCTCCTGGACAGCACACACGGCTGGACCCAATTGGTCGAGCTCATTGGCTAGATTGGACTGGGCCATTCCTATTCGGAGCCTGGTGTCCAGGCTAAATTGGGGGGAGTGGGTGGGTGCAGAGACCATCTAACTCTCCCTCCCACCGCCCCCCCTCCCCGCCCCAATACATTCCAAAATCAATTCCTCGGGGTAATGTGTGTAAAGCGCTTGGGAGCCTTCGGCAGCACCTGAGGGGTGAATCAAAGCAGGCTCGGCGGAGACTCCGACATTTCCACAAGAGTTTACTCACCAACGGAGATGGAAAAAAGGGTTTGCATTAAATTCCCAAACCCTACACCCTGCTCCTGAGCTAGTAGTGGGTGAGAGATTCTGGGAGCAAAGGGAGTGTTTTATTCCCAAAACAAAAAAACAGCCACATGCGAATGAAAACAGTGAGATTTAGAGCTGGATTATATCCAGGAGGGATCTTCTGTAACTTGTCCAACCCCGATCCTGAAGCTGCTCACGCCGGGAAACGTGCCTGAACACCGGCCCGGGGAGCCCGGATCCTCCTGAGTTTACAGACTGGTGCTGCACTGGGGGTGCAGGCTTTGGAAGGACAGCGTGGCCGTGTGCTACCTTTTCTGTGACAGACGCAGCAGCTCCCCAAACCTCTCTCCAGCATGTGTGGAAGGGTGTGGGTGTGACTAGCCCTTGAGGTAGACAGGTTAAGTGTACAGGCCATGCTAAATTGCCCGTAGTGTCTAGGGATGTGCAGGCTAGGCGGATTGGCCATGGGAACACAGGGTTACAGGGATAGGGTGGGGGTGCGTGGGTGCGAGTAGAATGCTCCTGGGAGGGTCAGTGTGGACGCGATGGGCCGAATAGCCTGATTCCACCCTGTTGGGATTCTATGATTCGAGGTAGATTGCGTGTCCATGACGTGAGGAGTGAATCCCCACCCCTTGGGCGGAACCTGGGCTCAGGTTCCGCCTGGAGAGGGAACATCCTCATTGGCAGCAGCTCAGAGAGGGATCTCCGAGAGAGAGAGCGGGAGGCTTCAGTCAGCACTAGACCTTCCGCTGCAGCGTACTTCACTCCGGGCAAGGGGAACATGTTGTGGAAATTAGCTGACAATGTCAAATACGAGGAAGATTGTGAGGTGAGAGGGAGCTCTGTACACTGGGGCAATGGGCCGGGGAGGGAGGTGTTGGTGGAGACTCGACCTGTCCTATTTTTCTCCAGCAGACTGTACTGAAGTTGTTTCTGGCGAGCAGTGTTTGTCACTGTGTCAGAGTTGGGCTCTTGATTAATAATTTCCAATCGCTTGCTCCAAACTTCACTCGCGTTGCTCCCCAGTGTCGGTGATTTGAAGACATTCAAAGTGGGAATCTTCAGGCCCAATATCCCGGGACTTTATTCCCGCCTCCCTCCCCCGGTCCTCAGGCTGTGCCTTTACTTTAGCAACTCTTTGTCAATTACAATTGTGTGTGTGTGTGCGATCTCAATGCAATTTCAGGTGTGGGGGAGGACTCCTGTTCTTGGTGGAGAACTTTTCGGGTAACAAGCTTGGAGCTGGGCATGACAGGGTGTTGGAGGGGGAGGGGGTAAGCTTCCAGACTGCCTGTTACTCCCACCCCTCCCGTTCCTTCTTCAAGTCCCCCACCTCCCCACACTCCGGCCCCAGTGAAAGGGACAGGGAGACACTCCCGACTAGAGCATCCAGTTTGACTGGTTTGTGGTGGATCGGTGTACAGTAGCGAGTGTCTGACAGAGCGAAACAAGGGGGTGGGGGCGGGGGGAGCAGTGTTCACGTGAGTTAAATGCCCCTTTCAGACTCAGGGCAGGACTCCCCCCCCCCCCACCCCCTCCCCCCACACTCACAAACCTCTTCCCCAAACCTACTCGCCTCCGCCCTCTGTGCAGCTTTTGTCCTCTGGTCAGGACTAACCCAGGGGTATTTCTGAGTGGGCGGAGGGTGGAATATTCTGCGTGTCCACATTATTCCCCCCCCTCCACCCCGAGTCTTCCGCTGGGTTTATTTTCTGTAGATAGGGAGCGGGTGGTCAGCGGTTTGGTTTGTCAGTCTTCCTGCCTCTCCCCATTCACTTCCAGAGCACCATAACCGGACGGAGAGTTTCTCTAAGTCCCCCCACCCCACCCCGTCCCCTCTCTCGGCGTGTCCTGTCCTGCCCACATTCCCTCAGCAATCCCATCCATTGACTCATATTCGGCAGCGCCAAGTTCTCATGAGCTGGGTTACCTGTGTTCAGGTCTCCCATAGCCCGGGAATAGGGAGACTGTCTGCCGATGCCCACTCTCCTCCCGCGGAGCGGTTTCATTCACCGCTGTTCGTTTCCGAGAGAGAAATTGAGATCTTTCACGATCAAAATTCTGTTCGAAATTGTTCTCCATTTCCTTGAAATGTTGATTTAAAACATATATACTGTATATAAACAAATATAAAATGCATATAAGCACATAGCACACACTATATATAAGCACGTTTAACCACATACACACATATGGCAAATATACATCAAGCATATATACTATATCTACACATATACAATGTATACACACATATTATATGTTGTAAACCAATATTTCCAGGAGATTGAGAACGGTTTCGAACCCAGTTGTAAACACCGGGTCAATCATGATTGTTCCGTTTCATTTCGATCCAACATCTGACTGCTTTAGTAAGATCAGACGTCCCTTTAGTGAAAGTAAAAAGCGACCAACAAGATCCCCCCCCGCATCATTTCGAATTTTCTTTTAACTGGATCGGCGATTGAAAGGGAACTGCTGAGATTTTCAGAGGGTATTGTGTTGGGAGTCTCATTCTCCCAGTTAAAGTACATTTCTGAACCGTGGATAACCGTGGATAACCGTGAAACATCGATACTAATGTTGGGATTGGTGCGGATAGGAGTGTGGTTGGGACTTGTCCAGTGGGATGTCTGTGATGCTGTCAGAAAGAGCTGCAGGTTTACGGATGCATAATTAATCGCACGTTGTCAAAGAAATCTTAGTCAGAGAGATGTACAGCACGGAAACAGACCCTTCGGGCCAACCCGCCCATGCCGACCAGGCATCCTCACTTAATCTAGACCCAAAAGCCAGCACTTGGCCCATATCCTTCTAAACTCTTTCTATTCATATACCCATCTAGACGCCTTTTAAATGCTATAATTGTACCAGCCTCCACCACATCCTCTGGCAGCTCATTCCATACACATACCACTCTCTGTGTGGAAAAAGTTGCCCCATAGGTCACTTTTATATCGCTCCCCTCTCACCCTAAACCTATGCCCTCTAGTTCTGGACTCTCCCACCCAGGGAGAAGACCATGTCTGTTCACCCTATCCAGATTTCCAACACCTGCAGTTCTTTGGTCTTTTATTTTTGGAAATAATCAATACAGGAAGCCAACTCGCCTGAAGAAATTACTTCCTTTTAATTTTTTCCCTCACGCCTTAAATGTATGCCCCTAGTTTTGGACTCCGAATCCTGGGGGAAAAAAGATCCTGACTATTCACCCTAGCCTTGCCGCTCATGATTTTATTAAACTCCCCTCAACCTCCAACGTTCCAGGGAAAACAGCCCTAGCCTATTCATCCCCTCTCTATAGCTCAAACCCTTCTACCCTGGCAACATTCTTGTAAATCTTGTTTTGTGTTTAGTAAGGCTTATGCCCGAAACGTCGAATTTCCTGCTCCTTGGATGCTGCCTGACCTGCTGCGCTTTTCCAGCAACACATTTTCAGCTCTGATCTCCAGCATCTGCAGTCCTCACTTTCTCCTTGTGTTTACTATGACCAGCTTATGACTAAAGTGTACCATTCACACAATATCAGAGTGGTCAGAGAGTTCAATGAGTTAAAACTGGAGTGTTAACTTTTTAAATGTTTAACAAGTGTAGCGGATGGCGGGGAGAATGACAAATATTTTCTCGCACAGATGGGGTTATAATCACTGAGAGGCTTTTGCACTCAGTGCTGGAGTTTTGGATTAAAATGTGTTTTTAAAAAAATTGATACAAAAATAGAAATAGCTGGAGAAACTCAGCAGGTCTGCAGAGACAATGCAGTGTTCATGTTCCAGGATGGGTCACTGGACCCGAAACGTTAATTCTGTGTTCTGTCTCTGAGAGTTCCTGAGAGTTTCTCCGGCAAGTTCTGTTTTTGATTTCCGACAGTTTTGTGTGTGTGTGTGTATTTTTTTAATTGTTGATTTTGAGCAATGGCTGAACTGTCTCTGTGTGTCTGTTGCAGGACCGACACGATGGGACCAGCAATGGCACTCCCAGACTCCCCCAGCTTGGGGCAGTTACCCAGCACCTATACTCGGCACCCCCTCTGTCTCATACGCCGAGTTCCGAGTTCCAGCCGCCTTACTTCCCCCCTCCCTACCAGCCGGTGGCTTACAGTCAATCCTCGGACCACTACTCCCACCTGAGCGACCCTTACTCTCTCAACCTCCTGCACCAGCACCAGCAGCACCAGCAGCAACCCGCCTCAGGCTGGCAGGGCCGACAGCACTCAGAGAGTGGCCTCTCCCAGCACCAGCGGGCCGGCCTTGCTGCACACCTCTCAGCGTTGGAACCCAGGAGGGAGATCCGGCGCCCGGACATCCTTATCCCCGGCTCACATCACATGGACGCAAGCCTGGCGGAGAACCTGAATATCCACGAGGTGGTACACAGTATGGAGGAAGTGCAGGTACGGCCTTAATGAGAGTTATCAATCTCCCAACAAAAGCAACTCAATAATGCATTTCCAATTATGCCCAACTCATTCAGTGCAGACTAACCTTTAATTGTTTAATATTGGCTAGTGGGATTGAAGACAGTTCCGGCTTAGCCTGAAATAGTTTCTGTATTGTAGGATAACACGTATACATACAGAAAGAACTAGGGGATGCTGTAAATTAGAGACAAAAACAGAAATTGCGGGACAAGGTCAGCAGGAGTTCCAAGGAAGGGTCACTAGATCCCCCCCACCCCCCTCCCCCCACAGATGCTGCCAGACCGGCTGAACTTTTCCAGCAATCTCAGTTTTTGTTTCTGATTGGAAAAAGTGAGGACTGCAGATGCTGGAGATCAGAGCTGAAAATTTGTTGCTGGAAAAGCGCAGCAGGTCAGGCAGCATCCAAGGAACAGGAAATTCGACGTTTCGGGCATAAGTCCTTCCTGAAGATTCCTGAAGAAGGGCTCATGCCTGAAACGTCGACTCTCCTGTTCCTTGGATGCTGCCTGACCTGCTGCGCTTTTCCAGCAACAAATTTTCAGTTTTTGTTTCTGATTTCCAACATTCTCTCAGTTTTTCTTTAATTGGCCATGAGGGGGGTGGGGAGGGGGGGTGGTGAAGACAAGACAGGACAGGCTCAGCCGGAAATATATTCAATATTGAAATAAATCCTCGGCGTAACACACCACAAGAAATGATAACAGCAACAGGCCCCAACAGAAACAGAGACTGCTGGAAAAGCTCAGCGGGACAGGCAGCATCTGTGGAGAGAAAGCAGAGTTAACGTTTCGGGTCCAGTGACCCCCCTTCCTCAGAAGCCAGGCTGCCGTCCAGACCTGCTGCGCTTTTCCAGCAATCCCTGCTTTTGATTTAGAGCGTCCGCAGTTCTTCTGGTTTTCCGATAGGATTCCGCTGCCTGCCCCTCTCGCCTATTCCCTTCAGTAGGATCATGGCTGGGTTTTTTTTTAAATAACGCCGAGCTGATTTATTTGATTTTGACCGGGAAGGTTCGCACTTTGTTCGCTCCCTTCAAGGTGATGAACAGCAAAATCCAATCGCTATAGTTCCACTTTCTTGCTCTTGCTTTGATTTTCCTCCCCGACTGATCAAGACTTTATCAACCTCTGCCTTAAATATAAATCTTGCATGTCATATCAGTGTGGGCTCCTTCACAAAGACGAGTGAATCGCTTACAGCACTTTGGGGTGGCGCGGTGCCTCATTGCTGCCCCACAGTGTCAGGGACCCAGGGTCGGTTCCACCCTAGGGCGACAGTCGGTGTAGGGTTTGCACATTCTCCCCATGTCTACGTGGGTTTCCTCCGGGTGCTCCGATTTCCTCCCACAGTCCAAGGATGTGCAGCTCAGGTGAATTGGCCATGCTAAATTGCCCGTAGAGTTCAGGGATGTGTCGGTTAGGTGGATTAGTCAGGGAAATGTAGAGTATTAGGGTAGGGGAATGGGTCTGGGTGGGTTTCTCTTCAGGTGGGTCAGTGTGGTCTTGTTGGGCCGAAGGGCCTATTTCCGCACTGTAGGGATTCAGAATGACAGAGCCTGGCTGCTCCCTAATACAGCTTCCCATGGATGCACAGAGATCAATGATCCCGTGTCAAGGGGAGATCTGCACCGGAACCCTCTCAATAATCCCCCCACCCCACCAAGCTGTTAACTCATATAACTTGAAATCAAAATCCCTTCTTGCGCGATTTCTGTAAATGCCAGGTCAGAAACTTTATTAATGATGAGAGCCAGTTTCTTGCTGGGACGGTTGCCACTAACAGTGTGTATTTAAGTGGCTATAGGTGACTGACTTAAAAAATGTTACGTTACACAGAACAGAATCTTGGTGCCCCATTATAGGTCTTTCCCTGGAAATATGCTTCGGATTTTACAATTCTCTGTGTTTGGACTGCATGGTTGGGTCTTTTGGTAGCGGCCCTGTTGTAAGGGGTGGTGGGGGAGAGATGCTGGGGTAATTGTACACAGGATGTACAAGAGGGAGTTGTTAACAAGCAAAGCTGGAGCTCTAGCCATTCAATGAGAGAGGGCCACCACTCAACAAAGCAGCCCTTTAATGTGGGAGGTCCTCAGACAGGGATGGTGTGTGTGTGACAGAGAGGTGGGTGCCCACCAGTTCCTGAAATTGTGAAGTACTGGGCAGGTTTGCACCTCCTTCACAGGGGGGAGTCAACCCAGAACCACACTCCTGGGGTCAAAAGTAGCTTCGAAGCTATCTTTAATTTCCACGTCTTCTATTTTTATATAAAAAAGATCGTGCGAAGTCACTCAGTTATACTGATTTTTTTATGAAGTAGAAAAATCACTTTAATATATTAGCTGCCTTTCATTTTGTTTCTATTTCGAACAAGCTTTCACTGCTCCATTTAGGAGATTTGGAAGTTGGTTTTTCCACTGGGCTGGTGTTAATGTGGCAGACAATGGCCGAGGTTGTCAGTTCCCAGGGCTGCGCACTCTGTTGTTTCAGTCAGTCAGCTTAAGGCCATGCTTCTGTGTCTATTGACGTTACTTCAACGTAGCTTTCTCTCTTCCTTGCAGCCTCAGGAGGAGCCCAGCTTGCTTCTACAGGACCATGGTGTTATTAAGAAAGGTGAGTGTCTGTCCAGCTTTGCTCCAGGGACACTAGCAATGCTCACGACTCAGCTTCAGTGTCAAATGTCTATTCTGAGCGATGTTAGACTCAAAGAGGGAAAAGCTGTATATCTGAGTTGCATGGATAAATGTTCGCCTTTCCATGAACCAGGACATCACTGAACCATGACACTGGGGGAAAGATTTATCTGTGCTCTGAGATTCCTGCTCTGGAAATGATATACTTGCCACCCTAACTACTCTGGCCTGGATCCTGGTCAGCCTGGTGGAGTCTAATCTCCTCCACCTAGTGTGACCCTCACTCCATCAGGGCCTTTGTTTTTATTCACTCCTGGCATGTGGGCATCCCTGGCTGGGCCAGCATTTACTACCCATCTCTAGTTGCCTTGGAGAAGGTGAGAGTTGAGCTGCCTGCCTAGTGTTCAAAGCTTGTTCTGTGAAAGAGGGAGAAAGAGTTGCCACCCAGAAAGGGGAATAATCCACTCTCAGGACCCTCGCTCCATCTTCTCCAATTGGTTGTCATCACTAGAAATCACTACCATTGTCAGAAGTTTTGCAGAGATAAGAGAGTTTGTGGAGGGATGGATCCTCATCAGAATGGTCTGCTCTCTTCTTTCTCCCTAACTGACGGATGAGGGGTTAACTTGGAGTCTGAGTTTGAATAAGTGATGGTTAACTCTGTTGGACTCTGGGTTTGGATTGGTGATGGTTGACTCTGTTGGACTCTGGGTTTGAGGAGGTGATGGTTAACTCTGTTGGAGTCTGGGTTTGGATTGGTGATGGTTGACTCTGTTGGACTCTGGGTTTGGGGAGGTGATGGTTAACTTTATTGGTGATGTTTAATCTGTTGGACTCTAGCTTTGGGGAGATGATGTTTGCTCTGTTGGACTCTGGCTTTGGGAGGTGATGGTTAACTCATTTGAGTTTGTTTGAGTCCAACATGGAGTTTTTGCTTGGTGAAATGTATCTTGTTCTATGTGAAACTGGTGGGAATCCCAATCCCATGTCACCTCCTCCTACACATATACACCTGGGCTGTAAATGTTGCCAATCCTTTTGGATTGTCCAGGAACCTCCAGAAATTGAAATTCATTGTCCAGGAAACAGCAAGAGCAAAGCTAATGACAAACACGGTGAGAATGTTTCTAAAGAATAACGTGCTTTTTTTTGGTGATATAAATATTGGTCACATAGCACAAAGACTGGACAATATTTCAGTGTCAGTCATTGGGACTCCTCACTTTTTCATTGGTTATTCAGTGCAAGGAGTGACCAATGGCAGGTTTGTGGCAAAACCTCCAGAAAGGGATCAAACCGGAATTAGCAACTGAACTTGCTTGAGTTGAGGGTTAGGGATTGGTCTCACTCATAGAATTCCTTGTCTCATTGGCATGACCAAGATAGATTGTGGGTTGAATGATTTGTTCTCTGTGCATTTACTGTAATTTCCCTGACTTGCTGAACTCTGGCCAGAGAATGGTTGTTAGATAGAATTGACGACGTGGTTCTCCCCGCCTGCAACAGGAGACTGTTTACAATTGTAACCAATGTCCATTTATACAGTAGTTTATTTTTGCTGCAAGGAACTGTGAATATAATCGCATTTAACTGAAGGGGTGAACTTCAGCTACATTGGAGAAAGTGAATGTTGGTGATTGGTTTGCTGACATGGACCTCCCTCAGTATCATGACTGTGTCTAAAACAGAAATCAAAATCTCCCAACATTACCACTGCCATTGGAGATCCTCTGCTGGAGATCCAGCCACCCTCTAGTGGATTACCTTCCAGTTCCCATTGCCTCCTTAGCAGAATACTCTTGGTCACCCCATATTGCAGTCCAATACCAACTGCGCTCTACTGCAGTGGAGTCAAAGACCATATATATCAGACAACCAGCACTTCTAGTGTACTTTGTCACTGATGTAAAACTTAAATGATTGCACTTAAATGTTAGCATTTCAATAAATAAGGCACAGTCATGTAAGATCGGGATCTCAGGACTCCAAAATTGTTTTATTGGTGATAGTGGTCACATGGGGGTGAGTGCCCTACTATCCATTGCCTTTCAGCCACTCTCATTAGATGGCAGATTTTGGGTGTGATGATTTCCTTAGTAAAGCAGCCCACTCACATATGCAGAATGGGTTAACAACTTACGCAAAAATGGCAATCAGCCTTTGGCTATGGTGGGGGTGTGTGAGTGAAAAAAACTCGCTGGCTGGAAGCAGGGTGTACAATTCTGAGTGTTTCTCCACATTCTTCCATTTATAACTTTGTCTCATTAACTGTTAGAGTGCTTTGAAAATAAAAATTAAAGGCAATTGAAGCTTGGGTCAGTGTTGTCTATTCTTTTAGCCCTTGGTGAATCTATGCTGCACTCTCTCGTGGCTAATATAATTCCTGTGGTGCAGTGCTCAGAACCCAACATTCCAGATGGGATTGAAACAGAGCTCCGTCCAGCTGAAACATCACTTCAGCAAGGGGAAGAGTTGATTTTGGGGTGAAGTTGCAGGTTATTTTGATGCTGCTGGAGAAATTAACAGTTTTGACAGAGGAAAGCAGGACCCACCGTTTCTTTGTGGTTCAGTCAGCCATAGTCCGAACCAGTTGTGTCTGAGAGACACAATGTTTGTACTCAGCTGTCAGGGATGACAATGATCCTGAGTTTACAGCAAGGTGGAGTCCTTCAGCCCACCACACCTCGATATAGTAACAATATGTTCCATCCTCCTCCCACTCTTCCAAGAATCATATCATGTTCTGGGAAATTTTTGAATGCTTTCTCATTTTGATTGATACTAAGATAGTTATAAGCTGAATAAGACTTTAAGAAATAGCAACAAGATTAGGCCATTCAGCCCCTCAAGCCTGCTCTACCATTCAGCAGGCTCATGGTTGATCTGACATTCCTCACATTCACTTTTCTACCCCTTCCTAGTCGAATTGTAGAATCCCTACAGTGTGGAAGCAGGCCATTTGGCTCACTGAGTTTACACCAATCCTCCAAAGAGCATCTGACCCAGACCCAACCCCCTACCCTATCCCCTGTAACCCCTGTAACGCCACATGGGTTACCACTGAACTGCACATCTTTGGACTGTGGGAGGAAACCAGAGGCCCAGAGGAAACCCATGCAGACACAGTGAGAGCTTGCAATCACCCGAGGGTGGAAGCAAACCCGAGTCCCTGGTGCTATGAGGCAGCAATGCTAATCACTGAACCACGTGATACCTCTACTGATGCAGAATCCTATCTCTGTCACCCTGAAATATACATTTTACATAGACTCTGCCTCGACAGCTCTCCAAAGTCTCCCAACCCTCTGAGAGAAGAACTTCCTCCTTATCTCAGTCTTAAACTAGTGTCCTTTTAGTCTGAGACTATGTCGTCTGGTCCTAGACCCCCCGATGAGGGGAGACATCCTCTCAGCACTTAACCTGTCAAGCCCTTTAAGAATCCAAATGTTTCAATGTGATCGACTCTGAATGTACCCATTACTGTAACACTAGCTGCAACATGATGCTACCACTGTGTGGGTATTTGGGAATCTGAAACGAATGGTCCTCCCTCTTTAACTGGTCCCACGCATGGTGATCTGTTGTGATTTATAATCTATTGTTGGCTGTACTAGACCTGCCTGGTGAATTCCCTTTTGCTTCTTGTGGTGTTGACTTGAAAGTTGACCACTGCAATCTGAGGCTGGCTGCTCTCATTTCCATCTATATATGTTGTGCAACTTTCTCTCTCAGCTTTTCAATTGGGCATTTAATGGGTTTGTAATATGGGTAAAGTTTTCCTTCACTGTAGACAATGGAAGCAGCTCTAAGCGGTTTTTGTATCTGGTTGGAGATTGCATTGCAGCATCTGGATCAGATTAATGTCACAAAACTAATGTTGGAACTTGGAGTGGTTTACTGCTCAGCACACCCCAGAGCAGCTCTGTACCAGACTTGCTCTTTCTGGGTGGTGAGGGTGTTTTCTGGGGAGTCCTGGAACCTGTCAGAATGCATCACACTTCACTCAGATTAGCTTGTTCTCATCTCAAGTTGGTGCATTTAAGGGTGGCATAGAGGTTAGCACTGCTGCCTCACACTACAATGGACCTGGGTTTGATTCCAGCCTTAGGTGACTGTCTGTGTGGATCTTGCACATTCTCCCTGTGAGGGTTTCTTGCATGTGCCCTGGTTTCCTCCCACAGTCAAAGATGTGCAGGTTAGGTGAATTGGCCATGCTAAATGCAGGCTAATGGAGTTAGGATGGGGGCTTGCTCTTTGCAAGATCTGTGCAGAGCCAATTGGCTGAATGGCCTCTTTCTGCACTGTATGTATGGTGTCTATGACGATCACTGTTTAAGCATGCTTTTTTACAACAGTTGATTCACGAATTAATCACAAAGGTTGTGTTTGTGTGTGTAACAGGGTATAAGTTGAGTTCAATTCCTATTTTAGAGAGCACTTTTAATCTTGAAGCATCCTGAAACCTTTATGGAGGAAGCCAATAATTGCAAATGAATAATTGCATGATTGGCTACTAGGATTTGGGTGAAGACAATTGGATCTTTCCAAGACTGCCAATGATAGATTTTGTTAGATAAAAATGGCAAGTGATATGGACCAATGATGGATACATAGAGCTGAGTTGCAGATCAATTCTGGTCTAGTTGAATGGGAAAATGTATTGACAGGTTGTGTGTTTCTGTGTTCAGTTCCTTACTATTGCCTGTGGAAGCCCTTGATCTGACAGGTGAGCTCCTGCAGGAGTTCAGTAAATGATGATATTTGTGATGAGCCCACACATTCCATGTTTGGTGGGTTCCTAATGCCATGATCTTTACCCGATGCTGGAAACTTGACCACATAATCTTGATTGAAATGTCAGAGCAATAGAAGAGGAGACGGTGTTGCAATGGTAAAGTCACTGGACTCATAATCTACGGTATGTGTTCAAATCCCAACACAGATGCTGAAGCTTAAATGCAATTATTTTTTTAAAAAATCGATAATTTTAAAGTTCAACTCATTAATGATGACTAGGGAATAATGGTGATTGTTGTAATACCCATTTGGGTCAATTTTCTTTATCAAAGAAAAGACATCCTTGCCATAAAAGGAGTGCAGCAAAGGTTCATCAGACTGCTTCTGCGATGAGGAGGAAATGGTTCAACCGGGTCTGGATTCTATGGAGTTTAGAAGAATGGGAATGGGATCTGATTGAAACTTATAACATTGTGACAGGAGTGGACAGACTGGATGCAGGGAGGATGATGCTCCCCATTATCTGGGGATTCAGAACACGCGGTTGCAGATTTGGGATGCACAATACATTATTTCAAATGAAGTGAGGAGAAATGTCTTCACTCAGAGTGGTGACAGTGTGGAATTATCGACCACAGCAGGTTGTGGAAGCCACAGCAACATAGATAGATTTTGAGACATTAAAGTGTCAAAGGGTATGGGGAGAAAATGGGAGATAGATGATCAGCCATGATCATACTGAAAGTTAGAGCACATGGTGGGCTGAAAGACCTACGTGTGTTTTTGTTTTATGTATTAACACATGGCCAGAGCTGATGTTTTTCAACAGAGACATGAAACCAAGGTCCAGTTTGTCCTGTCAGATGAACAGAATATATCACATCTTGGTGACAAAAAACAAAATTGCTGGGAAAGCTCAGCATCTGTGGACAGCTAGCTAATGTGGTGTTCCTGTGTGCTACCAACTGCAGTGGAATAGTCTGCCACATGTGTTCAAGCCTCAACATGAAGTGTGACCATTTGAGCAAAACATCATGCCCCATAAACAGCAACGTCCATTTTTCAACAAAGCTGGAAAGCGTCATTAGTTTCAAAGGGAATAATAGTGTTTTGGGGTATCACAGTTCTATGTATGAGTGTGTGGTATTGGTGTTTTGCGTGTATTATGTGTGTTATGTATCTCTATTTTGGTGTGTATTTGTACGTGTATGCGTTTAGTGGGTGAACTTTGCACCCTTTTCTCACACAATGTGAGTCTGCGCTAGGAAATGGAGGAGTAATTACGGCTCTCATGTCATTGTGAGGAGATCTTTTGCTCCATTGAGTCTGTCTGTTGATGCCTTATTCTCATTTCAAATTGTGTGCTGTCTGCTGTTTAACTTCTGGCATATTTACTCTCTCACTCTCCTCCACAGTCACCATTCTCTCTCTCTCTCTCTGGAATTCTTAGTCTGAATCTGGCCAGTCTGTTATTGATAGCAACTTTCAATGTCTTAACCTATCCCTTTGTCTAAGCTCTTGCTCAAACTAAGCAGGTTGATCCAGGATCAGAGAGGATACCATGGTCATCCAAAGCTTTGATCCTGGGATCAGTGAAGGAAGCCAAATGGAGGTGATTCCAAATGTACACAATGGTCTCAATACCTCCTACTTTCTGTTCGATAACAAGAAGTAGGAATTATTTAAGAACATTGGAAGGAGAGAAAGCCCCCTCCCCCTCCCCCCAATTCTCATAGAATAACAAAGCACCCTAGAATAAAATGTTCATGGTGGTGTTTGCAAACTTGAAATAGGTGGAGTGATCTGTTTTGGGCTTTCCTCATCCACTGACAGTTAATGGAAGGTTGTTGTACTGTGAAAACAAGGCTCAGGGCTATCAACATTAAGATATAATGTAGAGGTGCCGGTGTTGGACTGAGGTGGATAAAGTTAAAAATCACACAACACCAGGTTATAGTTCAACAGGTTTATTTGGAAGTATTAGTTGGGAGCAGGTGGCATGGTAGCACAGTGGTTAGCACTGCTGCCTCACAGCGCTAGAGACCCAGGTTCAATTCCCACCTCAGGTAACTGATTGTGTGGAGTTTGCATATTCTCTCCATGTCTGCGTGGGTTTCCTCCGGGTGCTCCGGTTTCCTCCCACAGTCCAAAAATGTGCAGGTTAGGTGAATTGGCTATGCTAAATTGTCCATAGTGTTAGGTGTAGGGGAATGGGTCTGGGTGGGTGGACTTGTTGGGCCGAAGGGCCTGTTTCCACACTATAAATCTATTAGCTTTTGGAGCACTGCTCCTCGCTCCGAAAGCTAGTACTTCCAAATAAACTTTTTGTTCGACTATAACCTGGTGTTGTGTGATTTTTAACTTCATCATTAAGATAGGTCACAGTCAGTCACTATTGCTGCTTGTGGAATATTGCTGAAATTGCTGCTGCATCTTCCTATATTCAAGTAGTGTTTAAACTCAGAAAGCATATCATTTGCTGTAATATTGTTTGGGATTGCACTAAGTCGTGAAAGGGGCTACTGCAATGCAGGTGCTTCACTCTTTTGACTGCATGTTTGTGCTTTTCTTTGTTGGACCAAATGTTGTAATGCTGTAACATCTTTGCATAGCCATTTTGAACAGTAACTTCACAAATGTTGATAAAAGCTGCTAACCTGAGTATTGCATTACCTGTGTGAAACAGCCTGATGATAAATGAGCTTCGGTGAGGTCCAATCCTACTAAAATCTCGAGGACAGGTTACAGTTATTATTGGATTATTATATCCATGCCATGCCCTTGAACAATTTGCTAGCAAAGAGTTTCTTTCGAAATAGAGTGAGTTGATTTTTTTTGTAGGCAAATGTGACCAATGTTTGCATAGCAAGGTCCTAAAAACCACTCAATGACCAGATAATTGTGCACTTTGACAGGGCTGATTGCAGACAGATTGTCAGCCAGGACAAACAACAGTGTCTGTGTAAGACGTGAGCAGGACATGGTAGGAGCAATCTAAAAGAGATTGCTCGAAAAAAATGTCCTTGATACAAATTTAAATGCATTGCTGGTCATAAGTATCCTGTTTGTAATCCAATGTTCAGTTACTGTACGGTTGTTTGTTTTTTTTTGTTCCCATTTGCCGTATGACTTCATCGATCTGCACACACTATGGAGTTGTCCTTTTGTACTTCCCAGAGGAACATTGGTGTGTTCCAGTAGGGTCAGAGTGTTCTTGAAGGAGTTCAGTGTTGGGTACACCCCCTGGTGGATTCTTGGGCCACTTCCATTTACTTTCCTTCACTGAGCATAGATCACAGCTCAGAAACATCTTTTCTGACCCCAGATCATCCTGTTTGGACTTGTTGGGCTGAAGTGCCTGTTTCCACACTGTAAGTTATCTAATCCCTCTGAAGAGCGTCCCACCCATAACACCACATTTCCCATGGCTAACCTACCTTAACCTGTGTATCCCTGGACACTATGGACAATTTAGCATGGTCAATCCACACAACCTGCATAGCTTTGGACTGTGGGAGGAAACCAGTGCTGACGCAGAGTATGTGCAAACTCCACACAGACAGTCCTCCAAGGGTAAAATCAAACGCATATCCCTGGCACTGTAGGGCATCAGTGCTAATCACTGTGCCACCCTTAAATGCTGAATGGTCAAAGGGGGACAGTAGTGTAGTGCTCGAAACGTCGAATTCCCTATTCCTGAGATGCTGCCTGACCTGCTGTGCTTTAACCAGCAACACATTTTTAGCTGAGAAATATCTTTACCCAGAGAGTGATGAACCTGTGGAAGTCTCTGCCACAGAATAAGGTTGAGGCCAAAATGTTGAATGTTTTCAAGGAGTTCGATGTATTTTCAGGGCTAAAGGGATCTAAGGGTAGGGGAGAAAGAGGGATCAGGGGTATTGAGTTGTTTTAGCCATAATCATATTGAATGGTAAAGCAGGCCAAAGAGTGTACTCCTGTTTTCAATGTATTTGTCAATTATCTTATTCAGTCCTCACACAAGGCCTCCCTTGAGCTGAATGGCTTTGAGCAGTGCACTTTGTACAAACAGAAGCTATAAGCCTGAGCTCTCACTGATGGGTGTTTGCTCAAATGATCTTACCATCAGAACTGAGTGTAAAATGTTTAAGTTCATTTTATAACTGCATTTGTTTGTAGATTATTAGAGCTGTTTAGATGACAGGGAGTATAAACCAACTTGTGGTGCCCTTACCTATGAGCTATGAGTTCAAGTCCCACTCTGACCTAGGTAATTCAGAAATAACCCTCATTCTAGAAACCAATGGTGTTGGTTTAGGTCAAGCAGCTTAGTTTCCTCCCAAACTAAATATACTTGTTCCCTTACAGTCTTGCTGGTTACTGTTCAACAAGTGATTATTCAATTTCCTGCTAAAAGATTAGATTACTTACTGTGGAAACTGACCCACCAAAGCTCAACCGACCCAGACCCATTCCCCTCACACTATGGGCGATTCAGCATGGCCAGTTCACCTAACCTGCACATTTTTGGACTGTGGAAGGAAACCAGAGCACCTAGAGGAAACCCACACAGACACAGGGAGAATGTGCAAACTCCACACAGTCAGTCACCTGAGGTGGGAATTGAACCCAGGTTTCTGGTGCTGTGAGGCTGTGGTAGCTGTGTTGTACTCTTAAGGCAAATCATGCCAGATCACAACTCGCTGAAAAATATTTCTCATTTTGCCCCTTGTTCTTTTGCAAATTTTCTCAAATCCTCTTGTTAGTTACCCTTAAGCATTGTGAATTTCACATTACTCTGTCAAAAATCACTTGTAATTTCAGTCATTTCTATTACTCTCTCCCCTCTGGTGGAAGATGAACAATTCCGCCTTCTTTCTCTTGTTCACATAACAGCTTCCCTCTTCCCTATTACTTCCTGAACATCCATCTTCAATACCTCCATATCCTTCCTAAAGTGTGGGGCTCAAGATTGTAGTCAGTATTCAAGCCAGGGCCTAACCAGGGTTTATAAAAGTTCATCATTGCTTGCTTGTTTTTGCACTCTCTATTTCGAAAGTTCAGCATCCTGTGTCCTGTTTTCTTAACAGCTGTCTCAACTTGTCCTGCCAGCTTTAAATCCCCAGGCCTTTAGGTTCCTGCACCCATTTTAAAATTTAGCCATTTTAGTTTCTTCCAAATAGATCTGTCAGTGATAGTGACATTCCCCAGAGGTGTGTTTATATATTTCTTTCTCTTCAGCTCTGCTTTCTGAAATTCATCCACCAACACTGCAGACATAGATCCTGTTTGGTGCAGCCATTTCACTGCTTTTACCATTTATCTGTAGTTGCTCCTTATCTTAATTTACACATCCCATAATATAAGCTTGCCACCTCATTCATAAGCCCTGGTGGAAACTTAACCAACCGTGCAAATTTTGTTAACTTCAGTTAAATCTTTTCAAAATTTATCTTCTACTATCTCATGGTATTGTGCCTGAGTGCCCATTGGAGATCCAAAATTGAGTTCAGGTTGGACTGTTTGGACTTGTCCATGTTCAATAATCTAACTGCATGTGGATTCCTGAGGATCATTCTTTGATTTATGAAAACTGAGTGGATTGAAAGTGCTCAGCATTTGTAGACAATAAATTTTGTTCCTCTTGCATTTCATTACCAAAATCTTTCCTATCAATTTGTGGGTTGAAATAGAAAGGAAACACACTATCCTCTCTTGAAATCATACTTTGCAGAGCATTTGTACAAGAGCCAATTAATTTGATAAAAAGAACATTACTTGGCAATATTCTCAAATGGAAACCATTCCATTAAATGTCAAATAACTGAGCAACAGCTCGTTACCAAAGGTTCTGATTCTTTTTAAACAAATGAAGTTTAAGGTCTGTTGGCTTCATAGCAGAGACTGGAAGATTTTAGCAGTTGATTTGGTGATAAAACGAGGCTCTACATCTTACCTTCAATCACTCCCCTAATCACTCTGTCTTGGAATCTGGGATAGGATGTTGAATTTAAAAAAAACCTCAAAAAGACAGACAGTAATGTGGCATGTCACTGTACTCTTGACAGTTTCTAATGCATGCCTGATGTTTACAGATCAGATTTCAAATCCTCACTGTGTAGACACCGACCATTTGGCCCATCAAGTCCACGGCATGGTGGCACAGTGGTTAGCACTGCTGCCTCAAAGTGCCAGAGACCCGGGTTCAATTCCCACCTCAGGCGACTGACTGTGTGGAGTTTGCACGTTCTCCCCGTGTCTGTATGGGTTTCCTTTGGGTGCTCCGGTTTCCTCCCACAGTCACAAAAGATGTGCGGGCCAGGTGAATTGGCCATGTTAAATTGCCCGTAGTGTTAGGCAAGGGGTAAATGTAGGGGTATGGGTGGGTTGCGCTTCAGCGGGTCGGTGTGGACTTGTTGGGCTGAAGTGCCTGTTTCCACACTGTAAGTTATCTAATCCCTCTGAAGAGCGTCCCACCCATAACACCACATTTCCCATGGCTAACCTATCTTAACCTGTGTATCCCTGGACACTATGGACAATTTAGCATGGTCAATCCACACAACCTGCATAGCTTTGGACTGTGGGAGGAAACCAGTGCTGACGCAGAGTATGTGCAAACTCCACACAGACAGTCCCCCAAGGGTAAAATCAAACGCATATCCCTGGCACTGTAGGGCATCAGTGCTAATC
Source organism: Hemiscyllium ocellatum (assembly GCF_020745735.1). Taxonomy (NCBI): domain Eukaryota; kingdom Metazoa; phylum Chordata; class Chondrichthyes; order Orectolobiformes; family Hemiscylliidae; genus Hemiscyllium; species Hemiscyllium ocellatum. Next base: position 1,898,954 of record NC_083415.1, on the reverse strand, counting down.
ACTGTGCCACCCTTAAATGCTGAATGGTCAAAGGGAGATAGTAGTGTAGTGACAATGTCACTGGACTAGTACTCCAGGGCTAATTCACTGGAGACATGGGTTTTGTGCCTTTGTGGTGCTGTGGTTGTGTCCCTACTATTGAACCAGGAGGCCTGGGTTCAAGTCCCACCTGCTCCTCTGGTGTGTCATTACATCTCTGAGCAGTTTGATTAGAAAATAGTTTGAAACTCTATCAAGGCAGCTAGTGCAAGTTTAACTTCAATTGATAAATGTTACCTTTAGTACTGGTGGCCAGCAATCACCCATTTCTATTTTAAAAAACCTTGGCCAGGAAATCTGCCATTTTTGGCTGATCTGGTTACAGGTAACACCAAATCCACAGCAATGTGATTGACTCTGAATTATTCTCCCAGTTGGTCCAGCAAAACCCTCAGTTGTATTAAACCAGTACAGAAAAGTTAAATAAATAACAACAAACTCAATGGACTATTTGAAATTGATCTAGCACTGGAACAGTACTGTGAATATCCCTACATGACCACAGACGGAAGCCAATCAAAGGAGCGGCTCACTCATTACCCACTTTAGGGGCAGTTAGGGATGGGCAGTAAATCAATTTCATCAGTAAAGTTCACATCTTGTGAATGAATCAGCAGGAAGCTTTGTGCTTCAGAACCAACAAACAACCAACAGGCACTGGCCACCAGGAGCAGTCCTGTCCAGTGTTCTGCCATCTGTCTGTGGTATAACTGTAATTAGCAAGCCCACACCCCCTTCCCTGTACAGCTTCTTGAATCAAAGGAACTTTTCAGAAGAACTCTATGCTTACACTCTGATCTGATCTATACACACATTGTCTTAGACTCTGCTAGAATTTTGCCTCCTTTCCAATTCACTTTACCTTATCACAGAACAATGCAATCATCATTATCCATTCTGCAGAAGTCACATTTGTCAACAATTGCAAAATACAGGGATATACCAAGCTGACCATCACTAACCGCTAGCTGTTTACTCTCAGGCATCTGCAAAGTGTCAGGGACACTGCTACCAAGTTCCACTCTCAAATAGCCCTCTCCCCCACACGCAGTTTTGGTTCTTCCAAGTCCTGGAGAAAGTGAGGACTGCAGATGTTGGAGATCAGAGTTGAGAGTGTGGTGCTAGAAAAACACAGCTGGTCAGGCAGCCTCCGAGGAGCAGGAGAATTGACGTTTCGGGCATAAGTCCTTCATCAGGAATGAAGGGCTGATGAAGGGCCTATGCCTGAAATGTCGATTCTCCTGCTCCTTAGATGCTGCCTGACATGCTGTGCTTTTCCAGCACCACACTGCCGACGTCTTCAAGGTCTATTCATTTCAAGATCCCAACACAGCCTTGGTCTAAAGATGAACCAAAGAGCTGAATTACTAAGGCGAGGTGACAGTGATCAAGGGACTTAGCAACCTTTAGGATGGATGATGGCAGACCCACTCAGAACCAACCCCTGCAGACCCCCGGAGACCCTTCCCACTATAGGTCACTTCTGGCCTGGATTCATTGACGAACCTCGGCCTTGGGTAAGTGCTAAACTGGCAGCAGCCACTGGCTTCCTGGTAGTGCTGTTGTTCAACAGAATGTGAGCCTGTTTTTAACAGCATGGTAAAAAAGCCCTTTGGCCCGTTGTGTCAATGTTGGCCATCAAGGTCAGACTCTGATTGGCTGGCTGGTGTGAGAGTCTCTGGGGTCCTGAGGGGAAGGCCTGCTGCTGTCTTGCTAAATTGAGCAAGTCATACAGACCTTGCCGAAAATTAGGCAATGTGGAGCTCTGTCCAGCCAATGACAGGAACTCCTTCCTCCATGAGACTCTGCTCATCATATCAGAACAAAACACATCCAAATAAATCAGTACGTGCTCACAAATGTTAAATAAATTGCAATTCCCTTTTGTTTTCCTCTTCTTCAACATTCCATTCTTCCTACACTGTCTCAGTAATTATAACCCCAACCACTTCACTGGCTGAAAAATGTTTTCAGATATCCTGAGATCATGAAATGTATAGAAAATAAATTCAAGTCTTGTCTTTATCATCTTTGTACAATTACTGTGAAAACATGACTATTACAAAGCAAGTTAACCTTTGTAGGAAGGATGCTTTGAAACCTTTATAACGTTCTCAATCTTTAAATAAACTCAAGCAACCATAAAAGATACAGCAGGCTGGGACAGCTAGTTATAATTCAAAAGGATTTCAGCAACATTTTATAAATCACAGTCTGCAAACATGCAAAAAAAGTCCCCATATTCTATTAATATTTGTTTTGTTCCTCACAAAACATTCAATTTCTGATGGTTGTTTTAAATCTCTCTGCATCTTAAATTTGGACAAAGATTGGATGTGTTGGCACTGATTCCCTGGAAATGGGAACTTTAGGGAGATTGCTGAGTTTCCCAGACTCCATCTCAGTTATAATTGCTCTCTCTCAGCTGCAGTTCTCAATCCTACAACTGCACATGGCCATACCCCTCCTACCCTCTCATCCTAAATTGTTGCAGCATTGAGCAAGATTTTAAAGTTATGAATAACTTTGGACAATTAGGCCTGTCTCTTAGACATCTTATCAAGGAGGTGCCCAGCCCATTGAAATGCATCCCGTGGTCTGGCTGTATTCAGCACCAGTTGAGTTTCTCAAAGTTCAGAGAAATGACTTGAAACTTGTCTGGGCAGCACAGTGGCTCAATGGTAGGTACTGCTACCTCAAAGCACCAGGAACCCTGGCTCAAATCCACCGTCTGAGTTTCCTCCCACAGACCAAAGACATGTAAATTAGGTGGATTGGCTATGCTAAATTACTCATAATAACTAGGATTTGCAGGCTAAGTGGATTAACCATAGGAAATGCAAAGTTACAAGAGTGAGAGGGAGAGTCTGGGTGTGGTGCTTTATGGAGGGTCAGTGTGGATTTGATGGGCTGAATGGCCTTCTACTACATTGTAGGGATTCTGATTTTTCAGTGTAACAAGGCAACATTTTAAGGTCTAATCTCATCAATTGGAGACGGGAGCCTGCTTATTTTAAAGCTCTCTCTCTCTCTCTATCTCTTCTCTCTCTCTCTCTAAACAAATAAACAGAGAGAATTTCTGCTGGTCTGTGACTGAATTTGGATCATTTTGAGCCACAAAAAAATTAAGAAGCAAAGTTACCACCTCATCATATAATAGTTATACACTTGTTGCTATCTTAACAAGTGAGACTACAGTAGTAATTTTCAATCTGAATCAATCCAATCCATTGTCCTGTTTCTGTAAGGAATGATATTCCTGCAAAAGTCCCTAACGCAGTGTAGACCAAAGGTGAGGCTAGTGTACATGGTCGGACGCATGTGTGTGTGCGTGTGCGTGTGTGTGTGAAATGAACTACTTAGCCCAGACTCTCTCTCTGGCATTTGGACCGTAGCCAATCAGGTTTGGTAATTAAGATATCTTAAAGTATTGACAGCTTCTGCCTCTACCTCTGCCATTCTTTCAAATTGCATATTCCAGACCCTGATTACACCTGGGTGAATACATCTTTCTTCAAATCTTAAATCTATGGCCCCTTTCCCTGACCCCTCTGCAAAAGAAAATAGGCCCATTCGCATTGACACTCTCCAAGCCCCTCACAATTTGTACATTTCAATCAAATATTCCTCCGTCTCCTCTGTTCCAAGGAGAACACCCTGAGAACTCATAGCTGCAATTTTCCAGTCCTGACACATCCCTGCACATCATCTGTGTGCCCACTCCAGGACAATAATATCGTTTCCATAATGCTATGGCTACAGCTGTGCTCTGTACAGTAGTTCCACCCGTACCCATGCAGATGCATTCCAAGACCAACCATGGATAAGAGTGAACCCATTACTTTAAATGGCAGACCCCTGGTCCTTGGTTCTGGAACGTTCCCTATAATATGTCCGAGCCATGGTAAACCACAGGTAATTGAAACAGCAATAACAGGACCCACGGATATGGGAGTAGGGGGTTTCCCTGTACTCAGGTTGTGACCTAACTGTTGATTTATACAGATTCAACACAATCTCCTTTCTGTTCTGCTTTATATCTCGGTAATAAAGGCAACGGTTCCTTCTTAATCACCTTACTAACAGGTCCTTTTATCTTCAGGCCTCTGTGATAATTCACTCCAAGGACCTTCACTTCCTTTATATCCCTCAATGAATTGTGTATTCCATCACCTTGCTTGACCTTGCCAAATGTATCAGCTTACCATTCTCTGGGTTGAATTCCATTTGTCACTTCCCTGCCCACCTGACTAATCCACCAGGATCTCGGCCCTAATTCTGTCTTGTCCAACATGCCCCCGGATCTCATCTCCTCCAGAACTGGTCCCAATGCCTGAAGGGTCAGAAGCCCTTTCCACCCACACATTCATTGATCTGATACTCCAATCCTGTACACAGTTGCGTGTGACCCTTGAGGTCATATGAAGGTGATTACGTTAGAGATCCTTCTCACAAATATTCTGCCTATCTCCCTGAATTCTGACTGAACCAGCTCATCTCTCTTTCAGCTCATGTTGTTGACTGCTGACTGACTCACCTCCCTCCCCAGGGTACTCAGTGTCATCCTTGACTCTGACATCAGGGAGGAAACACATGTCCTCCCAGATTCACATTTGAGATTGCAGAAATGCCTATCTGACCCCCTACTGAACCTGCTTGTCCAGCCTTTCTTGTACTGTCCAGTGTGTGGCTGAGCCACCTGTGATGCCATAGACGTTCAGGATCTTGGTGAATCCATATTTGACATACAGTGGACAGTGTTTATTTCTTCATCTTAGGAACAATAAACTTGCTTTTAGGGGACTTGAAAGGAAGACGCACTGGATTGATTCCTGGAATGAGAGCAATGGTTGAGCAGACAACGGACAATATTCGCTTAAATTTTGAAGAATGAGAGATAATCTAATTGAAACATATGAAATTTGTAACAGGCTTGATGAGTCAATTGCTGAAAGGATGTTTCCCCTGACTGAGGGTGGAGATCCTGTGGGATCACAATCTCATAATAAAGGATACTTTTTATTCATCATTAGGCTGTGAACATCCCTGGCTCAACCAGCATTTATTGCCCATCCTTAATTGCTCAGAAAGCAGTTAAGAGCCAACCACATTGCTTGGGTCAGGAGTCACATGTAGTCCAGACCAGGTAAGGATGGCAGTTTCCATCTGTAAATGACATTAGTTTTTCCGACAATTAACTCATGGTCATCAGATTTTTATGGAATTCACAATCCATCATCAGCCATGGTAAGATTAAAACCCAAGTCCCCAGAACGTTATTTGGATCTCTGGATTAACAGTCCACTGATAATACCGCCAGGCCATTGCCTCCGCACAATCAACCATTTAGAGCTGAGGTGAGGAACTCTTTCTTCACCCAGAGGGTTTGCAGATCCCAGGCACTACGTATAGTCCCAATATTTCAAGATCCCAAGGGACGTAAGGGGATAGAATGGGAAGGTGGAAATGCTGTCACTGATGGGCAGTAGTTTCTTTGAATAGTGGAGTAGGTTGGAAGGACTGAATAACTTACTCTCAATTCTGTTTCTTATATTGTATGTTCTCCTGGTAAAAGAAGGGTTAATATAAAAAAGACCAACAAGTTACATTAAAAATACAATAACCACCATATGGAGACATTGCTCAGCTGCCTGTCAGATCTAAATTCAATCGAGCTGATGTCACACTAACACTTTTGATTCAAATTCCTCTCAACTCTACATTCCAGGCCCTTATTAAAGCTCCACACATGTGGCATCCTTTGAGTGAATTTCCTGTTGTGCTGCTTTAAGTATCTGCTAGTGGTAGTGGTGGGTGGGAGGAAGGGGTGAGCTGACTGTTTGAAGGGTTTACCCATGGTGACCCTCCTTTGTGCCATTTCCTCTCCATGATTTTGTACTTTGTTCATGAAAACCAAGGAAAAGTAGGACATGTTGACGTACGGAGATGAGTTTATACTGATACAGTATAGATTTATTTCAGTGCTGTGGTAATTTATATTGGGGCATTGTTAGTTATTCTAAGTAGAGTGATTCTTTATCGTAGGAGTGTCTTCATTAGCCTGTAACACTTTCTACATAAAGGTGGACAGTGATTATCACTGCTGCCTCACAGTGCCAGGGACCTGGGTTTGATTCCACCCTCTGGTGGCTGTATGGAGATTGCGCATTCTCTTAGTGTCTGCGTGGGTTTCCTCCGGGTGCTCCAGTTTCCTCCCACAGTCCAAAGACGTGCAGGTCAGGTGGATTGGCCATGCTAAGTTGCCCTGTAATCTGCAGGTTGGGTAGATTGGATATGGGAGATACAGGGTTACAGGGATGGAATGGGTCTGGGTGAGGTGCTCTTCAGAGATTTGTTGGGCCAAATGGATTCTGTGAATCTACGATATTGTGCAGTTCTCCATCACTGCTCATGAGTTTTGTCCAGTGCATAACCCAAGCCACTTACAATAAGAAGGGACCATGGTTGTGATAATCCAGGTGGTTTGAGGTGGGTTTCTGGCTGCAGTATCATTGAGTTAAAGGAAGGAATAAATGGAGCAAACTCTGTAATTCAGACTGTTGCCCCAATGTCCCTCAGAATGACTGCATGTGTCTGTCATATGAAGAAAGACTTTCACTCTGTGTTGAAGCTTGTCAGTATTCATTGTTGGCTGGTATCCTGTCATCAAGTCACTCTTCATTTACACTTGGCAAATCCTTGACACTGATCCAGCTTCCTCAGAGGCAGCTCTCAGAGTGAACAGAATCTCCTGACACTCCTGTTCTTATCTGTCGGCCAGGGCTCCCTGATTGGACCAGATATATCCCCTCATGACCGGGTTAACAGCCCCAGTCCGGGAACTCACATTCTTTGAGATCCACTCAGCTGACCTCATTACAGCTGTTAAAGGTCATACATGGGAACCTCTGGTAAGGAAGAGGCCATTCAACCCCTCAAGCCCTGCAACTTAGTGAAATCTTGTGTGAGCGGTATTTCATCCACTCACCTAGATTTCCTCCATACTCTTTAATAACCTTACCCACTACAAATCTATGTTAGTGTAAAGTCCAATTCAATAGCATCCACGGGAGACAGTGTTTCACATTTCCACTACTCAGATGGAGTAATTTCTTTGATCTGCTCTTAGTAGATACCTTTTCTGATTTTTAACTCTTCTATGAAATCACCCTTCAACCTTCTGTAATGGCGGTGAAACAAGCTAAGTTTACAAAACCTATTCTTGTAATTAAACCCTTTAAGTCTCGGCCTCATTCAGTTAACCCTTTCACCTCATGGTCTTTTTCAGGTTATGTTCAATAGTGTAAGTCATTCCCCAGCAAGGACACAACCATGTTGATGAGACGATAGGGAGAGAAAAATGCTCGACAGACAGACGGGGGCTGAATATCACCATTCCTCAGTCATTTCTGTCCAGACACCAATGGGTCGACGAGTTCCTGAGTCGCGCAGATGCTTAAGTTTCAACTTAACCACTACTGACCACAAAGCCACTAAGCAAGGCCAGTCTGGGAAGTGTATAACAGGACCCTTAATCAGAAGATGTCCCTTACCGACCATCTTATTGCTGCTGCTGTTACAGGTTAGCAGAAAATCACAGCTGGCCATCCATCCAGCCCACCCTCTCTTACTCTCAACTATCTGACCCACCTCCTCACCTCATCCCCTCAGATTACCACATCACCTGCTCTCCATATATTAATCCATATGTCCTCATCCTGGCAGTCAAACTGAATCTTCCCCAACCTGCAATAGTTTTACAACAAATTAACAAATAGACACTAAATGTGAAAAGAATGCGATTTATTTTAAACCCTGTATGACTTTTATTCATAAACCCTTTTGGCAGTGCCCAGATTAAATGGTGCATTCCTACCAACTCTGGGAAAATGCTGGGATTTTGAAAAGCTAACTGAGGGCAGACATTGGGTGGACTTCTTGGTATCACAAGACAGCTGTCATTCAGATCATAGACACACCCATGGGGACAGAGGGAGTTTTGTACCAGCTCACCACCTTTATAATTATACTACAGTCCAACTCAACTCAATGGGCGGCACGGTGGCACAGTGGTTAGCACTGCTGCCTCACAGCGCCTGTAGACCCGGGTTCGATTCCCGACTCAGGCGACTGACTGTGTGGAGTTTGCACGTTCTCCCCGTGTCTGCGTGGGTTTCCTCCGGGTGCTCCGGTTTCCTCCCACAGTCACAAAGATGTGCGGGTCAGGTGAATTGGCCAAGCTAAATTGCCCATAGTGCTAGGTAAGGGGTAAATGTAGGGGTATGGGTGGGTTGCGCTTCGGCGGGTCGGTGTGGACTTGTTGGGCCGAAGGGCCTGTTTCCACACTGTAAGTCTAATCTAATCTAAAAAAAAACTCCTAGAAGACAGTTGGAGATTTAAAAAGGTGGGAAATTAGACAGAACAGAATATTTAAATTGGATTTCGACCTATTTTGTTTAAGTTTCATCACTAAAAGCTGATGTAGTCGCAGGACGCAGTGGTGCTGTGGGAATATAACTTGGTTAGTAATCCAAAACCCAGCCTCTGGTCATGGCAGATGGTGAAATGTGAATTCAATAAAAATCTGCACTAGTCATGGAAATAGTGTAATCACTGCAATTTTTGTAAAAATCCATCTGGTTAACTAATGTCCTTTAAAGATGTAAATCTGCCATCCTTACCCAGTCTGGCCTACATGTGACTCCAGAACCACTGCAATGTGATTGACCCTGAACTGCCCTCTTGTACAAAGGGCTAAGGAGATGCCCACATCCCTCAAAGGGGAGAGACTCACTGTCTGCCTCCAGCATTCATCCCTGCAGTTGACTCCTGCTCCATTACGCATTCATTTGACTGATAATCGTGACTTTCCTGATGAAGGGCTTATGCCTGAAACGTTGATTCTCCTGCTCCTCAGATACTGCCTGACTTGCTGTACTTTCCCATCACCACACTTTCGACTTTGATCTCCAGCATCTGCAGTGCTCATCCCCTGACAAAAATAGGACAAAAGATTCAAATCAGAAAATGAGCTGATGTGTATTTGAGCATGGAACAGCCATTGGCTGGTTTCAATACTCGGGGATAGTTGGACTGAATGAATTTTGGTTACTGGTGGTGAGGTCTGACACTGAGAAGACTTAGGAAGGGCAATATGGTGGCTCAGTGGTTAGCACTGCCACGTCACAGTTTCCGGGACGTTGGTTCAATTCCAGTCTTGCGTGATTATCTGTGTGGAGTTTGTACATTTGTTTCTTCCGGATTCTTTGGTTTCCTTCCACAGTCCAAAGATGTGCAGGTTAAGTGGATTAATCATGCTGAATTATCCCATAGTGTCCAGGAGTGTGCAGGCTAGGTGGGTTAGCCATGGGAAGTGCGGGTTTATGGGGATAGATTGGGAGAATCTTGGAGGGTCAGTGTGGACTTGATAGGCTAAAAGGCCTCATCCCACATACTTTCGGAATGCTGTGATATTAGGAGTAGAGCCATTCTGTCCAGTTGCCTTGTTAGGAGGGAACAGTATGGTACTAGGGCAGATGGAACATACAATGGGACCCAGTGAGAGGAGGGTAGAGAAGGAATATGGGAATGAGGGCGCACTGAGTTGTAACTGCCCTCATTGTCATACAGACATCTGCGTGGGGGCAAATGGACCTTTGAGCTTAAGTCTCAACCAGTGTGCTTAGCTGAATCTTACTTCTATACACCAGCATGTCTATAAGTTCTGTCATTATGAATGGAAGACCCTTCATTGCTGGTTGAGAACTCCTGACCTATTAATAGCCAGGAACACATCCTTTGAAGGTGGGTCAACCTTTAAGGAGATCAGTAGGAGTCAGGTTAATATTGACAGCATCTGTGGAGAGAGAAAAAGGAGTTAACAATTTCAATCTAATGTGAATCCTCTTTGAAAATTTCTCTAGCCCTTTGTGGATTTATTTCAGATTTGCAATGCATGCAGAGTTTTATTTCTGTTTAGCAATGAGATCAGGTGGTTTGATGTAACCACACAGAACACAAGTTGCTCCTAATGTATACAAAATTGAAATCTTCTCTATCGGAGCAATATTTCAATGTGAATCTGTGGCATTAGTGGTGGAAGCAATGTGTTCAAACCTAAATGAATTTGAAATCTTCCAGAAGGTAACATTTGGCAGTGGCAGTATCGACTGTTTATACCTCCCAAATTACACCAGGTAGTGAATTAAACCAGGCAGTGAAAAGCAATCTCTTTTCATCACTATTGGAGTCAAAACATAAAGGTACTACTGACAATGTATTAAACGTTCCAACTATCTAAGACAGAACGAGCATTTAAGAAATTTTCACACCTTTTTAAAGTGATTATCTTAATCCTCTGTGATTAACAAATCTCATCATTACCAGTTTTTTACTGTTGCATGCGTACATAACTTTAATGCCTGATTTGGATTTTCATAACCCCTTCCAGAGCTTTACCAGTGTTGAAAGGAACAGCCTAAGCTCAGAGATCTTAAAATTATGGTGCCATTTCCTTGAAAATAACAAGGCGGGTCATTTAGCCTCTGCCATGTACTTTTCCTAGATCTTAACGCAAACAGTTATATCACTTATTTCTGACACGAGAAATGAACTGACAGCAACACACTTAGTATAAGCTTTAAGTATGGTGGTATAGATAAGCAGGAGGCTTGGAGAACACAACAAGCCAGGCAGCATCAGGATGTGGAGAAGTCAATGTTTTGGATATAACCCTTCTTCAGGATTGTAATGTGAGATGGGGAGTACTATCTGGAGAATGGGGCCATTGAGCTTGGACAAGAGTGAGAATTGCCAGGAGAAGATTAACATTGATAAGTTGGCACTGAGTGTTGATGGGACAGGTTGTGTACATTGCTTGGGTGGGGGCGTTGGAAAGGAGGAGGAAGCAAATATTGCTGTGGGTGGTGGGATTGCATTTTCGGGAGGGTGAGTGAGAGACAGTGATCCAGGATTGGGTTAGGTGAGAATCGTTGAATTCCTAGAGTGTGGTCCACAAGACCCTCAAAAGAGCATCCCACCGAGACACCCTGCACTTCCCATGACTGATCCACCTAGCTTGTACATCCTGGACACAACGGACAATTTAGTATGGTCAATCCATCTAATCTGCACATTTTTCAACAGTAGGAGGAAACCCATACAGAGTACATGCAAACCCCACACAGACAGTCACTACCAAAGATGGAATTGGACCTGGGTCCCTAGCATTGTGAGGCAGCAATGTTAACCACTGAACCACTGTCCCAGCCATGAGTGGTAGCATTGTTCCAACACACCAGCATTTTAAGTTATATTGCTTAGCATGCTTTATGCCCATTAGGGAAAGTTCTAAGTATATTTGTTTAAAAAAAGCATTAACTTATGGCAAATGGCTTAAGTCTCCTTAGATCTGGCCATCTGATGTTGGAAGTCATGCAGCAATTTGGATTGGCAGATAAACTGGGCGATTGGGAAGTTTAATGTCCCGTATAAGTACTGCACACGTCAGCAGTTTCTCAGGGCCCCAGGGCACATCAGAGATGTATGTTGAGATATTTGCCCACATTGAAGCGTTTGGGGCACTATAGAATGTAACTGCCCAGTATTTCTTTAATCCATCAGTAAAATGCCAATTGTGGTTGTCATCGTGACTTCCAATAACAGGCTTTTCCTGCATTCAGGGAAATATTTATCTGGCTAAAATACAGCAAGTTGTTCAGTGAGAACAGTTTCTGATTTCCTGACTGAAGCTGGGCTCAGGTCCATTCTGTTCTTTCTTGTGTATGTCTATGTATTGTGTGTGACAGTGTATGAGATTGTGTGTGTGTCAGCATGTGTTTCAGTGTCTGTGAATGCCACAAGGCAGGTTGGTCATTAAGCTGCTCATAACCAAGCCTGTTTCCGTCCTCCCTAAACCTCGATACTCTCTTGAGTAGGAAGCAAGGGGCTCACTGAGTGGTAATCAGGAACTGGGAGCTGGGATTTATCCTGTTGAAAGTGCTCAGTGCTTCACTGCGTGCTTGTGCACATGGTAACAGAGCACTATTTTTGTGAGTCCTGAACTGATTATTGTACACGCATTACCTCAGTAACGTGTTCAGAGATGTGGAGCAGTTTAGACTCGAACTCCCAACCCAGAAGCAGAGATACTACCACTGGACCGCAAGAACCCTGAAAGGAATTATTTTAATCAATCTGTTCAGGCATGTTACTTCACACCCCCAAGGGCAGGTGGGACTTGAACCCCCTGGACCAAAAGTAGGACCCTACCACAGCATCATAAGCCCCAATGCTTAGAGTGTACTGTATATGAAAATCTCAATGCATAATTGAAGGCATCTTGAAGAATACACTGCTGTATCCAGTGTTTGTTGGCAACCAGATCAGTTTGATGGCTTTTTCTTCGGGCTAATAATCTGATCCTGGTGATTAAATACTTGTTGGAATTGGCTAGGTGGGAATGTGCCCGTGAGGTGCTCAAATATCAATCTCACACTTCTGCTCCTAGGCTGTTTTTACACTTAAATTTAGACACGGTTGCAGACTAGTTTGATGCTAAGATGCAAGGCATGATAAAGGAAGAGCACAGTGTTTGAGCTAACCGGGGTGAGATTGCACTTTAATGCTTCAGTGTGTGTAGATGCTCTACATCGGTTATCTCTGTAAAGGGTTGATTTTATTGCATGTACCCATGCCATTGCCCAATATACAGCAAAGGCTCCAGTGATAAGACACCATTTGATTCCTATTGAATGAGGTGTACAAGAAGGCAGTGAGGGGATTGGCTAAAGAAATTAGGATACTTGCTGCAAAGGCATTGTGAAATTATGGGAAAGGGAGCTAATAGCATCAGCTCTTCCTCAGAGTTTTGAGGATGGTGAGAGGTTAAGGGCCCCGTAAGCTAATTGATGTATACAGTACATCTACATCATCTGAATTACAGTGAGCTCAGTCCTGGTCAGCAGATTGAAGCTGAATTCTGAGATTTTCCCTCTGAGTCTCAGCTGAAAAAAAGAAAAGTTGTTAATAGACATAAATTACTGAATAGCAATGGGCAAGTCCAACTGTCAGCCAGGCTGGGAATCAGTCCTTGCTCCTCTGATTAGAAATCCAGTACCTGATTCTGTTGGGGATAAAGAGGGCCTGAATGGTCAGCTTTACTAGATACTAAAGCTATTATTTCTGTGTCTTGCACCTAACATGACATGTTAAACTACATTGAATTATGGAGAAATGGCCTTTTGTTCCAAGTGGTCTATACTGGTGTTAACAATGTAGGCCAATCGTCTCCCACTCTGATACTCCTTAATCTTCCCAAGTCCTCTCTCCCTTTCTGTACATTCAGCATTCCCCATGCGTACATGAATGGCCAGCACCATATGGCAGGTTCCACATTCTTATCACCTTTACCCTAAATTCCATTTTTGACTTGTTAGTGACAATCTTGTATTCATGCTGACTTGTTCTGTATGGCTCCACAATTAGGGAATAATTTCTCCTCAATTCCCTTTTCCAACTCCTTCCTAGTATTAAAAACCTGAATATTAATAATTGTATCACAATAATTATGACAGTGCCATTAGCTTTTGATGCTCTAATGTTCTGGAATAATAAGTAATCAAACCATGAATCCCCTTCATGCTCTCTTTCTGAGAAAGAAATCAAACCTGCTCAGCTTACACAGAGAGTTGTGCCCTCTCCATTCATGTAACATTCTTGTAATCCTTTCCTCTACTCTCTACAGTCTCTTCAATGACTTGCTTATAGTATTGAGAGTAAAGTGCAGAACAAAACTTCAATTTCTGTGCTGGATGACTCTATGACTCTATAAGCATAGTCCAGAAGATCAAAGAAACAGTTACTTATACCCTTTTTATGGTATTATGGATATTTTCTTTAGATACTTTCTACAGAGATGCAGTTTTCATCAAGAAGAACTGGATAGTATTCTGGTAGTTCAGCAATGTGATAGTGTGAGTCACAATGCAACACAATTACTTCACTTCTGCTCGTGGGACTAGCATGCCATCCTGATGTATTTTGTGTCTATGCGATGTGGTTGGTGGTCCTTCCTTTTCATGTGTAAATGGACAGTGTGCAATGGCAAAAGTGTGTCTGTGATGAATTCCTGGTAGAGCTGATATAATCAGTCCAATTCTTCAGAGTGGCACTGCCGTTCATTATTGAGGGAGTGCTATATTTTTAGAGGGGCCTTCACTAAGTGTAATGTTAGACTCTATTCCTATTTGCCTGATCAGCTGAACACTAAAAGACGGTGTGTAAGGAATGGTAGAGTTTATGGGTTATTAAGAGGACTGCTTCAATCACGTACTTTTCCAACTAGTTCCTCTTTGTCAGGGTAGGAAAATGGCTAAAAACCATTCTCGAACATCCAATAGACCCAAACTATCTGTTATTTCACTCAGTATGACCCACTTCATTTCTTGTCACTTCTCCTGTCAGATAAGAACATGTGGAATATTATCAATCTGGCTTAGGTTACAGTTAACACTGAGGTAAAAACAATGACTGCAGATGCTGGGAGCCAGATTCTGGATTAGTGGTGCTGGACCATAACGTCGATTTTACTGCTCCTCGGATGCTACCTGAACTGCTGTACTCTTCCAGCACCACTAATCCAGACTACAGTTAACACTTGTACATCAGTGATTACTAAAATTCCTTCCTGTCTATGTTACATCTAGATCTGGCTTTCTCGTGCATATCCAACTGGCCTCCCATCTTCCATCTTTCATAAACTTTCAGCTCATTCAAAACTTTGCTACCAATAACTAGGAGAAAGTGAGGACAGCTGGACATCAGAATCGAGAGTGTGGTGCTAGAAAAGCACAGTGGGACACGCAGCATCCAAGGAGCAGGAGAATCGATGTTTCAGGCAAAAGCCCTTCATCAGTCCTCCTGATGAAGGGCTTATGCCCGAAATGTCGATTCTCCTGCTCCTCAGGTGCTACCTGACCAGCTGTGCTTTTCTAGCACCACACTCTACTACTACCAATAACTCCCTAGTATTGTTCATCCAGCACTCCCCCACCCCGTTCATTCTCTAATGCTCCAAAATAGAACCTTGGGAACTTCTACCATGTTAAAGGTGATGTATAAATGAAACTTCTTGTTGTATTCAAGCTTCCACTTTATATTGAGGATGGAAACATGGGAAAAAGTTGCCGTTACCATAGCGACCTAGCAGTAGATGCTAACATGTCTCCATATGGAATTGGTTCAACTTGTTTGGATGTCAGTGTTAGCTTTCAGCTTTAGAAAGAAGTTTATGCATTCATTTGAATAAAAGAACTTGTACATCTTAGCCTTAGTTTCTGACTTAGCCTGCATTGACTAGCCTGCCTCAGTTGAAGTCTTTCTTTGGTTGAGCCTGTACTGGTAGAATCCAATACTTCACGTTTTTCTAAGTTCTTTTGACAATTAGTGCTTTCAGCTTGTGCTTTTGAATTGGTATCTGTCAACTTTTTAATTTGAATTCCTTCCCTATCTCCCTTAAAAGGGTGCACACTCTCAGTTTCCTGCAAGCCAATATAACTGACCTTACGCTGTATATATAGAGTCCACTGTGAGGATATGTACAGCTCCCACATGTATTCAATATGGAGCTCAAGGACATAAATCGGGCTGTCCTGTTTGATACACAGCAGCCAAAGTTGCTACTTGTGCCCTTTAGGTTATTTGTGACAACTGATTTATTTGTCTTTCCTCTCCAAGGGCCAATATCAATGTCCAAAAGCACAGCATTGTCTGCACTAACCTACCAGAAGGAGAGTTTGACTGGGGGCGTTACCAATCCCAATGAAGTCTTTTGTTCAGTTCCTGGTCGCCTCTCACTCCTGAGTTCAACATCCAAATACAAGGTGACAGTGGCTGAAGTCCAGAGGCGCTTGTCTCCTCCTGAGTGTCTGAATGCATCCCTTCTTGGTGGAGTCCTGCGAAGGTGAGTGAGAAAATTGCTGAAAGAAGCTGGTGGGAGGGAGGTACCACACAAGTAAATTACTTTGGAACTTGTTCAACAACTTCATGTCGGTTGGAATTTACAAACTATTATGTAAAGGGTAATGCATCTTTTAGGAGGCTCCAAACCAGTTGAGAGCCAGTGAAATATTTTTGATGTGTAGTTGCTATTTCAATGAAGGAACTATGATTGATAATGTCGGCATTGCAAGCTCCCACAAACAGTAGTGTGATAAATGACCAGATAACTTGTAATAACAGAAAATGCTGGAAATACTCAGCAGGTCAGGCAACATTAGTGAAGAGAGGAACTTGAGTCAATGTTTCAGGCTGATGATGTGGGATTATGAAGAGACTTGCCAGATTTCAGACACGTAGAGAATTGGGAATGCCAGCGACAGGATGGAAGGTGGGGGAGATTGAATGGGAAAAAGGAATGATGGTGGCGTCAACAAAATAAAGTATATGTCAAACGGGAAAATCAGAACAATTTCTAACAGCTGCTGTCTGAAATACTGAGGAAAGGGTTTAATCTGAAATTGTTAAATTGAGTTTGCAAGACTGGAAGATGACTAGACAAAAGATGAGGTGTTTTTCCTCAAGGTTGTATTTCACTTGAACAATATAGGAACCCAAGGATAAATTCGGACGATGGTGAAAAATAAAAATGACTTGACAACTAAACTCAGCACCACATTGATCATGCAGACTGAATGGATATCTTCAGTTAGCCAGTCTAGAGGTGGTCTCCACAGCACAGGGAGCAGTATCAGCAGCAAATTCTAAAATGAGACAAGGAAAGTTTGGAGTCTTGGAAGGATTAAACTAAAAAAAGGTTGGAAGTGGACGTCTTGCCAATGTGAAAGATTGATTATTGGGGGTGATTGACGAATGGATTGGGATAGGAGAAAGTGAGGACTGCAGATGCTGGAGATCAGAGCTGAAAAATGTGTTGCTGGAAAAGTGCAGCAGGTCAGGCAGCATCCAAAGAGCAGGAGAATCAACGTTTCAGGCATGAGCCCATACACTTCCAGCAGAATAGATTGGGATATCAGGGACAAGGAATGATTCCTTTCGAATAATGTGAAGTGTGGGGTGTATCTACAAAGGATGATCTGCTGACTGTGGACTGTGTGTTGGAAGGTAAGGGTGAGGGGGAAATACTATGGAGGGTATGGAAGTAGCAAGCAGAAATGCATGAAATAGAGCAATGTGGTTAAGAACCCTGTTGTGGTGTGGAGATTGACACTGTTAGTACACTTGCAACTGAGGAATTGGACAATCTTTTGTAATCTGTTTCTGTGACTTCCGGTTGGGGAATAAATATTGGTCTGAGATCCTGTGGTCCTCTTTGAATCGTACACAGAACTTTCCCATCCATCTGAAAGAAGAACCTTTGACAGTGTAGCATTCAATTGGTGCTGTTCCAAAGTGACAGTTTGGATCCTGGGCTCTGCAGAGATATTTTGATAATACAAACAGTGGGTCATGACTAAAACCTCAATGACATTCCACCATTGGAGCCATTTTGCATCTTGTCTAAAAGGACTAAGGCTTTGCAAAATTCCTTCTGTATCACTTTAGTCAGTGACAGTGCTGAGCTAATGTAGGATTGCTATCAGTTAAGAGAAGTTGTTACCATTTCTGGTACGAGGGTAACTGCTTTGAATGTTGGGTGGGAAGTCATGAATCAAGGTCACAAGCCAATTGGACTGGGAGCAACCTTTGGAATTGCTGCAAACTCCACACATCTGCTCAATTGTACTTTATTTCACACTGTCAGCTTGAGAAAACCCTTCAGGGTACACAGTGCTGATCTAGGATGACTGAATCATATGGAATGTCTACCAAAGCCTCTTGGCATTTTGGATTCTTTACAGCTACAGGCTATCTTCTTTCATTGAATTTAAGTTGAAATTAATGGACCCTGATTAGATCATGTTTAAGTACTATGCATAGTCTTGATCTCTTTAAATATTTTCATAAAGAAAATGGAGGTGTTAGACAAAGTGCAAGAAAACAGGTTCCAAGAATGATTTCAGATTGAAGACCTTATAACTATCAGGAAAGATAGAATATACTGGGGCACTTTTCTCTTGAAAAGAAAATGCTGTGGGTCACTTGTAGGAGGTCATAGAGTCATAGAGGTGTACAGCATGGAAACAGACCCTTCAGTCCAACCTGTCCATGCCGACCAGATATCCCAACCCAATCTAGTCCTACCTGCCAGCACCCGGCCCAGTTCCCTCCAAACCCTTCCTATTCATATACCATCCAGATGCCTCTTAAATGTTACAATTGTACCAGCCACCACCACATCCTCTGGCAGCACATTCCATACACGTACCACCCTCTGCGTGGAAAAGTTGCCCCGTAGGTCTCTTTTATATCTTTCCCCTCTTACACTAAACCTGTGCCCTCTAGTTCTGGACTCCCTGACCCCAGTGAAAAGACTTTGCCTATTTACTATATCCATACCCCTTATAATTTTGTAAATCTCTATAAGGTCACCCCTCGGCCTCCGACACTCCTTATACACTTCATGGTAAGGTCCTAGGGAGTGTTGCTGAACAAAGAGACCTTGGAGTGCAGGTTCATAGCTCCTTGAAAGTGGAGTCACAGGTAGATAGGATAGTGAAGAAGGCATTTGGTATGCTTTCCTTTATTGGTCAGAGTATTGAGTACAGGAGTTGGGAGGTCACGTTGCGGCTGTACAGGACATTGGTTAGGCCACTGTTGGAATATTGCATGTAATTCTGGTCTCCTTCCTATTGGAAAGATGTTGTGAAACTTGAAAGGGTTCAGGAAAGATTTACAAGGATGTTGCCAAGGTTGGAGGATTTGAGCTATAGGGAGAGGCTGAACAGGCTGGGGTTGTTTTCCTTGGAGCAAGGTGGTGACATCTTGCAAAAAGTAGGATAGATTTATTCACTTTAAATTACACAACATTCATCAGCGTCAGATTTGTAACCACTGTCAAAGTGCTAGAAGCAACTAACCTTGGATTTGAAGTATAAATACTGAGTACACTGGTATAATTTCCATGGCGTGTTGTACCCCACTCAAGTCTCTGTGCCAACATGGGCTGTGAAATGCACGTTGTATTCTGGAGCGACGGATTGTGTGTGTAGAGTCTCCAATATTTTTTCTGTCATGTGGCCAGCCACAGGACATCACACACACACACACACACATCACACACACACACACACACACACACACACACACACACACACACACACACACACACACACACACACACACACACACACACACACACACACACACACACACACACACCCTGCCACTGATGTGTTTCCAAGTTGATAATCATCCAGATTATCGTCATCGTCCTGGGAAGAACAGAATCCTGGCTCAGGGGCAGGGATGTTACCCACCGTACCACAATGCCTCACTAAATTTCATGTTAGTGAAATCAAACCCATCTTTCTCTGTGTCTTTAAGTTCTCACATTAACTCTGAAAATCACATTGCATATTTGGGGATGAAATTCTGCCTTTCGTTTACATTGCATTTCTCTATTCTTTCCTCAGTTCTGTTGTCCAGACAGATTATGACATACCTCTGTAGGAGATGGGTTTTGAATCCTTACTTTCCAGTCCAGAGGTAGAGATACTGCCACTGTGCCACACTCCATTCTTTCTATTACAAAATGGGAACCAAGACTCTCTCCTGCCACTTCTGCAGGGTCTGTCCTGCCACTGGGATAAGGATATATCCAGGGATGGTGATGGTGATATTTGGGACATTGTCTGTAAGGCATGATTCTGTGAGTATGACTGTGTTAGGCTGTTGCTTGACTAATTTGTGAGACAGAGAGAAAGTGAGGACTGCAGATGCTGGAGATCAGAGGCGAGAGTGTGGTGCTTGAAAAGCACAGCAGGTCAGGCAGCATTCGAGGAGCAGGAGAATTGATGTTCCGAGCATAAGCCATTCATCAGGACAACTCTCCCATTTTTGGCACTAGCCGCCAGATGTTAGTAAGATGGGCTTTGCAGGATTGACAGGGCCTAGATTTGGCATTGTTGTTTCTGGTGCTAAGGTTGATGCCTGGTGATCTATCTGGTTTTAGCAGTTGATACAACAGAATAGCTTGCTAGGCCATTTTATAGGGTAATTTAGAATCAACATGTAGGTCAGCCCAACTGAGAATGGCAGATTTCCTTCGTTTTGTGATAATTCAGTTGTTTCATAGTCATCATTAGACTTTTATTTCAGATGTTTGTTGAATTTAAATTCTGCTATCTTGCCATGGTGGTATTTGAACCTTGGTCTGCAACCATTACCTGGGTTTCTCAATTACAAGTTGAAAGGCAATACCACCACCAGCTTCCCATAAATTAATGGTCACCTAAAGGTGCTAAACTCACCACCAGCCTGATTACGTTGTCTTCCCAGTGGGTAGCAAAAGTGACTAGGAAATCTGGATGACCTGCCTGCTGACCTGCCACCAACTGCCCCATCTGGAACCAATCCAAGGCAGGGATGAGGGGCAAAAAGGTGATTGCAGGAAGCCAATTTTTTGCCCTTGGCTCCAACTCCCAAACAAGGAGATCCTAAAGAGATTGGCCTGCTTTGCCTTTGGATTCTCTGAGGAATAGGCCTCCACCTTCCCAAAGCTGCCAGCCTTTGAGTAACCAAAACCTCCAGCAAGGCAGAACTTCAGCACTGAGGCCCATGGTTTTCCAACCTGCTCAGGGGTCGGCTCTAACTCACCTGATTAGAGCCCGATTGAGCTAGATCGCAGGTAGTGGGTGAAGGGTGAGTTGCCGCGGAACACAATTGCTCCCACACTTGTGTTTTGAGCACTTAATCTCCATCCAAATAACCTGATGATGTGGCTGTCCTCCATCTTAGGAACAGCTCTAATATGAACTAAACATGCAGATGTTGCCTTTGGTATTCTCAACATTCAAAGTGAAAAAAACACTCTGCTTATAATCCTATTGATGGTGCTAGCTTTGTCGAGCTCCTTAAATAGACTGACTGTGACAAAAGTTCCGAAGTTTCCAGACAGTGATTGTGTCACGTCAAATTATTCAGTATTTAGAGGGAAATTTCACTTGGATAACTGATATCACTTGTCCAGGACCTTGTATAAAGGAATGTGCCGAATGAACGATTAATCAAAAATAAACACAGAAGTGGGCAAATGATTCATTGTAATTACAGATTTGCATAAAATACGGTGGATGCTGGAAAACTGAAACAAACACAGAGAATTCTGGGAAAACTCAGCAGGCCCCTGTAGACAGAGGAACGGTTAATGTCTCGAGTCTTCTCCAGAACCAAGTCAAATCCCAGGGGGAGGGGAGGGCACAAGATCACAATGAAAACATCAGAATGGAGAATTATTTTCACATTTGTGAGATACGTTATTGGAGAGGTTGTTAAGCCACACTGCATAAATGGTTTTGAATGGCACTTAACTGCTTGTAGGTGAGGCTGAGTTGTATGACAAGGAGAGTAGGTGGGGCTGATTTATATTAAGGGACATGCCTTATCTTGTTTTATAATTCCTGTATTCTTGTTCGTTAGCAGTGGGAGAATTCTGTTTAAAAGGAGAATTATACTCCTGACATTTGAGTAGAATTTACAAAATTCATAGAACAAGCAGAAAATATGAAGTTAATTGTCATCTAATCTCTGGACATTTGCTGGGAGTTTACTGCTTTAGGACTTTGTGAATTTTGAGCCAGAAACAGTAGTTGGTTGATTGAGAAAGAAGATTGAGACAATAGGATTGTTAACGCACTGCATTATAGAGAAATCAGAGACAGGCAAGACTGAGCTTAGGCTGGTTTTTGATGTTATGTTTGATTCTTCTTATCTGGTTTGCTCAGTGATTTCAGAAAATGAAGGAGTTAACTACACAACTACTTCCCAAAGAAGGAAACTACCAATGCTATAGAGAATGAGGAAGCTTTCAAGAATCTGATGAGATGGAAACAGGTTCAGAGGTGGTACTGTAACTGTAGCATTAGCAGCACTTCAGGTAGATAGGTCATTTGGACCAGATGCCTCCAAGGCATTTGAGAGAAGGTGAGGAATTGTGTAACTGCTGCTCACAAATCTTTAATCTTCTTTGGGTATGGGTAGAGGATGGTGAGAGCAGTGCTGGGGGCATGGACAATTGCGTGTTACACCCTTGTTCAAAAGGATGAAGGATAACCTGACAATTGCAGGCTATCCTGCTTAATGTCGGTGAGGATGGTGTTTTGAGGAAAGGTATTTTGGGAGAACATTAGCTGCCATTTGGAATAATGAAGGTGTATCAGCACAGATTTGTGAAAGGAAAGTCATGTTTGATATACTTGTGAGTTTTGATGAGGTGACTTGAAAAGGCATTCAGTAAAGTATCAATATTGATTCTGTTAGCAAAGCTGTAAGCTATAAGGAATGAATGGGCATTGACGGTATGAATACAAAAATGGGGAATGAATAGAAAGTAGACAGTCATGGTGAATGGCTCCATATTTCCAAGTGAAAGATATAGTCAACAGTGGTGCAGAGAATAATTAACTTCAGGAAGAAAGAGACAGGTTGGCAAGGACACACACTTGGCAGATGGATCTCAATGTAGAAACATGGGAAATACTGCAGTTTGGCAGAAAGACTGAAAAGAATCAAGACATGCCATCAAATATACAATTTGAAAGACAAGGCTCAAGAAATTCAAGACTTGGAAGTGTGTATTTGCACATTTCTGAACACAGCAGAACAACTTGCTTAAGCTGTTTACTGAGAATGTAGGATTCTGGGCTTTACAAATGGATGCATAAAGTCCCTAGGGCATGAGGCACTGAGTTCACATCTCACCTCCTCCAGAGGTGCACAATAACATCTCTCAACAGGTTGATTCAGAAATATCTGCAAATAGAGACATATAGTATAAAGTTCAGTAAGTTACCTCAAGCTTGAATGTAGTCTGAGATTTGTTTTTCTATTTTTAAAAATTCACTAATGGGGTGCGGGTATCACTGGTGGCCAATATATATTTTCCATCGCTAGTTGTCCTTGAGAGGGTGGGGGTGAGCTGCCTTCTTGAACCGCTGCAGCCCATGTGCTGTGGTTAGACCTGCAACTCCCATAAGGAGAGAATGGATTTTGATCCAGTGAAGGTAAAGGAACACCCAAATCAGAATGGTGAGTGGTTTGGAGGGAAACTTGCTTGGGCTGGTTAAAATAACTCACAGAGGCCAGTACCCCATTAACAAGTCATCTGTTATTTATATGTGGAAAGTTCTTGATACTGATCCAGTTCCATCAGAGCTAACTCTCAGTGACCAAGATATTTGACAATTCTGTTTGTATCTGTCAGCCAGGGGTCCCCGATTTGACCAGGTTAACAGCCCCAATCAGGGAACTCGCATTCTATGAGGTCTACCTGGCTAAGCTTGTTGCAATCACTACAGTGATGTTCCCAGGTATCTGCTGCGTGGTCCTGCATTTGGAAAGTGCTGTCTAAGAATCTTTAGTGCATTTCTGCAGTGCATCTTGTATATAGTATACACTAGTGCTGAGTGTGGTGGGGGGAGCGGAAGCTTGTAGATGTGGTGGCAATCAAGCAGGCTGCTTTATTCTTGATAATTGTAACAGAATGGTTCCTAATCATGGGTACACACACCTTAATAATGATATAAAAGCTTTGGAGTGGCTACAGAAAGGATTTTCTAGAATGGCTGGGAGGTTGAAGAATTAAGGCTATGTGAATAGAGGTGATTCTGGGTGGGATGCTCTTTGGAGGGTCGGTGCAGATTCAATGGGCTGAATGGCCTGCTTCCACACTCTAGGGATTCTATGATCTTCTACGATGACTGCCGAACCCCCCCAATCCAACTGTCCAACAGTCCCGACTGAACTGCCTGCACTTCTGACCATTTCCTTGACCCAAACTTCTATATCAAATGCCCACTCACCCACTTTAAAACCCACCTATACTGATCCATCCCCACCATCAAGCTACTTAATCGCTCACTCATCCAGTGAGATCTTTAATGAAAACCTACCTAAAAATAACTGTGGGTGTTATGGAAAAATGTTCACATTCCCATGATTTAAAAAAAATACATTCATGAGATGTGAGTGTTGCAGTTTAGGACTAACATTTATTGCGTGGCGGGCAGTTGCACCTGAACCTGCTGTTGTCGGTCTGGGGTCACTTGTAGGTCAGAGCAAGTAAGGATGACTGTTCTCATGCCCAAAGGGACTTAGATGGAGGGCCCGATGGCTCAGTGGTTAGCATTGCTATCTCACAGTGCCAGGGACCCCGGTTCGATTCCCACCTCAGGCAACTGTCTGTGTGGAGTTTGTATGTTCTCCCCGTGTCTGTATGGGTTGCCTTCTGTTGCTCTGGTTTCCTCCCACAGTCCAAAGATGATGCAGGTCAGGAAGATTGCCATGCTAAATTGCCCGTATGTTAGCTGCATTGGTGAATGTTAGGGAATGGGTCTGGGTGGGTTGTTCTTTGGAGGGTCAGTGTGGACTTGTTGGGCTGAAGGGCCTGTTTCCACACTGTAGGGAATCTAATCTTATCTCGGTTTTAATGACAATTGACAGGTTAAAGGTCATCAATGGGCTTGCTATTTATTCTGGAATGTTTTTGAAAGTCAAACTTGAATTTCACTGTCTGCCATATGTGGGATTTGAGCTTATGTCCCCAAAATATTGGCTGAGCTTCTAGATTACAAGCCCAGTGACATCACCAGTACACAATCATGAACGGCTATGTTGAAGCATCATGGATGAAGCCAGACCAGAAATTCCAGCTGGAAGAACACATAATGGAACAAGCATTAAGAACCTGCAGTCAGCGGCGTTCCAGCCCCAGTGAGTGGAAGGCTATCTACCACTGCCTTACATCGTTTCTCAGGAGGCAAACCTCAAAAATACAGCTGTCTAATCAACGACTTGTGCTTCAGGAATTGTTAGCGTTTCTCTTTTCAAAAACCTTCACATTTAAGGTTTATAAATGTACTGTGAGTAGTAATAAACTCAGAAAGGAATCTAGGAGGAGCCACTTACTCAGAGTGGTGAGAATATGAAACTTGGCACCCAATGGAATGGTTGAGATGAATTGCATAAATATCTCTTGGGGAAGCTGGATAAGCAGCTGAGGAACAGTTGGTAGTTTGATGGATTATGGTCGGGGAGATGTAGTGTTCTTTTGGGCCTGACTGCCTCTCTCTGTTCCGTAAAATCATGGAAATAGAATTCTAGCGGAGGCCCTAGTATTCATTCTAACATTCCCAATGGAGATAAACTGATCTAAGACATATGGAATCTTTTTCAGCCTATATAGTGAGGTACAGCAATATGTGTCAACCTCTACTGGCCCCTTGGCCAACCTGAAATCCATGACTGAACTTGCGTAACATAATTTTTTTATCAAAGTAATTAGAATATTGAACCTTCTGTGGGAGTGAGCATCTTGCTTCACCTTTTGTTGACTGCTCTATCCCTGAATTCTAAGACAACAAATTGCTGGAAACCGGTCTGTTCAGTGTGGATGTCATGTGGACCATGAGAACATAAAGATATCTCACTGGACCTGGCCCATCAGCTGGTGTGAGCATAGTTCTGAGTATAGGAGGAACTCTCAGGCAAATTACTAATCAACTTGGGAATCCTTTCAGTACCTCAACTTAGTGTTCGATGGGGGAATGAGATAAATGCAAATAACATCAATCGAGTAAGGGTCAATACCTTGAACAGGTGATACTGAACTTGTCTCTTTCTCTGTAGTGAATCTGACATTACCATGAGCTGCTGTGTCAGTCTGGCTGGTTAATGTAGCCATTTGTTTGCAATCCCTTGCAATAGTGATTAGGCAAGTGGAAATCCTGCATTATTGGAATAATGCTGACGCAGAGGAGTCCAAACTTCTTCTCTTGTGATGTGCCACACATTTTTGCGCTTGGAAAGTAAACTTCCCAATTGTGTTTTTTCTCCAGGGCAAAGTCAAAAAACGGAGGCAGGTCATTACGTGAGAGGCTGGACAAAATCGGGTTGAACCTTCCTGCTGGGAGGAGGAAAGCTGCCAATGTGACACTGCTGACTTCCCTCGTTGAAGGTATGCCCAGGTTCCATTTTATCCCCATCGTACTCAGGAGTCCAGAGTCATCTCGCCATGCTGTGCAGTAATGACATTCGCTTGTGATTTCTTTAGGCTTTCACACTATCGGATCTCCTCAAATTGGTGGAAGCCACGTTTAGACCATTTAGTCAGGCTTTGTATTGAAGTTTCAGTAACTGGTTAACAGCAAGAACACTCCCAGGCATTTGTCACAGAGGGGCGAGTAACTGCCTTACATGTAGTGTGATGAGGGGAACTGTCCCTTACCCCTTAAAAAAATAAATGGTCTGAAATTGATACTTTCAGAGATTCACCAGCCAGACTCGGGTATTAAAGAATTAACGTTTGCTTGTTGCTTTTCACCTGTTGAAGGAGAAGCACTCCGAAAACTTGTGATTTCAAATAAACCTCTTGGACTATAACCTAGTGCGTGTGACTTCTGACTATTTCAGAGTAGACAGAGGGATGTTAAGCCTGTAACATTTACTGGCCCCAGACATTCCCAACTAATGAAATCCTCATGGAGTTGATCCAAAAATGTTTAAAAACAACTTGAAGATTCTAACCAATGCTATGAGTCATGACCCCAAAATTAAATAATTCTGTGCTCATTAGTTTGAATGTAACGTGATTTAATTTGAAGACAATATAACATGAGAGAGACTCTTTTTGTACATAATATGGCATGTCATGAACTTTACCCCAACTAGACATACCTTTGTCCCACACGTGTCCCCTGTCATAGAGCCTGCAGTTAGTTTTGTTTGTTCAGACTCCAGGATTTCAAAGCAGAAGTTTGAGTCCAAGTTGTGCTCCCCATTCTGTCCAGAGTAGGGTTTGACTCTGAAAGTGGGGTTACTTTCAAGTCAAACGCTCTCTGCAGTCCCCAAGGCGAATATGAGTCAGATGTAGATGCTCCCCCTGTTTGTCACTGTCCTACTCTCCATTATCCAGATTCTGCCAGCTTTGACTTACTAATTCCGTGTGATGCCTTATTTGCCTTTAGGTGAAGCTGTTCACCTCGCTCGTGACTTTGGTTATGTGTGTGAGACCGAATTCCCTGCTAAAGCAGTTGCGGAATACCTGACCCGGCAGCATATCGACCGCAGTGAGATCAGCAGTCGGAAGAACATGCTACTTGCAGCCAAGTAAGTTTCCCCTCCCATTAAGATGGTCACTGATGGTGGGGAGTGGCTGGAAGATGTCATGTTTGGAATTGTAGGGGCAGAGAGAGAAATGAAAGAACAGAAATGATCAACTTCAGGCCTCCTAAACAAATAATGGAATGCAAAAGCCAGGAGATTATGCCAAACCTTCATAAAATTCGAGATACAAATAATTTTGAAGTTGGTGAATAAGAGGGAAGCGTTACCACTAGCAGGACAGCAGGTAAAGAGAAGGCACAGATTTAACAGAGTGGCAAAAAAAATCAAAACAGAGACAATGTCTTTTTATTTAAAAGGGTAAGTTGGTATGAATTGGAGTTACGCTGGTTGGAAAGATGATAGAAACTGAAGCACCTGTCCGCTCTGAGATTGGTTTTGATACATACATGTAAGGGGAAAGGTTGAACATCATGTTGTAATAGAGCCAATTAGAATGTTTTTTTATAGCACAGACACCATGGGCTGAGGGGGCTTGCAATGCTGTAGGATTCTACGACATAGGGACTGTTGAATGAGGAGAGACGCAGGAATCCCCCTGATAGCCACATGATACAATCAGAACGCAGTTGCTGCCCTATTAACATCTATGAGTTCATCAACAACAGGGTGGGTGGGATATCTCTCATTTCTGGAGAATTATGTATTCAGGCGCAAATTACTCATGTACTACATCCTGACATGTTCATACTCCACAGTGGAACATTACTACAGTCCGCTATTCCCTTTGGCAAGCCAGTTCCCTTTCCTGGTGGAAAGCAGTTCTCCAATGTGTGCTTAAGTTCACACTAGTGGATCAGAACCAGAGCTGGAGTGTTGTACTGAGTCGCATCTGATTACCCTATCATTTGCAATTTCAGCATGGGTCACCACAATTTCTCCAAAATAATAAAATGTGAAAAAACATTGTCACAAACCTGGGGGTGGTGGTGTGCAAGGAATTGTAACTTGTCACATCAGAACTCTGAGAGCTGAAGAGATCCAATTGACGCACTCTATTAAACACTGCCTGCCAGCCTGTGGCCTCAGTTAGACGGTCATGGGTTGAGTTCCCCTTAGATTTTAGAACATAGGGCTGAATTTAACAGAGCATCGGAGTCTCCAGACTGCATTCCCCAGAGGAAAGGCCAAGGGCAGGCCTGCTCTCACTCCTGCTGGTACCCTACAGTGTCCTAACGCTCTAAGGCAGTGCTCCTTGGTCTAAGGCCCTCTGCCCTCTGGCCTCTGGCCTCTGCCTCTGCCTCTGCCCTCTTCTGGGTAGAAGGTGCTCAAGATCCCAGCAGGTCCTTGGGATTGTGCAGGTGCCCCAGACCTGGCAGGGATGAGGGTACAGATGCTGGTAAGATGCTGAGGCGTGTGACATAATGGAAAACAGGGAGTTCTCCTCATGTCTGATTGGTAGTTATCCCCTCAATAAACACCTCATTTAGATTATCTGGTCATTTATCTTATTGCTGCTTGTGGGGAGCTTGTTATTAAATTTGTTGATGGAATCTCCAATGGTGTCTGTTCTTTGAGAAGGACCACACAAACTGTAATGTGCCCAGATTGGGGATTCTGATTCTTTACCTGACTGTATTGGGCTGAATTGGGTTGTTATCCCCCAGTGGCGTAACTCATTTGAACATGCGCTGTGAGTGATCTTGACTCCACATTGAGCTTGCTCCCTGTGAATGGACCAAAGAAAACATCAAGAGAACCAGTTAATGTGCAGACGCGAGATAGACAGCTGCTTGTTGGGATACATCCCGTCGACTGATGTACCAAATAGATTCCAAACTGGACGAGTCAAGTTGTGGAAGGATGTATCAATAAAGTGGTCATGAGCTCCATCCTAATCAGCGTTTTTGATTGGAGTTTTATTCCAAGTGGCTTGAAATCGTTGTTTTACTTCAATTCAGCTGCTTGTGTAAGTTCTGCTGTTGGATGATGTGCGTGTATAGGCCTGATTACAGCAGCTATACTAGCAACATCTTTTACAAGTTAAAATGATTCCTGGCTCTGAACTTTGTTTCATGATCCAACTGGATACATCCTTGATCCTGGCTGTGTTCTTTCATGTTGTCATGTGTCTGTCTGTGTTACTCGTGGCTGCATGTACTCGCTTGTGTGTCTGTGTTGCCAGTGTGCAGTCTGAGCATGTATTATCTCATGTGGGCATTCTTGTCTGTGGGCATGCCCCTTACATATGTACGTGTCCGGTGTACACGCTAGTATATGCATGCTGACAGCTGCACTGCTAAGTACAGGATCTAATCAATTGAAGACTCTCTACATTCAGACTATGACTCAGTCCAAATTGGGGAGGGAGGGGGGAACATGACTTTGTGTGGTCATCTGCGATAGTGAATGGTGCACCAAATTGTTTCCATTTCTATTTCAGTTTCCGTTGTTTAGAGTGGACAATTAGAGATGTAGATACAGCTGCTGATGATTCACTATCTCCCTGTTCACACAAGCCAAATGATGCTCACTGTCTGATACACCAAACAGTTACAGTAACAACAGTCAGTGGGCTGAGGAGTAGTGGATGCAGTTTGATTTCGATACATGTGAGGTATTGCATTTTGGTAAGACAAACCAGGGCAGGACTTACACAGTCAATGGTTGGGCCTTGGGGGGTGTTGATGAACAAATACGTAGTTCCGTGAAAGTTGCATCACAGTAGACAGGGTGGTGAAGAAGGTGTTTGACATGCTTCCCTTTATCGGTCAGAGATGTTGGGACGTCGTGTTACAGCTGTACGAGGCATTAGTAAGGTCACATTTGGAGTTCTCCATATAATTCTGGTCATCCTGCTATCAGAAGGATGTTATTGAACTGGAAAGGGTGCAAAAAGGATTTACAAGAATGTCACTGAGATTGGATAGTTTGAGTTATCAGGAGAGGCTGGACTATTTTCCTTGGAGCGTGGAGGCTGAGGGGTAACTGGAGGTTTATAAAATTCTGAGGGGCATGGACAAGGTGAATAGACAAGGTCTTTTCCCCAGGGTAGGGAGCCCAAACCAAAAGGGTATAGATTTCACGTGAGAGGGGACTGATTTAAAAGGAGCCTGAGGGGCAACTATTTTCATGCAGAGGATGGTGTATGTATGGAGTGAGTTGCTGGAGGAGGTGGTGGAGGCTGGTACAATTAAAACATTTAAAAGGCATCTGGATGGGTACATGAATACGTTTAGAGGGATTCGGACCAAATGGTGGCAAATGGGACTAGATTGACTTAGGATATCTGGTCAGTGTGGATGAGTTGGACTGGAGGGTCTGTTTCCATGCTGTATGGCTCTATGACACATCCTCAAAAGTGGAGTGGAGCCGAGAGCCTGTACCTGAACAGGTAGCCAGAACATCTGAAATAAAACACAGAACTGTTGGATACTGGAAATCTGAAACAAATGAGAACAAAAGGGTAACTGGACTCAAAGCGGTAACTCTATTTTCTCTCTATAAAGTGGTAACTCTATTTTCTCTTTATAGGGATGAGTTTCCCCACAGAAATTTCTGCTTTGGTTTGTTTTTGGCAGAACTTCTGCTGGCCTTCTCATACATAGCGATCACCCTCCCTCCCCACTATTGCAGTGCTAGCACTGCTCTGATGCCCAAACCTGGCAATGAACTCTGACCTTTCAACACTGAACGTGTTGCCAATGGAGCCGAGTTGACTCTCAAACACAATGGGCCATCTTGTCATCTTCTCTATCTGACAGGGGCTTTTTGTTGAGCATCACGTGTGTTTTAGAAATAGGATTGGTTCTGTGAAGGAAGGTGATTGACATTTCTAGCTTACTGCCCAGTCAGTGAAGGTGGAGGTTTCCTGTGCTGTTAGTGTTTGGGTTAACCCTTGTGAAGAAGGGCTTGGCTTAGGGTGACCACCCATCTTCATTCCCTTTGAATTTTGCTGTTGATTTCACTGGTCAAGTCAGGACATCCCTTGGGATACACCATAACATCAGCTGACATCACTGTGGTTTGGGAATGATAGGTTGTGCAATGACTACATTGAATTTTTCTGGACTTTCTGTCTCTAATCAGCCCTTTGTTCATAATTTTCAAACATCTGTTCAAAAATAAAAAACAGAGCTTTTCAATGGTTCCTTATGTCATTCAGTCTCTCCACAGACTCTGTGACAATTATACTGCTGATTCTGTGGGTCTGCAGAAATTGGCAGATTGTACAGAGCACCCTGTGTGAACAAGGGAGCAAATCTGATTGTATATATCTCTGTAGAGATATTGAGGCAGGAGAAGAAAAGATTAGGCTGGGGTTTCTGTTTTCCTTACTTAAGTGTCTTTTCCTCCTGTATTGCCTGTGATGATGTTCTCACAATCATAATTTTCAGAAAGGGCCTGAGTTGGTTATCAAGTTGCACTCAACTTCGAATAGCTTCACACTGTTAGTCCACCAAAGGAACAAACCTGATTCCAGACTCTTAGTGTCAGATTTCCAAAGCCTTTCCCTGTTTATAAAATAGTTTACGTCTCTATTCTTTCTCCCGAAGAGAGTAACCTCACTCACTTTTCCCACATTCCAACTGTCACTTCTTTGCATTCTCTTCTAGCCTGTCCAAGTCCTCCTGCAGCCTCCCCACTTCCTCAACACTACTTGCCACTCCACCTATCGTTGTACCATCTGCAAATGTAACAACTATGTTCTTTGTTGCTGAGGCTGAGGTTACCATGAAAGACTCAGCCTGTCCCCTCAGCAGTGGTGACCGTCAGGTTAACTCATTGCCAGTCAGCTCTCTTTAATGAGAGAGCAGCCTTATGGTCTGATAGGACTATGCTAACTCTTCCCGTCATCAGGAACAGCGTGCTAACAAGTGCAATTGTCCACCTAGGAAATTCAGTATCACTGGTCAGGCGACATTACTAAATTACTGCTGTCAACTCACATTGCTTTAGAATTGTTTGGAGAATCACCTGGCTCTCTTTCGTTAATGGGTCTTCTCACGCTGTCCATTTCCTGAAGCCAAACCCCAAATTCTGCATCAGAGAACCTTGTTTCCTGCTCTCTGCCATACCGTGGCATTCCCTCATCGCCCCGGGTCAGAGTCACTTGTGCAATCAATTCCTGCGTCTGTGCTAACCAAAAGGCAGCTCTGCATTAAGGGGTATGGGTTGGCTTAACCATTACAGGTTAGCATGAACTGGTGTAAACCTCTGATGGTCTTATGTCCTCTACAGAGGCACACATGCACTCAGCAACACTGGTTGTTCACTGTCGCTAGTAACATGTCAACGAGTAGACATCATGTTTCTAGGTTGTCTATATTGAAATCAATTGGTTCATCCAACCCCCCCCACACCCCGACCACCCTTCATGACCTTATTGAAATATCTAGATGGCTAAGTTGGAATTCTCCTTTACATGAGGAGATTTGGGCTCTGAAGGTGGTTTAAACTAACTAATGGTAAATGTAGGGTTGATAACTGAGAATTCTTGGCGCATGGAGATCACTGATCGAGTGGATTCATAGTGGAGGTGAAAACCATGGAATTATTTAAGAAATGAATGAAGGCTGTAATGGTTTGGGGTGGGGGGGGGGGGTGGGAGGTTGGGGAAAATGTTGAGTGTTACTTATAGGCTGAATCACTCAACCAAGAATGTCAATATAATGTTCCTTATCTGTAATTATCATGAGGAATTGTTGAAGATAACAACACAGATGCATTTATAAGTCAACCCCTTTTTAAAATTTCTGTTCTCTTTCTCAGGCAAATTTTCAAGGAATTTACTGACATGCTGACCCAGGACCGGTCTCCCTTGGGCAACACACGACCAGGCCCGATCCTGGAGCCTGGCATTCAGGGATGTCTGACCCACTTCAGCCTCATCACCCACGGCTTTGGGAGCCCTGCCATCTGTGCCGCCATGACCTCACTACAGAATTACCTGAACGAAGCAGTGAAGGCCCTGGACAAAATGTACATGACCACCGGCGGGGGTCAGAGTCCACAGGACAGCGGCAACAAAGCCGCGGACAAAGATGAGAAACACAGGAAGTGAGCTGTTCGACAGCAGCTGACAGACTTTACCCCTCCCCTTTAAAATTTACGCCTGGGACCCCCTTTGGAACTCCGTCAGCACCCTGAACAAGATGGCACCCAATGGTCAGGTGATCGCTCATGCTTCCCTGTGCACCACAAAATGCAAGACTGCGTTATTGCTCTGTGACGACCCATTCCACTTAAAATACCAAATTGCAAACCCCGTGAAAGTGGAGACCCTTTGTCACTGGGTTTTCTGTGTGACCCTGGGCTGGTGGTCACATTTGCCAGTGAAACATCCTGACCTCTGTGGCAATATCAATGGCACCTGCAATATCATCTTCCAACAGCTCACACACAAGGTGGCACAGCCACTGCTTAAACCCTCAGACTCTATAGTGTTGGCATCAGGGTTTGTGCCAACAGTGCTTGGGCTATGGTGTTCAATTTGCCATCCTGAGATGGGCTAGAAAGCTCCTCAAAGGAAAAGAAGGAAATGAAACCACAGGAACCTTTGAGGTGATGGGGGCGTTTTCATCTTTTACTACG
This sequence comes from Hemiscyllium ocellatum, assembly GCF_020745735.1. Taxonomy (NCBI): domain Eukaryota; kingdom Metazoa; phylum Chordata; class Chondrichthyes; order Orectolobiformes; family Hemiscylliidae; genus Hemiscyllium; species Hemiscyllium ocellatum. Next base: position 1,865,144 of record NC_083415.1, on the reverse strand, counting down.
GCATTCTGGGATCACTGATCTCCAGTAACAGGCCTGTGCTGTGTCTCACAAGGTGAACAGGAGCAGAGAACTCTTCAAATTTCCAAATACCCCACAGCTGAGCAACATGGCTGGGATCGCAAGACAAAAAGGCGGAAAGACCAGTCTGCCATGGGGATTGCAGTTGGATGCACAGAGTTCCTAGATCATACAATGGGTACCAATCATCCATGACTCACTTCTCTTCTTGCCTTTAGTGAGCTCAGACATTGATGCAACATCGTCTAAACTTTGCCTTTTTATCTCCATGTCAAACTGGACCAGGCTTTTGATGCTGACGTAGCATGGTATTATTGAGCTGAAATTTGGACAGACGAAAAAATGGGAAAGACACAATATGTTTCATGTTCTGTGTTTACCAATGATTAACCTTGATTAACTGGATGATTATCTGAATTCTGAAGTCGATGATGCAGAATGAGCAGGCTCAGGTCACTGGACCTGAAATTTTAAGTCTGCTTTCTCTCTCGACAGATGCAGCCAGACCTGCTGTGCTTCTCCAGCATTTTCTGATTTTATTTCAGATTGAGCTGGTTGTTGTTCGAACATGACCCAGGATAAAAGTGTCAGTGAAATCTCTGATTGATGCAGGTTCAAAAGGGGAGCTTTACTCTTCAATGCTTCCTGAGATCTTCTGCTCACTATGTGGCGTAAAAGCCATTGAACTTGAACAATCCCTGAGGTTGACCTACCTACTGTGCATTATTCAGGGACTTGAAACAGCTTCTTTATATACATTTTAACCACAATGGTAGGCCACCTTAGGGAAGTCAAAATCTGAACAAGTCAGTTCAGGATTACATTCTGGGGACTTCTGAGTTACTAGCAAACTGAGATTCGGTACAAACAAGCATAATTCCCTTCTGTCCCATCCTATTTGAAAGGTAATATAGCAATAGCTAGTGGATGAAAGCCTCATTTAAAATTGACCTTTTTGAAAAGTTGAGTGGAGCTCTTGTTACATTTGAAAACTCCGTACTGCTCAATGAGTGGACGGGACGAGGTATTGGCGGATTGGAGTGACCGCATCTTTTAATTCTGGGCTCTGTGGCTTGCATCAGAAAGTGGGTTTGAACTTTCTAACTTTTATTCCACCAGTAAGAGCAGGCTGGGAAATCAGAGGAAAATTAAAGCCCTGAAATGACTTACGAAAGCATTAGCAGCAGTAGCCTATGCTTGTAAGGTTCAAAAAACAAAATCTGGTTGAAGTAATCCACTGAGGAATGTTACACAAACATATTTAGTAAGTGTATATCTGTCTGCCATTGGCAACAGGAGTTCACCTGCCTTCTTTTTTAAAAGTGTCTGTGATTTTTCATTGTTATTTTTAAGCTGTTTAGAAATATTACAAAGTAAACTTATTAATCTCCTCAAAGGAATTGCCAGCACAGAGGCAGATGAGCTGTAGGTCACGGGTTTTCCTCAACTTCAGCTTGACATTGAGGTCCACTGTCCTCTGGCCTGTTTCCTCTTCTGCTGCACCTTTACACCTCTGGACTGAGATTCTCAGAGGGTGGTAGAAGTCAAGCAGGGTGAAGCCTTGAAATGGGATGGGACTGGATTCATGCTTTAAAAGGCATGTCTGAAATTCCCCTCTGTTACTGTAGAAGAGGTGGTTTCTCCATTATGTGGATGTGATTTTGAAAAGATTTTAATGCCCTTGGGCTGGAATGGTGGGCAACTACACAGGGAAGTACCCTTCTCCATGGTTCAAGGGACAATGTAGGTGTTCATTATCCTGTGTAAGGTCAGTTAATTGGAGTCCAGGTTGACTCTGGACTGGAGCCCTCGCATGAGCTTGACCTGTGGGGAGGTCATAGGTCAGATGTTGTCAAACCAGACTGACCTGCAACACTTACAGGGAAAGACTGCCATGTAGCAACTTGACCTTTCCCATCTGACCTTGACCCTACCAGTGAGCCCAGAGAATGTTACAGCCCTGCTTGACAAGTAGGGTGTGTTTGTGTGTGTGTGTGTGTGTGTGTGTGTGTGTGTGTGTGTGTCCAGACAGCCAGCAACGTGTTCTCCAAACAGTGGCAGAGTTTCTTCCACGGGGTAAATAGAGTAATAAGGGAACCAGTGTTCTGAATGTACATATTTATTTATGTGTAATTTAATGGGTAATGTAAATAAGGTGCAACCTTAAAACCTTTTTTAAAAAAAAGTTGTTTACCTCTTGTAAATAGGGTTTAGTCTTCCTGTTTTCTTTTGTTTTGGAGAAGTATTTTCCAGTTTAATGGGTAAGCTAGGATTTAATTCCTTAGTCATTCCTGCACACTTACAATAATGAGAAGTGTAAAACAGGGTATTCAAGTTGGAGGTGCAGAGTGCCTGGCAGTGAGTTGAAAGCTGTGTTCTTCCTCAACACTCAACCAACTCTCTGGGAAAAGCAATAATTCTTCTGGGTGTGAGTTGTATGGTACTTTCTGTAAATGAAGCAAGAGAAAGTTTTTTAAAATCTCTTTTGTCTGTGAATGAATGTTTAGGTTCAGCTCCTGCAAAGAATAGGATTCAGTTGTGTCTTGTAACATAATGTCAGTTGAGAAAAAAAATAAAGATTTTGAATTGAAGGCACTGTTTGTTCATCCTGTCTTGTTCTTTTGTGGTAAAGTGATATTACAATTGGTTTGATTTGAGGATTGAGCTCCAGTCATACAGATTGTGGCCAGTGTTGAATTCACTGTTCCATGTTTAGGTTGCTATTGAGGTGACAATGGAAAGTCAGCTGCTCCCTAGAATTGATCCCAGTTTTCTTTCAATAACTAGGCAGCCTGACCAGAGGCTCACTGATGCCCAGTTTGGCTTCTGCCAGGGTCCCTCAGCTCCTGACATCATTACTGCTTTGATTCAAACATGGACAACAGAGTTAAATGCCAGAGGGGAGGTGAGAGTGACAGCCCTTGGCATCAAGGCTGCATTTGACTGAGGGTGACATCAAGAAACCCAAGCAAAACTGGAATCAATGGGTTTTGGGTAAAAAATGAGGTCTGCAGATGCTGGAGATCACAGCTGCAAATGTGTTGCTGGTCAAAGCACAGCAGGTCAGGCAGCATCTCAGGAATAGAGAATTCGACGTTTCGAGCATAAGCCCTTCATCAGGAACCCTGATCAATGGGTTTTGGGGTCAAACTGTCCTGAGGTTGGAGTCATACCTGATACATAGGAAGATGGTCAGTTATCTCAGCTCCAGGACATCCCTGCAGGAGTTCCTCAGGTCTTGTCCTAGGCCCAACCATTTTCAGTTCCTACGCCAATGATCTTTTCTCCATCATAAGGTCAGAAGTGGGGATGATTGCTGATGATTGCACAATGTTCAGCACCATTCACGACTCCTCAGATAGTGAAGCAGTCCATGTCCAAACGCATTGAGACTTGGACAATATCCAGGCTTGGTCTAAAAGATGGCAAGTGACACTCAGGCCACACATGTGCCAGTTAATTGTCATCTTCAACCATCACACTTTGACGTTCACTGGCATTGCCATCATTGAATCTCCCCCTATCAATGTCGTGGGAACTTGCTATTGAGTAGAAACTAAAATGGACTGACCACATAAACACAGTGGCTACAAGAGCAGATCAGAGGAATATTGCAGCAAATAACTCACCTCATGACTCCCAAAGCCTGCCCACTATCTACAAGTGACAAATTAAGAATGTGATAGAATACTTCCCATTTGCCTGGGTGGCTGCGACTGCAACAATCCTTAAGGATCTCAACACGATCTTGGATCAAGCAGCCAGCTTGAATGGCATTCCATCTGATACTTTCAGCATTTACTCCCTCCATCACTGGCACAAAGTGACAGAAGTGTGGTGTCATCTCTGAAAGGCACTACACCAGCTGACCAAGACACCTTGGATATCACTTTCCAAACTCACTTACATCTCGAAGGACAAGGGCAAGATACATGGGAACACCAGCCCCTGCAAGTTTCCCTCCAAGCCACTCACCATCCTGACCAAGAAATATATCTTCATTCCTTCCCTACTAGGAATTCAGTCCTTAATGGCATTGTAGGTCTATCTACAGCACATGGACAGCAATTCAAGAAGGCAGCTCAGTACCACTTTCTACAGGGTACTCAGAAGAATGCTGACCTGGTTAGTGAGATCCCATCCTTTCAAAGAGTTAAAGACAGAACTTTTTAATCCTCAGTGATAGTTGGTGATCCAAGGATACTGTTGATCCAGTCAGCAAGAGCCATAAAGGGAATCCAAAACAGCCAATTGTTCCTAGGATGCTTTCATGGGAACAACACTCAACTCTCAATCTGCAAGTCCATTTGAAGTCTTTCTCGGTCTTTTGTAAAGAATTTTGTGATAATTCCTTGTTCATTTGTACTCTCTGATAGAAGATTTAAAAGATAACACTCAAGCAAAAAGAAAAGTACTGTGGATACTGGAAATGTGAACTATATGAGGACGGGTCAGAAGCCAGAAATTGTGGTACATATTGGCACCAATGATACAGCCAGGAAAGAGATTGAGGATCTGAAAATTGACTACAGAGAGCTAGGTTGGAAGCTGAAGAGCAGGACGAGTAGAATAGTGATCTCAGGCTTGCTACTGGTGCCACGAGACAGTGAGGAGAGGAACAGTCAGTGAGTGCAGCTTAACACGTGGCTGTGAGGCTTATGCAGGAGGGAGGGCTTCAGATACTGAGACCATTGGGATGCCTTCTAGGGAAGGTGGGACCTGTACATGAAGGACAGGTTGCACCCGAACTGAAGGGGCACAAATGTCCTGGGCAGGAAATTTTTTATGTGATTTGGGAGCATTTAAACTAGTTTGGCAAGGGGGCAGGAACCACAGCTACATAACTGAGAGGGGGGTAGTTGTAGATGCGGCATTGACAGGATGTGATAAATCTATTGGGAAGGTTTTTTAAGTGGTGAAACAAAGGAATCGGTTAAAATGTGTCTGCTTTAATGCAAGGAGTGTCAGAAATAAGAGTGATGAACTCAGAGCATGGATCGGTACGTGGGACTATGATGTTGTGGCCATAACAGAGACGTGGGTTTCACAGGGGCAGGAATGGTTGCTGGATGTTCCAGGGTTTAGAACATTTATAAAGAACAGGGAGGATGTTCTTTGAGGATGTGACTAGAAAAGTTGATGAAGGTCGAGTTGTGGATGTGATATGGACTTCAGCAAGGCATTTGATAAGGTTCCCCATGGTAGGCTCATTCAGAAGGTCAGGAGGAATGGGATTCAGGGGAACATAGCTGTCTGGATACAGAATTGGCTGGCCAACAGAAGACAGTGAGTAGTAGTAGAAGGAAAATATTCTGCCTGGAAGGCAGTGGTGAGTGGTATTCCACAGGGCTGTGAACTTGGGCCTCTATTGTTCGTAATTTTTATTAATGACTTGGATGAGGGGATTGAAGGATGAGTCAGCAGTTTGCAGACGACACAAAGGTTGGAGATGTCATTGACAGTATAGAGGGCTGTTATAGGCTGCAGCGTGACATTGACAGGATGCAGAGATGGGCTGAGAGGTGGCAGATGGAGTTCAACCTGGATAAATGCGAGGTGATGCATTTTGGAAGGTCGAATTCGAAAGCTGAGTACAGGAGTAAGGATAGGATTCTTGGCAGTGTGGAGGAACAGAGAGATCTTGTGCAGGTACATAGATCCCTTAAAATAGCCACCCAAGTGGACAGGGTTGTTAAGAAAGCATATGGTGTTTTGGCTTTCATTAACAGGGGGATTGAGTTTAAGAGTCGTGAGATCTTGTTGCAGCTCGATAAAACTTTGGTTAGACTGCACTTGGAATACTGCGTCCAGTTCTGGTTGCTTTATTATAGGAAAGATATGGATGCTTTGGAGAGGGTTCAGAGGAGGCTTACCAGGATGCTGCCTGGACTGGAGGGCTTATCTTATGAAGAGTGGTTGACTGAGCTTGGACTTTTTTCATTGGAGAAAGGGAGGACGAGAGGGGACCTAACTGAGGTATGCAAGATAATGAGAGGCATAGATAGAGTCGATAGCCAGAGACTATTTCCCAGGGCAGAAATGGCTAACACGAGGGGTCATAGTTTTAAGCTGTTTGGCGGAAAGTATAGAGGGGATGTCAGAGGTGGGTTCTTTACACAGAGAGTTGTGAGAGCATGGAATGTGTTGCCAACAGCAGTTGTTGAAGCAAGGTCATTGGGGACATTTAAGAGACTGCTGGACATGCATATGGTCACAGAAATTTGAGGGTGCATACATGAGGATCAGTGGTCGGCACAACATCGTGGGCTGAAGGGCCTGTTCTGTGCTGTACTGTTCTATGTTCTATGTTCTATGATTGAAAAAGAGGGAGGCGGTGTAGCATCGCTATCAGAGAATGCATCACAGCTACAGAAACAAAGGTTATTGAGGAAGTTTTGTCTACTGAGTCAGTATGGGTGGAAGTTAGGAACAGCAAGGGAGCAGCCACCTCATTGGTGGTTTCTACAGACCCCCTCATAGCAGTAGAGAGATTGAAGAACTCAGGCTGGCAGATTTTGAAAAAATGCAGATGTAGCAGGTTTGTTGTTATGGGTGACTTCAACTTGCCCAATACTGATTGGAACCTCCTTAGTGTAGATGGTTTGGATGGAGCCGTTTTTGTCAAGTGTGTTCAGGAGGGTTTCCTTACTCAGTATGTAGATAGACCGACGAGGGGAGAGGCCATTTTGCATTTGGTGCCCGGCAATGAGGTTGGAGAATGCTTTGGTGACAGTGACCACAACTGCCCCACATTTAGCATAGCCGTGGAGAGGGAAAGGAGCAGCTCCCAAGGGAAGACATTTAACTGGGGAAAAAGAAATTATGTTGCTATTCAGACAGGAGATGGGGAGTACAGATTGGGAACAATTGTTCCACAAAAAGGGCACAACAGACATGTGGAGACTGTTTAAGGACCAGTTGTTGTGAGTGATACACAAATTTGTCCCTCTGGGACATGCAACAAGTGGTAAGATTAAGGAGCCTTGGATGACGAGAACAGAGGAACTTCTCGTCAAAAGGAAGAAGGCAGCTTACATAAGGTGGAGGAAGTAAGGATCTAGCACAGCTTTAGAGGATTACAGGCTTGCTAGAAAGGAGCTCAGAAATGGACTGAGGAGAGCCAGGAGGGGGCACGAGAAAGGCTTGGCAGGAAGAATTAGGGAGAACACAAAGGCACTTTTACTCATATGTGAGGAATAAGAGAGTGATCAGGGAGAAGGTAGGGCTGATCAGGGATAGCAGAGGGAACTTGTGTGTGGAGTCTGAGCAGAGAGGGGAAGCCCGAAATGAGTTTTTTGTTTCAGTTTTCACTCAGGAAAGGGACCTTGTTGTGAATGAGAACGTTGAGGAGCTGGTAAACAGGCTTGAACAGATCAAGATTGATGAAGTTGATGTGCTGGAAAGGTTGGCAAACATTAAGATTGATAAGTCCCCAGGGTTTATCAGGGTCCCCAGATTTATCCTCGGTTACTCCGGGAAGCGAGAAAGGAGATTGCTGAGCTGCTTGCAAAATCTTTGCTTCCTTATTCTCCACAGGAGTCATACCGGAGGATTGGAAGGAGGTGAATGTTGTTCCTCTTTTCAAGAAGGGTGATAAGGAAATCCCTGGCAATTCCAGACCAGTCAGTCTTATGTCTGTGGTCAGCAAGGTTTTGGAAAGAATTCTGAGGGATAGGATCCATAACTATTTGGAAAAGCATAGAGTGCTTAAAGGCAGTCAGCATGGCTTTGTGAGGAGCAGGTTATGCCTCACAAATCTTATTGAGTTCTTTGAGAAGGTGTCAATCCAGGCCAGCAACAGTCAAGCAGTGGATGTGGTGTATATGGACTTCAGCAAGACATTTTAGAGGGTTCTCCATGGTAGGTTCATTCATAAAGTCAGGAAGTATGGGATACAGGGAGATTTGGCTGTCTAGATCTAGAATTGGCTGGCTGACAGAAGGCAGAGAGTGGTTATAGATGGAAAGTATTCTGCCTGGATGTCAGTGTTGAGTGAGGTCATGCAGGGCTCTGTTCTTGGACCTCTGCTCTTTGTAGTTTTTATAAATGACTTGGATGAGGAGGTTGAGAGGTGGGTTAATAAATTTGCCAATGACAGAAAGTTTGGAGGTGTCGTTGATAGTATTGAGGGCTACTGCAGGCTGCAGCACGGCATAGACAGGATGCAGAGCTGGGCTGAGAAATGGCAGATGGAGTTCAACCTGGACAAATGTGAAGTAATGCATTTTGGAAGGTTGAACTCAAATGCTGAATATAGGATTAAAGACAGGATTCCTGGCAGTGTGGAGGAACAGAGGGATCTTGGTGTTCGAGTACATAGATCCCTTAAAGTTGCCACCCAAGTGGACAGGGTTGTTAAGAAAGCATATGGTGTTTTGGCTTTCATTAACAGGGGGATCGAATTTAAGAGCCACAAGGTTTTGCTGCAGATCTACAAGTCCCTGGTGAGACCACACTTGGAATATTATGTCCAGTTCTGGTCGCCCAACTATTGGAAAAATACAGAGGCTTTGGAGAGGGTGCAAAGAAGGTTTACCACGATGCTGCCTGAACTGGAGGGCTTGTCTTACGAAGAAAGATTGACTAAGATCAGACTTTTCTCTGGAGAGAAGGAGGAAGAGAGGAGACCTGATCAAGGTATACAAGGTAATGAGAGGCATGGATAGAGTCAATAGCCAGAGACTTTTCCCTAGGGCAGGATTGACTGGCATGAGTGGTCATAGTTTTAAGATATTCAGAGGAAGGTATAGAAGAGACATCAGAGGAAGATTCTTTATGCATGAAATGTGTTGCCAGTGGTGGTGGTGGAAGCAGGGTCTATGTGGATATTTAAGTGACTGCTGGACATGCACATTGTCAGCAGTGAATTGAGGGGTGTGTGGGTTAGGTTATTTTATTTTAGATTAGGAATAATCCTCAGCATAACAACATGAGCCAAAGGGCCTGTTCTGTGCTTTACTTTTCTATGTTCTAAGTTCTAGGCCATAGGAAGACTGGGCTTGTGTTCCCTTCAATACAGGAGATGGAGGGAGAGCAATTGTTTCTCAGAGGCTCGGTTAAAGTTGAAACTCTGCTTCCTCTGCCTCAGAACACGGCAGAGGTAGGTTGTTGCATGTTATTAAGGCTGAAGTAGATAGATTTTTGACAGTAGGGAAATAAAAGGGTTATCATGGTAGATTTGAATGTGTAATCTTTTCTGAACCTTTTTCAAGTTTCACAACATCCTTCCTAAAAGAGGGAGACCAGAATTGCACACAGTATTCCAAAAGTGGTTGGCAGAGATGGAGAATTTGAGCTACAAGGAGAGGCTGAATAGGCTGGGGCTGTTTTCCCTGGAGCATCAGACGCTGAGGGATTACCTCATAAAAGTTTATAAAATCTTGAGAGGCATGGGTAGGGTAAATAAACAAGGTCATTTCCCTGGGATGGGGGAGTCCAGAACTAGAGGTTATAGGTTTAGGGTGAGGGGCAAGATTTAAAAGACACATATGGGGCAACTTTTTCATGCAGAAGATGGTGCATGTCTGGAATGAACTGCCAGAAGAAGTGGTGGAGGCTGATACAATTACAACATGCAAAAGGCATCTGGATGGGTATATGAATAGAAAGGGGAGAAAGTGAGGTCTGCAGATGCTGGAGATCAGAGCTGAAAATGTGTTGCTGGAAAAGCGCAGCGGGTCAGGCAGCATCCAAGGAACAGGAAATTCGACATTTTGGGCATAAGCCCTTCATCATTCCTGATGAAGGGCTTATGGCCGAAACGTCGAATTTCCTGTTCCTTGGATGCTGCCTGACCTGCTGCACTTTTCCAGCAACACATTTTCTGATATGAATAGAAAGGGTTTATTTACTAGATTCCCTACAGTGTGGAGACAGGCCCTTCAGCCCAACAAGTCCACACCGACCCTCTGAAGAGTAATCCACCCAGACCTATTTCCCTCTGACTAACGCAGTAACCCCCTACAGTGACAGCAGATTGATATGGCAGCATGCTCCCAGGCTGTCATTGATGAAACCATCGATGATGGTGAGATCCTCATACCTAATTTTTCTTATATCCCCCTTCTCATCTTCCACTCAGTCTCGATTTACAAGTGACAGATAAATGTGTAACTCTCCTTTTCTCACCCTGCACTACATGTTGGTCCCAGGCTTGTCCCTTTCTCTTTCACCTGACCCCAGTCAGTGGGGATGGAGCAACAGGAAGGCCATGGTGAATAGGTAATAAACGGTGACTTGCTCTCCCATTACAGCCACCAGCAGAGTTGCAGATAGCTCATAGCTAAGAAAGTCATTCAGAGACAGAGTTAAAAATCACACAACATCAGGTTATAGTCCAACAGGTTTAATTGGAAGCACTAGTTTTTGGAGAGCTGCTCCTTTATCAGTTCAGAGACAGGACATGCACGTGACTACACTGTTGTTTCTTGTTTCCACCCAAACTGATTCCACGTTAGGATGTGTTCCATCCAAATCCCCTAGAAATAGTGGATGCGTTGTTGGTAATTTCCTAAAATTCTTTAAAGTCTGGAACAGTTCCTACATGTTGGAGGATAGCTGACGTAACCCCACCATTTACAAAAAATAGACATTGAAATAACTATATATCAGTGAGTCTGATGTCAGGAGTGGGAAAGATGCTAAGGACCATTATCAAGGATTTTATAGCAGAACACTTAGAAAACAGTGGTAGAATCAGACAGGATTTACGAAAGGGAAATCACGCTCCACAGATCTATGGAATTCTTTAAGGGTGTAACTAATAGAATTGATTGGGAGAACCAGTGGATGTGGTTTATATTGACTTTCAGAATGCTTTTGACTCGGTCCCCTGTAAGAAATGAATTGGTAAAATTAAAGCCCATGGGAATGGGGGTAATGCATTGCGATGGACTGAAAACAAAGATTTGCACATGCCTGTATTAGACTTGAGTGGACAAAATTAAAAATCACACAACACCATAGTATGAGTGAATGGACCTTTTTCTGAATAGAAGGCAGTGACTAGTAGAATATCTCAGGGGTTGGTACCAAGACCCCAGCTAGTCACAATGTATGTTAATGATTTAGATGAGGCAACTAAGTATAATCTCTCAAAACTTGCAGCTGGGTGGGATTGGTGAGCTGTGAGGAGGATGCTGCAGTGTGATTTGGACAGGCTAAGTGATTGGGCAAATGCAAGGCAGATACAGTATAATGTTGATAAATGTGAGGGTATCAACTTTTGTAGCAAAAAAAAGGAAGGCCGATTATTATTTGAATAGTTATAATGAGAGAGGGGAATGATCACCGAGACCTGGGACCTTTTTAACCAGTCACTGAAAGTAAGTCTGCAGGTGCAGCAGGCAGTAACATAAGGTACATTGGCCTTCATATTGAAATGACTTGTGTACAAGAACAAGAATGTCTTGCTGCGACTAGACAGAAAATTGGTAAGGCCCACGTAGAATATTGCAAGCAGTTTTGGTCTCCTTATCTGAGGAAGAGTGTTCTTGCTATTAAGGGGTCATCGTGGAGGTTTACTTGATTGATTCCTGGGGTAACAGTCAAGATTAGATTGGTGCTGGAAAAACACATAGGTCAGGCAGCACCCAAGGGGTAGGAAAAATCGACATTTCTGGCAAAAAGACAGGACTGATGTATGTGGAGAGATTGAGTTAGTTAGGATTGTATTTACTGGTGTTTAGAAGATTGAGAAGGGGGAACATCTCATAGAAACCTATAAAATTCTAACAGGAGTAGACAGGCTAGATACAGGAAAGATGTTCCTGATGGCGACAGTCCAGAAATGGGGAACTAGGGTAATGATAAGCAGTAAACCTTTCAGGACTGAGACGAGGAAAAATCTCTTCAGCCAAAGTGTGGCAAGCCGGTGGAATTCACTACCCCAGAAAGTGTTTCAGGGCAAAATATTGTGTTTTCAAGAAGGCGGTAGATGTAACTCTTGTGAGTAAAGGGATTGGGAGATATTTGGGGGGGGTGTGTGCAATGGAGTTAAGGGTTTTGGTCTCAATGATCAGCCATGATCATAATGAATGGCAGAGCAGGCTCGAGGGGTCGAATGGCCTACTCCTGCTCCTATTTTCTATGTTTCTAGGTTAAACTGTTAATCACTATTGCACTGGTACCTTCATAAATTAACAAAGTAACCTGCCTCCTTTTCCCTTTTGACTTTGCTTTTAGAATGTAGAATACCCGCAAAGACTGAGTTCCCAGTCTATGTGATCGCAATCCAATCATATTCATTTGTTTCAATTTATACCATCAACTCTATCTTGTTACAAATGCCTTGTGCATTTAGATAAAGAGTTTTGACTTTCAAACATTATTACTCTCTCTGCTTTTAATTTTTGCTGCACACTTCCACGTCTAATTTTCTATCCCTTCCTGTTGCACTTTGATTATCATTTCTCTTCACTACCCTGTTCTCTCATTTCTCTTCAAATTTGTGATACTTCCCTTCAATGAAACCCTCCCTCCCATGAGTTAAACGCCTTATCTACGACCCTAGTTATACAATTTACTGCGACACTGGTCTGACTGAAGCCTGTCTCAGTGAATAAGCTCTTTCCTGTTTCTCCCTGTTTCTCCAATACCAATCACTGAGCCATGTATTTAGCATTGTAACCTACATAAACTTGTATGTGTAATTGTCTGGAGGTTATTGACTTTGTGGTTCTGCTTTTTAATTAAGCCCCAGGTTGCTCAGAATTCTTCAGCAGACCTATTTTCTAGCCCTATCTCTGCCCTTGGCATCTACATGGGCCATGAGAAATGGATTCACTCTCTCCCACTCCAAATTCCACTTCAGCCAAGAAGGTACGTCATGAACCTTGGCACCAGGTAGATAAGACAGCCTCAGGTCTCTGTGACTTTGCTGCTGAGAAAAGTATCAGTTCTATAAAGACCGTATCTTTTTATTTTTATGTAACTTTAATTGTGGAATGAAAAGGCAAAAGACGATATTTAAAATAACTCAAGGATTCTTTTACTAATAGTTCCCAGCATTTTTCCAATAGCTGAGGCTAAGTTAGCAATCCCATCCTTCACTGTTTTCTCTCTCCTTTCTTACATGATTAGTGAAGTTCCATTATTCACTTACAATTTGCTAAACTAAGCTAGAATCAAGGGAATTTGGAAAAACATGGCTAGTGCATCGACCAACTATGCAGCTATGTTGTTTTGATATCTAGGATGTAAGCTATCAGTCCAGGAAGTTGTGGAATTTTCATTCCTTTAGATTCTCTAGTAATTTTTCTCTGCTGCTTTTAATTACTTTTCCTCACTTCTATGCTCCCCATTATTTCTAGTCTATAACATGTGTCTTCTGCGATGAAAATATTTTTCCAATGTCTCTGCTCATTCCTCATAATAATTCCTCTAATCTCTACTCTTATGGGATGAGCACTTACTTTATCTACTCCCTTCCTTTTTAGATAGCACTTACAATCTGTATTTTGTATTTCTGGCTAGTTTACTCTCATAATTCTTTTTTTTTTGCTTTTTGTCAACCTTTTGTGGCATCTCTTGGTGGATATGGGCATCTATAGAGAACACTGCTGGTTCCCTCTTCCAGCAGTTTGTAATGCCTCTGCTCATTCTCCCTATCATGTTGAAGACCAATGGGGAAGGAAAATATAGCACCACATAGTGCTGAGTGGTTTGAGCAGAATCTTCGAAGTCAGCAGTTTCATCATTTGACACACCTCTCCCTTCATTTAGTAACGTTATGAACCACCAAACTCTTTCACAACCAGAAGGTCCCAGTAAAAATATTTCAGCGATTAGCTTAATTGGTCAGTGCATTGAGTGTATGAGCTGGGATGTCATGTTGCAGCTGTACAGGACATTGGTTAAGCCATGTTTGGAATATTGTGTTCAGCTCTGGTTTTCCTGCTGTGGTAAAAATGTTGTTAAACTTGAAAGGGTGTAGAAACGATTTACAAGGATGTTGCCAGGGTTGGAGTATTTCAGCTATAGACAGAGTCTGAATAGGCTGGGGCTGTTTCCCTGGAGCATCGGAAGCTGAAGGGTGACATTGTAGAGGTTTATAAAATTATGAGGGGCATGGATGAAGTGAATAGACAAGGTCTTTTTCTCAGGGGAGTCCAGAACTACAGGTTTAAGGTGAGAGGGGAAAGCTATAAAAGGGACCTGAGGGTTAACTTTTTCACACAGAGGGTGGTGTGTGTATGAAACGAGCTGCCAGGGAAAGTGATGGAGTGTGGTACAATTACATTTAAAAGGGATCTGGATGGGTAAATGAATAGGAATGCTTTAGAGGGATTATGAGCCAAATGCTGGCAAATGGGACTAGGTTAATTTAGGATATCTGGTTGACATGAATGAGTTGGACCGAAGAGTATTTCCATGCTGTACAACTCTATAATTCACCTCAATCAATTGTTGATCATTCCATTAATTAGTACTGGTGTGGGGTATGAGCAGACATTAGTTCGGATGCTCGGTTAAAAAATGGCAACGTTGACATCAGGTTAGTGTTAGATGCCGATGACATTGGTACTTATTTGCTCAGCCTTCTTCTGCTGTGTGATCCTTCTGTCCATACTTTATCCAAGATGACTGAAGATTACCACCTAAATTTTGTGCGCTTGCCATTTTGCAACCAAAACTATGCCATTGCATCCAAATATGGGCGGCAGGCAGTTTGAATGTCAACTTGCTGTGGAAGGTCAGACTGATCCAAATTTAACATTCACATGTGTTTTCCAATAGGAATCACTGGCTAGAAATCACAAGAATGCTGAATCATAGAGATGTACAACCTGTCCCCTCCGACCAGACATCCCAACCTAACCCAGTCCCACCCTCCAGCACCCAGCCCACATCCCTCTAAACCCGCCCCCCCCCCAACTCACACCCATCCAGCTGCTCCAAAATGCTGTAACTACATCAGCTTCCAGGATGTAAATGCCAGTCTTCTAATGCTTGCTGAGCAAAGATGGAAGCAGGACTTTCTGAGTCCCAAAGGTTTAAAATTCATACTATAAAAATGGGCTTTAGAATTTTCGAGTCTTTGTGAACCGTATAGCCCTGTTTACCAGAGTACTCTGTCCTCCACCCCACCACCCAGTTCTCCTTCTCTTCCCTCGCATACGGTGACCAGATGGCATAGGAGCTGCTTAACTCTTCAGATGTAATTAATTTGCAAAACTCTGTGGGAATTGAACCCACAATCAAGTCGACAGGAAGTCTGGGCTAGTGGTTTGGGAATGACCTCCCACATCAGTCAGTGAAGGATTGTACAGGCCAGGCTACTTTCTCTCGCACAGAAGGGACTAGGATATAATCTGACAGATGTCACTATTTTAAAAGTTGGATAGAATTGGGGAGCTTAAAAGTAAAGGTGACAAATAAATGCAATAAGGACTTCAGGAGGAAGTTAAGGGGTGAATGTGAAAATGTGAAGGAAATGGACACATTTAGGAAAAACTAAATAAAAACATAGCAGGAATAAAAGGATCTACTGAAAGTTTTTTTGTGGTTATAATGCAATTGATGCAGCAGCCTGTAGCTCCACTGTTTATTCTTTGTAATTTTGATGTAAATTTTGATGTAACTTTTCCCACCCAATTTGTTAACACTAGATTTTGATCTTGTCGGATATGCATCGCTGAGCTGAGTTAACGGTGTCTCCTTTGCTCTCCAGTGTCCAATACTGAAGTGCTATTTCTTCAAATTTGATATTATAGCTCAATACCTGAAGAATTGGAAGAATATACTCAGGGGGAAGTGCGACCCACATACTCATGGATTAGGGAGCAGTCAGTTTTGATCCTAATAGGATCAGGCATAAAAAAAGTAACTAAATTACCAAAGAGGCCCAAATGAAGAAATTACTAATGAGATTCCACTTTTTATATTAACTTGAATCACAATTAATATAAACAAAATTTAAATTAATCAGCAAATGATACTTCAAATGAAAGAGTAAATTTCACTTTGGTCAGTATAAATCAATCACAACCACTTACTCAATCACAAGAACCCATAGCACTTCCCATCACGTACAATCTCAAACTCATTTGATTCAGTCCTTGCGGTTCATTTACCAGGAGGTGAATTCCTTCCATGGTCCTCAGTTACAATTACCACTGACAAGGTACAAGTCCATGAACTCTCTCTTACCTGGGTCACGTCAAATTGGCAAAACTTCTCAGAATTCGTTTTTGTCTGATCATGCAACAACATCCGTTTTGCCAACTGGTCCTCTGGTACAAACTCTCAACTCTTGCGCATGCCTGCAATATTCAAAACACTTTTTAGGATTTCGTTCCATTTGCTCAGGATTACATTACTCCCCCAACAGTACTTCTGACCGCCAAATAGAAAGTCAAACTTTTCTTTGAGAACTGAACTGTTACTGCTTCCAGGTCAAGGGTTGCTACATCATATTGACAAGTATTTATTTCTATTCGCAAAAAATTACAATTGATTCTTTTACAAGTGATGCAACCTCTTAAAATTCCTTTCTGATGATTCTTAAAAGCAATTACAAATTTCCAAGACTTTTTAAAGAAATCACAAATTTTTCTTCCTGTATTGCTTCCAGTTCAAGGGTTGTGGCAGGCTTTAATCCAAACCTTGTCAATTATAGCAAAGGTTTTGTATTTCAGTGGTTAGCACTTTTGCCTCTGAGCTGGAAGCTCTGGACTCAAGTCCCACTCTAAGTCCATGGAAGGTGTTCCTGATGCACCTCGGCAGGTTGGTAATTGGCCTGCTCATCCTTCCAGCAGTTGCCTGCCAGTTCTGAAAACAGGTATAATTGTATGAAAATATGAAATAATCAAATAAATTGGCTGTCACTGGTTAAAGAAAAAATCCCAATTCAGCACTCAATCTCACTCAGACAGGCTATAGTAAGTCTGGTATGATAAACAAAGAAATCTCCCTCTTTTGCATTAAGGGTTTTATGAAGCTAGGCTGATGAACCTTGTTGGAGCAGAGTACAGGGAGGTTTTAAATACTTCACTTTTAAAATTCTCATCTTCATGTTGGAATGTCTAACTCTCCCTATCTCAGTACTGCCCACCAGAACCACAACCGATTGAGATCTCTGCAGGGCTCCAATTGTATTCCCTTCTTTAACTGGACTACAATGGGTGATCCTATCTTCAACTCTGGAATTTCTGTCCTAATTTTTTCCATCTCTTTGTGGCCCTCTTCTTTAAAACCCAAATCAATTACCCCTCTAAAGTCCTCCTTTTTTGACTGTGGTGTCAATTATCTTGTTGCAAAGCCACTTGAGGGTCTTTATTTCATTAAAGGAAAAGCATTGTATGGGACAACAGCCTCCAGGGAGTTGATCAGCGATAGTGTGGAGTGGTAGATCAGGTTCGAGGAGCTAATGGCCCACTTCTGCTGCCATATTATTATATTCCTATCCAAGTTCCTCTTTGTAAGTGAAGCCCAACAACTCGGAGATGCTGACCATCAACATTTCATGTCGACAACCTCAGTGAGCATGGAGTATGAGGAAATTTGTTTCCCTGGTACCTGAGTATGATTCAATACAGTGTGGTTGCCAACATCAATGAAGAGGCAGCCAGTTATCATGATTAAAGACTCAAGCCCATGTTCTGGAACCATCTCAGTTTGCTAAGGGTGTGGGTGACCCTAACCTCCTCCACCCAGTGGAGATGCTGCCAACTGGGTGGAAGTGACAACCGTGTGGTAGCCCTGGTGTCTGGAGGGGCATGCTTTGTGGTGGGGGATTAAGGTCTGCGATCAGGGAAGGGAAAAGCAAGCCCCAGCAGTCCCTCAGACCCAAGATTGTTTTATCTTTCTGCAAGTATACTTCACCAGGCCCCTGAAGTTCCCACCTACCTCAGAAACAGCCGCATTGGTCACTGAAGCCAGTTACTGAGATCTGAGAGGTGCCAACCCTCTGACTGGGCACCAGGACCCAATGGCTGTGCTTCACCTGGCAGCTGACTGTCAATTAAATAGGTAGTCTCTGATAAAATTATCTGAGCAGACCACTTGCCCAGTGTGTTTCCAAGACTCACTCTTTGCCACAATGACAACACTATGGCTTAAAGAGATGTATTTTGTTCTTTTTTTATGAAGAGAGGTTGAAGTAAAGGCGCCAAGTGGTCTGTGTGAAACCAATAAAGTAACCAGTTTGTGAGGTTTTTGGTTTTATGTTTAAAGTTGGTACAAGAGAGACAGGGAGTCAGGGTTTTAATTTAACCTTCAGCAGTTGCTGGGGTTTTGAAGCTGGTTTTCCTCTCTCTGTCACAGTTTAAAGCTGGAGTAATCTTCCTGCTGCTAGAATCTTATGTGAGATTTATTTTACTGAATTTGCCTTTGCTGAGGGTGTGTTTGTGAGATGTTACTATATTGGAACAGTTACTGTTTTGTAGTTAAATAATCTATTCCTCTGTTAGGGTTTCCAATCGAGATCATTTAAACTGATTCTTCATTCTTTTGCTTGTATTTTAACTGTAGAGTAAGAATAAAGTATGTTTCACTTAAAGTAGTGTAACCCATTGAATTACTTCTGAAACACAATTTCCTTTAAATAAGATAAAAGTTAGGGTCTTGGCTATCTCCTTGTTCTGTTTGAAGGGGGTTTGATCTGGTCCATTAGTTTATCTTGATGATCATGATAAAACTCGGATTCTCCAACAATGCAGAATGCATGACGTTCCACGTATTAATGTTCCTTATTGTTTCAAAGTGCTTGAATAGCAGCCCTGCTCTGTTGGCAGTGTGGAAGAAGCAGCTCCCCTTGTCACAGACACACCATAAACGATATCCCCAGAACAGTGTGGGCGGTACGGTGGCACAGTAGTTAGCACCCGGTTCAATTCCCACCTTAGGCGACTGACTGTGTGGAGTTTGCACATTCTCCCCGTGTCTGCGTGGGTTTCCTCTGGGTGCTCCGGTTTCCTCCCACAGTCTAAAGATGGGCAGGTTAGGTGAATTGGCCATGCTAAATTGTCTGTAGTGTTAGGTGAAGGTGTAAAAATGTAGGGGTTGCGCTTCGGCGGGTCAGTGTGGACTTGTTGGGCCGAAGGGCCTGTTTCCACACTGTAAGTAATCTAAAAAAACTCTCAGCAGCTGTCTATTGGCTAGAATGGTGTGCATGCATGCTAAATCAGGAGGAGCTCACTAAGAGAGGAATTCACCTGGAAGATATAGAGAGAGAGAGACACAAATTAAACCTGCCAGGATGGATGGGGTAAAATGAGTGAAAACAAATCAGCAACATGTTCCAAGAATATCTGAAGTTAAATTAAATAAAATTGTGGAGAGTTGTAAATCCCACCACCCTCCATCAAATTGTATTTGTTACTCATTTTACACTGGTGCACACAGCCACATCAACCCCAGAATGTCTGGAATATAGGTTTTGAATTAGCTCAGGTGAAAGTGAGGACTGCAAATGCTGGAGATTCGAGTCAAGATTAGAGTGGTGCTGGAAAGCACAGCAGGTCAGGCAGCATCCGAAGAGCAGGAAAATTGACATTTCAGATAGTAGCTCCTGATGAAGGGCTTCCTACTCTTTGGGTGCTGCCTGACCTGCTGTGCTTTTCCAGCACCACTCTAATCTTGACTTTGATATAGCCTTTTAAATCAAAGCTTTTGATAGTCGAGAAAATGTTGGAGGGAACCAAGAAATAATTTGGTTACTTTTTCACAAAGGTAGTATCTGTGAGTCAATGCATATGTGAGTGCATCTGTGTCTGTAAGTGTCTACATGTAGTGTCTACATGTAGTGTGTGTGTGTGTGTGTGTGTGTGTGTGTGTGTGTGTGTGTGTGTGTGTGTGTGTGTGTGCTTGGATAATGATAAATGCATCAACACCTATCGAAGTATTCCAAAAAGACTTATTGGAAAATAAAAAGCTCGCAACATTGATTCACAGGTGGTAGAAAATACAGTGGAGAAAGTGAGGTCTGCAGATGCTGGAGATCAGAGCTGAAAATGTGTTGCTGGAAAAGCGCAGCAGGTCAGGCAGCATCCAAGGAACAGGAAATTCGACGTTTCGGGCATAAGCCCTTCGTCATAGAAAATACAGTGCCAGATTGCAGTCAATGAAGACACACGTTGCACTAGGACACAAGAAGCAAGCAAGCTGTGTGGCAAGTGCAACCAGCATAAAACTGCCCTGCATTCCAACAGGTATAAGTCTAAAAAGCACATGCATGCAAGAAATCTGGCTACAACTATTTAGCCGAAACAGCAAGAGAGCTCAACCCACAGAAGACATACGGAGAAGCATGGTCACAGTAGCAAGGAATGGGCCAGACCCCTGCACAGATGAAAACTGATACATGAGGTAAGATAGATCTAATGCAAAACTTGGAATGGAACAATTTCCTGTCTGAGCTTGAACAGGCTTTCCACTTTGTGAGTGTACTAGAATTTGTGTACAAAGCCAATTAATTCAAAGCTTTATACACACTAAGTGTCATTTGTTCAAGGAAAATTGGCAAACACACACTTGACAAAGATTGACACTGGGACTAGTGCTACCAATGTGATTTCTGAAGGACATGTTCTAGAATGACTGGAATTCAAATGGTATAACAATAACAATGAAGCTAAAAGCAGATAAGAATTGCTATTGGGGCTTTTTTGACACAATGGTAGTGTCCCTAATTCTGGGCCAGAAGGCCTGGGTTCAAGTTCCGTCTGTTCCTGAGGCGTGTCATCGCGTGTTTGAACAGGCTGATCAAAAATGGCTGATCCATAGCGGATCACCAATCCCTTGTATTGCTACACTACCAATACAATGCAACTGTTAACAATTCAGCATGGAAACCAAAAATGGTGTATCTTGGAAGATAGGAGCGGACCAGCAATGGCAGGACTTTCACCAACTTATACAGCTCTCAGTATTATGATTATCTAGGGGATTACCGACGTATCTGTGCTGGCAGGAGAGTCCGAGAATACTTAGATTGAATCAGTGCAGCAGACAATTGTATATGGATAGGATTGGTAACATTGGAAATCTCAAAGATGGTGCTGCATTGCATTTCAGATAAGATGCATCTGCAACATCCCCAAAGCAAGTGCAGGGTTCGTTGACAAGAAAAACTGAAGCATGAGCTGAATGATGTGGAACGTAACGGCATCATTTGCCAAGTGGATTACCACTCAGGTGTTTGTGGTTCAATTACATGGATAATAAAGAAGGATGAAACCAACAGGGTCCATATGTGAGATGTCTAAACACTCCTTAAAGAGGTGAATCTCAGATTCACAGGACCCATTTCTTCTCCATTTGGAAAATATTGTTTTCAGTGACTAACTACTGGAATATCTTTCAGCTCAGGATGTCTGCATTCTGGGACACAACCAACAGTAGATTACAAATTTGTGTTTCAAACAGTATCTTTACCTTTGAAGTATTGCTGACCAAAGTTCACTTGGCACTCTTCATTACTACATTTCACAGTTCCTCTTAGGGCACAGGCAGTTATTGCATTTCTATTCTCAGCCAGCTTTTGGCTTGTATGGCACTTCAAAAAATAACACATGTTGTATTTCAAAGTTCAATGTATCTGTAAGTAATTCAGGGTTATGATTCATTCCCACGATAGTAGAATTATATAAAATGTGCCTGGATACAAATACATGGTGAATGGTATTGCAATAATGAGTAAAACAAAAGAACAAAGAGACCTTGGAATGGATATTCATAGTTCCTTGAAAGTTGAGTTGCAGGTAAACAGAATAATGAAGAAGACATTTGGTATGCTTGCCTTTATTGGACAGTGCATTGAGTATAGGAGTTGAAAGATCGTGTTGTGGCTGTACAGGACATTGGTAAGGCCACTTTTGGAATACTTCTGCAATTCTGCAAGGGGAAAGATGTTGTTAAACTTGAAAGGGTTCAGAAAAGATTGAAAAGGATGTTGAAAAGGGTTGGAAGATTTGAGATATAGGGAAAAGTTTGAACAGGCTAGGTTTGTTTTCCCTGGAGTGTTGGAGGCTGAGGGGTAACTTTATAGAAGTTTATAAAATCATGAAGGACAAGATAGGGTGAATTGTCAGGGTCTTTTCCCCAGGGCAGGTGAGTCTAAAACTAGAGAGCATAGGTCTAAGGTGAGAGGGGAAAGGTTTAAAAGGGACCAAAGGGGTAACTTTTTCACACAGAGGGTGGTGAGTGTATGAAACGAGCTGCCAGAGGAAGTGGTGGAGGTTGGTACAATGACAACATTTAAAAGGCATCTGGATGGGCATACGAACAGGAAGAGTTCAGAGGGATGTAGGCCATATGCTGGAAAATGGGACTAGATGAATTTAAGATAACCGGTCAGCATGGAGGAGTTGGACCGAAGGTTCTGTTTCAGTTCTGTACATTTCTATAACTCTATGACTCTGTGAGTCTATCATGACTGGATTCATTGATTGCAAAAGCACACTGTGAAGTTCTCAATTGACTGAACTCTTAAGGAACTGCTGGGGAAATTGAAGATTCTGCTGGATATTCCTCCTCTGTCTGGAACTTTCCACAAGTTTCCTTTTAAATTGGAGAATTTGAGGTTTCTACTCCAGTTAAGTAAATGGATAGTGAAGCACAATCAATGGCTCTTTAATTGAAAATACATAATATTTGGAACAAAATAAATAAATTAAGCATAAATCAAAGGTTAATGGGCATGAGCTTATAGCCACTATAGAGACATGATTAGAAGGAAATCAAAGCTAGGAACTAACTATTCAGGAGTATGTGACTTTCTGATAGGACAGATAGGAAGGTAAGAGGGTGGGGTATCTTGGTTAATACAGTATGCAATAAGTATGATAGCAAAGAATGATCTCGGATCAGAAGATGTAAAACCCATATGAGTGGACATAAGAAATAAAATTTGGGAAAAAGACATTGGTGGGAACAGTAAATAAGCTCCATAAGAGTAGCTGTTGTGTAGGACAGAGAAGAGTACACAAAATAGTCGAGAATAATACTTTAAGACTTTAATAATGTGTGAATTTAATCCTCATATAGATTGGAAGTGTTGGATTGGCAGAAGTAACCATGAGAAAGAATTCACAGTGTATTCAGGACAGTTTCCTATAACAATATGCTGTAGATCCAATAAGGAATCAGGCCATTTTGGATCTGGTGATATGTGATGAGGCCGGTTTAATAAATAATCTGAGAGTAAACGATACCCTAGAAAACAACGATTGTTACATGGTAGAGTTTAAAATTCAGTTTGAAAAAGAGAATTTTGGGTTTGAAACAATGGAATGACAGCAAATCTAGGTGGAGTGGACTGGGAAAGAAGTTCAGCAGCAAAGATAGATGAGGACCAATATTTAAGAAGATAAATCATGACTTACAGCAATGGCATATGCCAGTAAGGAAGAAGGATGGTAGAAATGGGATAAACAAACTCTGATTAATCAGGGAAGTTAAAAATATCATCAAATTGCAAATAACATAAAACTAGGTAGGAAAGCAAATTGAAAGAATTGAAAGATGATTCTCAAATCCCTGTGTGCTGCAGTTTTCTACATGTCTTCCTCCATTTAAATAACCTTCAGCTCCTCTATTCTCCCTGCCAAAGTGCATAACCTCACATTTTCCTCACATTATGTTCCACCTGGCAAGTTTTTACCCACTTGCTTAACCTGCCTATATCCCTCTGCAGGCATTTTGTGTCATCTTCACTATGTGCCTTCCTACCTAGTTTTATATCATTTGTAAACTTGGTGATAGCACATTCACTGTCCTCATCCATATATATTGTGAATAGTGGTCAGCACTGATCCCTGTGGCTTTCCACTAGTTATAGGTTGCCACCCTGAAAATGCACCCCCCCAACACAATTTTCTATTCATTAGCCAATTCTCTATCTGTGTTAATGAAGTACCCTCAGCACCATGAGCTCTTATTTCATTAAGTAATCTAATGTATGCTACCTTATTGAAGTGTGGGTAAGCGGTTAGGGTAGCAGGTATGTGGGAGCAAGCTCTCTCTGCTGACCCTTATGTCCCTCAGTACGATACCTGGGGATACTGCGTACAGCCTTCCTTCATTGAGACTCCAACACTCGTGTTGCTCTCTCATTGCCAGTTTTACCTTAGTTCCATTTTGACTCCTGCCAGAATATTTTTAAATCCTGAAGCTTCCAACAGTCAGGGATAGGTTATGACCATTCGCTCCCACTCCACATGGCCAGCAAATCTGGATATTGGATGTTAATGCTCAGGGTCAGTTAAACAGCTGGTGAAAATCCCACTCACAGGTTCCTGACACACTGCTACTTGCCCTCTCACACCCCCATCAACTCTCAGCCCCACCCTGCTTTGAGCAGCTCCAAATGTTAAAATTCATCCTGGAATCCAGGGAAGCATATATGGACATAACTATTCTTATTTATTCATTCACAGGATGTGGGTATCACTGGATAGGCTATCATTTATTGCTCATCCCGAGTTGCACAGAGGGCCGTTAAGAGCCAACCATATTGCTGTGGGTCTGAAGTCCAGGTAAGGATAGCAGGTTCCTTCCCTAAAGGACATTTGTGAATCAGATGGGTTTTGCAACTTAATTCCAGATTTTTATTGTATTCAAATTCTACTATATGCTGTGATGGGTTTGAACCGGATATATAAGATTATAAGAACATAAGCCATAGGAGCAGAAATTAGGCCATTCAGCCCATTGAGTCTGCACCGCCATTCAAACATGGCTGATAGGTTTTTCAACCCCATTTTCCTGCTTTCTTCCTGTACATTTTGATCCCCTTGGCAACCACAAACTTATTGATCTCTGCTTTAAGTATACTCAATGACCTGACCTCCACAGCTTTTTGTGTCAATGAATTCCTCAGACTCATAACTCTCTGGCTAAAGACGTTTTTACTTATCAATGGTATAAAAGGTCTCCCCTTTACTCTAAGGCTGTGAACTTGGTTCCTCGTCTTCCTGCCAATGGAATCACCTTCCTGTTATAGATCAGGCCAGAACCCTCAAAACATTTCAAGAAAGTAGCCTGGATGTTTTAAGCAGGTGTAAAGTAGATATTCCAGGAGAGATACAGTTGGCCCAACCACTCAGTTTTAAACAAAACAAAATGTATTTGTAAGATTACTGAATGAAACACAAACTTTAGAGACCAGACATAGAATAACTTAGCTATTTAAAAACTCAACAGACTATCCCAAATTAATGATGCTGTTTCAAATTCCTGCAACAATCCCCATTAACACCCCTTGGCAAAAAAAAGTAAAGTCAAACAAAGGGTCTTACAGGAGAAAAAGAGATGGCAGCGAGATTCAGCATGGGACACCTGTTCCATGTAATTGTTTCTTTGACCAGCAGCCTCAAAAAACTGCCCAGTAGTCCTGAACAGCTAGACTGCTAAAAACCAAACCAGAGAAAAGCTGAGCTGGGAGAACTGGCCACTCCCCTTTCATTGCACAAGTGTCTTTTTTAATAAAAACTTGAAAGCCTTTTGTCTGAGGCAGTATCTGTTAGCTTTAATCGAGTTGTCCCTAAAACCCATCCAAACCAGACCACCCGGGACTTCTCCATTTACAACCCTTCTGAGAAAAACCAAGGGCAACATAACCATGTCAAAGGAGCAGCATTGTCACATTCCCAATGTCCACTCTGTCCAGGCTGTTCAGTATTCTGTAACTTTCAATCAAAGCCCTCCTCCCTCCATCTTTCTAAACTCCATCGGGTATAGTCCTAGAGTCCTCAAACATTCCTCATATATTAAGCCTTTCATTTCTGGGATCATTCTCGTGAACCTCCTATGGACTCGGTCCAGGGCCAGTACATCATTCCTGAGGTATGGGGCCCAAAACTGCTCACAATACTCTAAATGTGGTCTGATCAGAGCCTTATAAATCTTCAGAAATACATCCCTACTTTTACATTCTAGTCCTTTTGAGATGAATGACAACAATGCATTTGCCTTCTTAACTACCGACACAACCTACAAGTTTACATTAAATAAAACCTGAACTAGGACTCCCAAGTCCCTTTGCACTTCAGACTTCTGAATTTTCTCCCCATTTCAAAAATAATCCTGGCCTCTATTCTTCCCACTAAAGTGTATGACCTCACACTTTCCCACATTGTATTTCACCTGCCATTCTTTGCCTACTTTCCTAACCTGTCTAACTCTTTCTGCAGCCTCCCTGCCTCCTCAATACTACCTGCCTCTCCACCTATCTTTGTGTTATCTGCAAACTTAGCCAGAATGCCCTCAGTTCCTTCATCCAGATCATTAATCTATAAAGTGGTCCTAACACTGACCCTTGTGGAACACCACTTGTCACTGGCTTCTATCCAGAGACGGACCCTTTTATCCCCACTCTCTGCCTTCTTCCAGGTAGCCAATCCGTGATAGTACCTCGCCTCTAACACCATGGGCCCCAGAACATGACTTCAGTCTCTGAATGGGCAGTGATTAACCATACCTCCCTTATACTGTTATTTTGTACATTAATAGCCAATCATTCCAATAATCCATTCAGGATGAAGATATGATTGATCCGGGGCTAGGGCATCTTGCTTTTCAACAACAACTTGGCTTTAGGTAGCATCTTTAATGCTGTAATAATTTCCAAGGTGGTTCACAGGGAAAAAAAATTAGGACAGCCCTGAAATCATCATTAAAGATAAAAAGAGATGTGGAGAGTTGAAAAGAGGGAATTAGGGCTTAGACACTGAATGGTGCTAATAGTGCAGAAGTGTGACAGTGAGCAGTACATAATTTAAGGAGTATCTACTTTATTTGAAAAATAAACTGGGGCAATAGAAGTTTGGACTGCTATGTTGTAAGGAATGAACCCTTTTTTTAACAACTTGAAACAAAATTAAAAAATCACACAACACTAAGTTTTAGTCCAACAGGTTTATTTGGAAGCATTAGCTTTTGGAGTGCTGACTCTTCTTTCGGGTAGCTCGTGGGGCAGGATCATACGACACAGAATTTATAGCACAAGATCATGGTGTCATGCAACTGATATGATAAAATGAACACACCTGGATTGCTGTAAAGTCTTTCATCTTTTAGAATGGGTTGCATGATACCATGATCTTGTGTTATAAATTATGCATTTTATGATCCTGCCCCACCAGCTACCTGATGAAAGAGCAGTGCTCCGAAAGCTAGTGCTTCCAAATAAGCTTGTTGGACTATAACCTGGTGTTGTGTGATTTTTAACTTTGTCCACCTCTGTTCAACAGCAGCACCTCCTCATCACGAAATAAAAATGGAAGTGTAGCTTTCGTCCATTGATTACACAAGAACATGAAACTTTTGCATCTGATACTCATGTGAGACACTTATGGCTTGGACTATTGACCCACAGGTATTGTTCCTTTCTGCTATATTTTCTGCCCACAATATGTTTGCAAAAGCTGTCTTTCTTATCTGTTTTACTTGCAAATGAATGCGTGCATATTTGGAATTAAAAGGGTATAGTTAAACTTGCAAATCTGTAATTAATAATGCATTTTTCCTTTTTAAAGGATATTTTCCTTTTCATAAATATGTTTTTGTTTTCTTGTTTATTGATGGAACCTCATGTGAGTTTCTTTTATCTTAGATGCTGATGACAATCAAACATTGAACATCCCAGTGATTGAATAGGTCATATTTTACATTTCTGATTATTCATGAAATAATGGAACTTGATTTCCAGTACACTCTTCCCATCAGGGTTGTGATAATGACCTCTTGTGAGAAGTTTACGTCCTTCTCCCTCTCCAAATGCTGAGTAAAGCTTGTAATTGATGTTTGCCGAGGTGTATCTGAATATGGAGTTGAAGGAACACAGAGATCATGGGCAATTGCAGGGATGGAGGAAGTTAACATTGTTGAGGTGGGAGGAGGAGGCCATGGAGAGATTTTAGCACATGAATGAGAATTTTAGACAGAGGCAGGAGCCAATGTCATTTCATGAGAATGGGTCAGAAAGGGTTATCATGAAAACCATCCTGGCATTACCTCAACCAGGAGTCATAGTACATAGATCAGTAAGCACAGGAGTGGGCCCTATGGTCCACAGTGTTGTGCCAAACATTAAACTAATCCCTTCTGCCTGCCCTTGGTCCATATTTCTCCATCCCTTGCATATTCATGCGCTTACCTAAAAGCCTTTTAAATACCCTTCACATATCTGCTTCCACCTCCATCCCTGGCAGTGTATTTTAGATTAGATTACTTACAGTGTGGAAACAGGCCCTTCGGCCCAACAAGTCCACACCGACCCGCCGAAGCGCAACCCACCCGTACCCCAACATATACCCCTTACCTAACACTACGGGCAATTTAGCATGGCCAATTCACCCGACCCGCACATCTTTGGACTGTGGGAGGAAACTGGAGCACCTGGAGGAAACCAATCAGGCACGGGGAGAACATGCAAACTCCACACAGTCAGTTGCCTGAGGCGGGAATTGAACCCAGGTCCCTGGTGCCGTGAGGCAGCAGTGCTAACCACTGTGCCACCGTGCTGCCCCCAGTTTTAGTCTCCTACTACTCTCTGTGTAAAAGCCTTGTCCCTTTTACATCTTCTTTGAACTTTCCCCTCTCTTTCCTTAAATGCTTTCTCCAAGTATTAGACATTTCAACTCTGGGAAAATGATTCTGACCATCAATCCTATCCATGCATCTCATACTTTTACAGACTTCTATCAAGTCTCCCCTCAGCTTCCGCTGCTGTAGAGTTTTTCTACCCTCTCCATACCCTCTAATCCAGGGAGTATCTTGGCAAGCCTATTCTGTAAACCTCCACATCCTTCCTGTAATGTGGTGACCAGAATTTAATGCAATATTCACAGCATTGCCTAACCAAAGTCTTATAAAGCTGCAACATGATATCCTGACTCTTGTACTCAACTCCTAACCAATAAAGGCAAGCATGCCAAATGCCTTCTTTACCATCCTATCTACTTCAGTACCCAATTTCAGGGATGATTTGGAGGAGCCGGTATTGGACTGGAATGGACAAAGTTAAAAATCACACAACACCAGGTTGTAGTCCAACAGGTTTATTTGGAGGCACTAGCTTTCGAAGCGCTGCTTCTTCATCAGGGAGCTATGGACTTGAACCCCAAGATCCCTCTTTACATCTATGCCGTTCAAGGTCCTGATATGGAGGTGTTGGACTGGGATGGACAAAGTTAAAAATCACACAACAACAGCTACCTGATGAAGGGTCAGTGCTCTGAAAGCTTGTACTTCCAAATAAACCTATTGGACTATAACTTGGTGTTGTGTGATCTTTAACTTTGTTGAGTGTCCTGCCATTAACTGTTTATTTTTCCTTAACATTCGATCTCCCGAAGTGCAGCATTTCACACTTACCCAGATTATACTCCATTTGCCATTTCTCTGCCTGTGTCTACAACTGATCTATTTTCCACTTTATATTTTGACAACCTTCTACACTAACTACAACTCCACTGATCTTTGTATTGTCTGCAATGTCATGTCAGAAGCACAAGTTACAATTTACAAGGAAGATCTCCTTGCTACCTCTTATAACTGGGCCTACAGCCAGTGTGCTAATGGTTCTGAAGCTGATTGTGACCCTTCGTTTTGATGCTAGCAGCTCCTTCCAGTCAGCAACAGGTGACCTTGCTATCATTTCACCATATAACACTCCATCAGGGAATTTCCAGACTCCTTGTACTTCAGGAGACAAGACTTCATTCACTTCTATTTAAGAAGAGGGAAGCAGGAGGAACAAGGATGCAGCTTTTGAGAATGATTCACAATTCAGCAAGGACTGCTATATTTGCTCCTGAGCAGATTTACCACAACTTCACAGCTCAAATGCAATAAATGTACAGTTGGTGTGTGATCATTCACACAGTGAATAGCTGATGTCCTATGAATAGCCATGAAGATCCGATCCTGTGTCACTCAGCCAAATCATCCATTTTGGAGCCTCCATGTGGATGACTGTTTGGTGATGAGAACTGCCAGCTCTATACTTGGCTCCTTTGCACCGTGTCCTAACTTGGACAATGAAGCCATGATTCAGGGATATCATAGAACAAACTGCTGATGTCCTGAAATAAGATTGGTCAGGCAGAGAGCTTCATTATTAGTTGGAGTGAGTCCTGAGTTTGATATTTTTCAACCTGCCCTTCATAGCTTCAATCCCATGATGGTGTAGCCGATGCCACCAAGACTTTGGAGGGAACCTTAGAAAGAAGAATGGGAGGAACTGGTGGGGATTAATCATGACCTTTTCAGTCTGGATGAGCTGTCCATGACCAGCTACTCAGACCCTGGATATTGCAAAGTGTCCTGTCTGTTACAGAAACATTACCCCCGGACTGATCTGAGAACATGATCTACCGGCCCGATTTAAGGTCCATTCTTCAGCAAAGCCTTTCTGAGAATGTTGCACAGGTGCTGCATTTTGGGAAGACAAATCAGGGCAGAACTTATACAGTTAATAGTAAGGTCCTGGGTAGTATTTCGGAACAAAGAAGCATTGGATTACAGGTTCATAGTTCCTAGAAAGTGGAGTTGCAGTTAGATAGGATAATGAAGAAGGCTTTTGGTATGCTTGCCTTTATTGGTCAATGCATTGGGTATAGGAATTAGGAGGTCATGCTGCAGCATTGGTTAGGTTACTTTTGGAATATTGCGTGCAATTTTGGTCTCCCTCCTATAGGAATGATGTTGTGAAACTTGAAAGGATTTGGAAAAGACTTACAAGCATGTTGCCAGCATTGGAAGATTTGAGCTATAGGGAGAGGTTGAATACGCTAGGGCTGTTTCCGTGGAGTGTCTGAGGCTGAGGGGAGACGTTATAGAGGTTTATAAAATCATGAGTGGCCTGAATAGGGTGAATAGACAGGACTTTTTTTCGCCAGAGTGGGGGAATCCAAAAATAGAGAACATAGGTTGAAGGTGAGAGGAGAAAGATTTAAAAGGGACCTAAGGGGCAACTTTTTCATGCAGAGGGTGGTGTGTGTATGGAATGAGCTGCTAGCAGAAGTGATGGACACTGGTACAATTTAAAAGGCATCTGGATGGTTACATGAATGGGAAGGATTTAGACTGATATGGGCCAAAACTGGCAAATGTGACTAGATTTATTTAGGATATCTGGTTGCATGAGAAAGTTGGACTGAAGGGTCTGATTCCTGCTGTATATCTCTATAAATCTTTGATTTGATAATAGCTGTAGTGGCAGAGAGAGAATGAAAGGTGTCGTTAAGAAGGATAAGAAAGCTATGAGATATGGGAACTGTATACATGGCTGCATCAACTGCTAAATACGCAGAAAGCAATACACTCTGCACTGGCAGCATGTGTTAATCATACTCCAATGTATAGATGAGGGCTAATCGTGAATCACCTTCATTATCTCTCAAAGACTCTGATCCAGATTTATAGCTCAAGTGCCTCTGAGGACTTGGTCTATCTCAGAATAGAGTCTCTCTGAATGCCTCAGGATATGGTCCTTCAGGATTGAGTCCCTGAGGATTGAATCCCTGAAGATTGAGTCTTTGAGGATTGAGTCCTTGAGGATTGAGTCTGTTTGAAGATTGAATCCCTAAGGTTTGAATGTCTCTGAGGACTGAAACCTTGAGGCTTGAATCCTGAGGATAGAGTTTGAGGATATTTACTGTTTCGGTAAGCTAGTGCGTACTGTACAACTTACAGAACTGTATAAACATTTTCATTAGAACTTACTTGCATGATCAATGTCTCTCTTGAAAAAAAACATATTTATTTGGTATTTCTCATCATAGCTGAATCTGTCAAAACAAAACAAATGATAGTTTCTGTTGAAATATATTTAAAATCTTTCTATTCTCTGTGTCCTTTCATTGATATAGAAATTTGCTTTGTTATCCATCTTATTGTCAAGTAAACCCTCAAATACTTTACTTGTGAATTCTTGATGCTGAGACACAATCATGTAGTGGAACATTATGATTAGATTAGATTCCCTACAGTGTGGAAACTGGCCCTTTGACCCAACCAGTCCACACTGACCCTCTGACAAGTAATCCACCCAGACCCACTTCCCTCTGACTAATGCTCTTAACACAATGGGCAATTTAGCATGGCCAATTCATCTAACCTACACTTCTTTGGAATGTGGGAGGAAACCCACGCAGACAGGGGGAGAATGTGAAAACTCCACACAGACAGTCACCTAAGAATGGAATCGAACCTGGGACCCTGCTGCTATGAGGCAGCAATGCTAACCACTGAGCCACCATAAAGATTTAGATTCCCTACAGTGTGGAAACAGGTTAATCGGCCCAACAAGTCCACACCGACCCTCCGAAGAGTAACCCACCCAGACCCATTCCCCTACCCTATATTTTCCCCAGACTAACTCACACTATGTGAGTTAGCATTTGCTGATAATGCCACATGAGTGAAATCTGATCAAATGTGGCATCCTCATGTCTCCAAGAACTTGTGAAACCAACTTTGGCTCCTTGAATGGTCTCCCTGAATGGTGATGTGACCCATCATAAGCATTCCAATGCTGTACCACAGTTGCATGGATGGTGTTCTCCAACTTAAACAGGGAAAGTTTTGAGCCTGTGCTGTGGTTAAAGTTTGTGGATGGAATGGTTTTGCAAGTGGAAACAGAGACATAAACCTGTTAACGCAAGTATGGAATCCAATTTGATAAATCTACTTGAAACTGTAATTACCCACGCTGGGATAACCCACAATTATATGTAATTTGCACTTCAAATACAACCTGAGCCAAGAAAACATTTGTTTTGTTGACAAAGCACTCGGCACAGAGGTGAAATTACATGTTGGCAATGCTCTATTTGGGGCTTACTCACTCCTTCTGTAGTTCTGCTTCAGTTAACTGAATCTGCAACCTCAGGATGTTTTTTTAAATTCATTCATGGGATGTTGATGATACTCCCCAGGTAAGCATTTATTGCCCATCCCTAATTGAACAGTTAAGAACCAACCGCATTGCTGTGGAAGTGGGGTCACATGACCAGGTAAGGAAGGCGGTTTCCTTTCCAAAAGGGCATTAGTGAACGTTTATCCCAACAATGGATTTGTGGTCATCAGTAGAGTCTTAATTCCAGATTTTAAAAAAATTTGAATTCAAATTCCACAAACCACCTTGGCAATATTCAAACCTTGGTTTCTGGAATAACAGTGCAGTGGTAATATCACTAGACCATTGCCTCCCCTCAGCATTTGGGCAGCATGGTGGCACAGTGGTTAGCACTGCTGCCTCACAGCACCAGAGACCCGCGTTCAATTCCCGCCTCAGGTGACTGACTGTGTGGAGTTTGCACGTTCTCCCCGTGTCTGCGTGGGTTTCCTCCGGGTGCTCCGGTTTCCTCCCACAGTCCAAAGATGTGCGGGTCAGGTGAATTGGCCATGCTAAATTGCTCATAGTGTTAGGTAAGGGGTAAATATAGGGGTATGGGTGGGTTGCGCTTCGGCGGGTCGATGTGGACTTGTTGGGCCGAAGGGCCTGTTACCACACTGTAAGTAATCTAATCTAATCATTAAGCATCAGTGAACAGCCCACATGAAGCTTCAACTTCAAATTCAGAAGACGTACATTCCCAGGAATGGTTTGCACTGTTGCTTCCCATTGTGTTTAGCTCCAAGGTTTAGATTAGATTAGATTTCTTACAGTGTGGAAACTGGTCCTTTGGCCCAACCAGTTCACACCGACCCTAAGAGTAACTCACCCAGGCCCATTTTCCCTCTGACTAATGCCCTTAACACTATGAGTAATTTAGCATGGCCAATTCAGCTGACCTGCACATCTTTGGAATGTGGGAGGTAACCGGAGCACCTGGAAAAAAACTCACGTAGTCACGGGGAGCATGTGTAAACTCCACACAGACAGTCACATAAGGCTGGAATCGAACCTGGGACGGTAAGGCAGCAGTGCTAACCACTGAACTACCGTGTCATTTCTAAATGTTCTATTCCACTCTCCTCTCCTGGACAAACAATAGCATTTATATAGTGCTATACATTGGTAACTGCAGTTAAAAATTACACAACACCAAGTTACAGCCCAGCAGATTTATTTGGAAGCATTAGCTTTCGGCGCGCGGCTCCTTTGTCAGGGGTATGTCATTGTTGACACCAGTACATCCAATGTCCTTTAATGTTAATTTTTTTAAAGCAGATTCTTATCTTGGAGGGTAGTGAATCTGTTCAATCCACTCTCACAAAGGGCTGTCAAGGCTGCATCATTAAATATATTTAAGGCTGAGATGGACGGTTTTTTTAACTAGGAAAATGGAGTCAAGGATGATCAGATCAGCCATTATCTCACTGAATAGCAGAGCAGACTCAATGGCTGAATGGCCTACTTCCACTCCCATGTCTTATAGTTGGCAGGAAACACAGCAGCCAATTTACACACGGTAAACTCCTGCAAATAGTAATTATGATAATGACCTGAGAGGCTGTTTCACATTTGGTGAGGTATTAATATTGTTTAAGACATTAGGCAGAAGCCTTATATCTTTGAGGGCATCACAGTGGCTCAGTGGTTAGCACTGCAGCCTCAGAGCATCAGGAGTGATTTGGATTCCAGCCTCAGATGACTGTTTGTGTGAAGTTTGCATGTTCTCCCTGTGTCTGTGTGGGTTTCCTCCGGATGCTCCGGTTTCCTCCTACAATCCAAAGCTATGCAGGTCAGGTGACTTGACCATGCTAAATTACCTGGTATCCAGGGATGTGCAGGCTACATGGCCATGCAAATGGGTAGAGGAGCTACAGGGCTAGGGTCGAGGAGGTAGGTCTGAATGCTATTGTCTTCAGAGAGGTGGTGTGGACTGCTTCCACAGTACAGGGATTCTACAATTCTACGTATACAAGATTTGGTTGTTCAATACATTGAGGGGTGTGGGATCTTGCTGTGCCACAAAAAGAAGTTGCTGCATTCCCTACTTTTGACTGTTTGTAGATTTTTTTTATTATGGAATGCCATCGCTGTTGGCTCGAGCAGTATTTATTACTCATCCTTAATTGCCTCTGGAGAAGGTGGTACTGAACTGCTTTTGGGGGTAAGTAGACCTACTGTACTATCAGGGAGGGAGTTCTCGTGACAGTGATTCAAAGTCCCAGGATTACACAGAAAATGTGAACCATTGTCTTTGGGATGACCAAAATGTCAAGAAAGGGATTACAGAAATAATTGCCACTCCCTTCCTTAGCTGTGAGTTAGACAACCTGTGCTGATGTTTTAATATCCTTTCCACATCATTGTGCCTGTGACATCATATTAACTGTGAAGCTTACAGTATGTTATTAAATATAATAGCATACTCCCGCGTTTCATGATGGGAGTATGGTTTTCTCATTTATTAGCTCCACCCTATTAAAAAAAATCAAATCAGAAAATCTTGAGGGAGCACGTTGCATAAATGCCCTGTGAGGCATTGCTTACCAAATGGAAAATTCTGGAAAACAGTCACAAATGCTGAACTGTGATGCCCATGTCTATAAAAGATAAGTCT
This sequence comes from Hemiscyllium ocellatum, assembly GCF_020745735.1. NCBI lineage: Eukaryota > Metazoa > Chordata > Chondrichthyes > Orectolobiformes > Hemiscylliidae > Hemiscyllium > Hemiscyllium ocellatum. The sequence continues at coordinate 1,829,667 of NC_083415.1, read as the reverse complement.
CTGGTTGTGGGTGTCTCTGGGAGGGTGGACTTCAGCAACTCTCTCCGAGGGATTTTAAGAAAATGATGATGGGTTGCCTTCTTGAACTGTTGCAGTCCATGTGGTGCACACACAGTGCCTGCTCATTCATCTGTGCAGCAGCTTTGGTACAACTGAGTGGTTTGCCAGGCAACTTCAGAGGGCAATGAAAAGGCAACTACATTCCTGTGGGTCTAGTATCACGTATGGGTCAGCTCAGGTAAGGATAAAGAATGTCATTTTGATGGGATGGTAATGCACCAGCTGGGTTTCTCCAAGAATTTAACAGCGTTGTTGTCACTTTTATTTATACCCGTGTTTGCTTGCATTAACCTTTAAGCTGAATTCAAATTCTCCAACAGTCAAAATGTTTGCTCCATTGATGTGCATCCCTCAACAATCTGTTGGATGGCTCAACATAACCTTGAGATGTTGGAGTGCAATTACTTCTGAGTCTAGATTCTCAGAACTTGCAATGTCTATTCTGTTGGCACGTTGGAGATGGGGGCCTGGCCAGTCTGAGGGGTGTGGAGACACTGCACAATCCAGAACCATCCAACATAACACCATGCCACAAATTAAGACTTAGTCTGAGGGCAACCTCGGCAGTCCAAGGTTGTAAAGTGATCCATAACATTTGATATACACCAGAGACCCTCATGAGGGGTATAGATAGGGTTAATGGTGTCTTTTCCCTAGGATGGGGGGTTTCAAGAATATGCGGCACATTTTCAAGGTGAGATGACAGAGATCTTTAAAAGACATGAAGGCAATTTTTTTACACAGAGGGTGGTTTGCATATGGAATGAACTTTCTGAGGAACTGGTGGATATGTTTACAATTACAATATTTAAAAGTCATTTAGACAAATACATGAATAGGAAAGGTTGGGTGGGATATAGGCCAGAAGCTGGCAAGTGGGACTAGTTTAGTTTGGGATTTTGTTCGGCATGGACTGGTTGGATGGACGGGTCTGTTTACATGATGTATAACTCCATGACTCTATGATTCCATGTGGTGTTGGTTTTGGGGAGGTTGAAGGGAAAGCACTTTATCTTTTGAATGGCATGAAAAGATAGACCTATATCACATAGACAATCTCTAACCAAGGCACCAAAATTAGATTTGACCAAAAGATTTCAGAAAGCATAGCAAAGAAAATTTGAAACTGTTGACCAGGAGTCTGTCCCCAGCATACATGCATATTTACTCACACCCTAATCTCTCACATTCTGCTGTTCACTAATGTATTGTGTACAGTCACACGAAATATTGGAAAATGAGTCATGAAACAATTAAAATAGGGAATTACTCAGATATTCAATGCTCAAGGTGGAAATCTCACCAACACCATCCTAGTTGACACTAGTCAGATTGCAGGAAGTAGTGAAGTAATTTGGCAGTGGCTCAAAGAGCAATGATATTGACAAAGAGCAAAGACATTGACAGGCGAGATGAGACTTGTTTTACAGTTCTCATTCTGCCTGCTTTATTCTGAAGGTAAAACTGAGGACTGCAGATGCTGGACCCCAGAGTCTAGATTAGCGTGGTGCTGGAAAAGCACAGCAGGCCAAGCAGCATCCAAGGAGCAGGAAAATCGACATTTCGGGCAAAAGCCCTTCCTCTATTCCTGATCAAGGGCTTTTACCCGAAACGTCAATTTTCCTTCTGCTCGGATGCTGCCTGAACTGCTGTGCTTTTCCAGCACCAATCGAATCTAGACTTTATTTTATTCTGAAGACCAGGAGTGAAGGAGGGACAACTGAGACATGCTTTACACAAAGCTATCCCACAGAGGAAGGGTTTAGGGTTGTATAATCGAGCTTTTCCCATGGTTTGATTGAGAAACAGGTGGATATCACAAATTTATTTCAGTGTTTCATAGCCAATTAGTTATATTTTTGATAAGGAAACATTGTTGTAATTTAGGAGAAATACAGTAGACAATTCATCCACAATTAATTACCATAAACATTGCAGTGAGATAAATGTCAAAATAATACAATAATGTTGATTGATAGAAATTATTAATCAGGAGTTGATTTAATGTTTTATTGATAAGACAGTACACAGAGAAGTGCAGCATAGTCCTTCACTATTGCATTGAATTTCATCCTGAATTATGTGCTTTTTTTCAGAAGTGGGTTTTAATTTTACAATTTTCTAATTTAGAAGCACTAGTGCAGCCCTTTGAACTAAGACTGAAACTTCAAATGAAATCTTATTAACATATGTAAGCTGATTTCTGACTCTGTTGTCATTTACAGAACAGAGAGACTAAACAAAGCAGCCCATATGGTCAGACAGACCAACTCTGAGTTCTCAGAATTGTTTCCTCTTGGTTGCTGGACAGAATTCACAAAGCAAAATGTGATCATTATGATCCTCAATTGAGACAAGTGACAGATCAATCTGTGCAAGTGTTTTCTGATACACTCCTTGGACCCAGTAAATTACAATCAAACTCAGGACAGTCAGGCAGGAGATTCTCCCCAACCCCTCAACCCATTTCACAAATCCTCTTCTTGAGATTCCTGCAGTTTAACATAAGCTAACTTTGTGTTTACAACTTAAGATGGTGGATTCCAGGACTGAGAGGGTTAAATTATAAGACCTGGTTGTATAAACTTTGCTTATATGCCTTTGTGTTTAAAAGTCGGGGGGAGGAGAACTAATTGGGGAGGAATACAGTACTCTACTGTACGGTAAACATGCAGCTGTACACTTACAATACCATTCATCAAGTGCACCATAAACATGATTCAAAGTAGCTGGCCTGTGAACTAAGCTGACCTCCTCAATGGAGTCATGTTCCATGTCAACCCCACAGCTCCACCACTGTCTGTCACAATGTGCAGGACATTTGGGATTGGGGAGCTTCAACAGGATTAGAAACCGTCTTGTGTAGTACCAGAACTAAAAGCAATAAATTATCTTGAATAGTGTCTTGAACACAATGAAACATCTCAAGGTTTTCCACAGGAGCATTATGAAACAAAGGCTGTCTCTGAGACGCAAAATATTTTAGGGTCAAAAACCTTAGCTAAAGAGGTAAGTATTAATCTCCTTGTACTGTCTTAAAATCATAGAGTCATACAACATGTAAACAGACCCTTTGATCCATGCTGACCAGATATCCTAAATTTAATCTAGTCCCATTTGTCAGCACCTGGCCCTTATCCCTTGAAACCCTTCCTATTCATGTACCCATCCAGATGCCTTTTAAATGTTGTAATTGTACCAGCCTCCGCCACTTCCTCTGGCAGCTCATTTCAGATGTGCATCACCTTCTGCATGAAAATGCTGCTCCTTAGATCTCTTTTAAATCTTTCTTTTCTCACCTTAAACTAATGTCCTTTACTTTTAAATTCCCCTACCCTGGAAAAAAAGACCCTATCCATGCCTCTCATGATTTTATAAACCTCTATAAGCCTCCAGATAAAACAGTCTCAGCCTATTTAGGCCTCTTGTTTTGGCTCAAACTCTCTAACTCCGGCAACATCCTTGTAAATCTTCTCTGGACCCTTTCAGGTTTGACAACATCCTTCCTATAGGAGGGAGACCAGAATTGAGCACAGTACGCCAAAAGTGGCCCAAAACAATATCCTGTACAGCTATAACATGATGTCCTTAAAGGATGAGAAAGACAGAAAAAAAGGTGGATAGGTCCAATGAGGGAGATGTAGAGCCGAGCGTATAGGAAATATATGGTGTAGCCACCAACAGAACAGAGGTTGAAATCAGGAATGTGCAAGAGACCTTAATTAAAGGAGAACCATGGGATTGGACTGAGATTACAGAAAGGTTGAGGCCCTGGAGAAAATTGAAAACAAGGATGAGAATATTAAAATCAAGATGTTGCTTGACTGGGGGAAATCAATGAAGGTCAGTGAGCATGGGGTTGACAACAGAGTGATGTTTGCTGACAGTTATTGATGGCCTGAAGTTTATGAAGAATAGAACATGTAGAGCAGCCAGGAACTCGCAGAAGAGTTGAAGTTGCCACAACAACGGCATAGCTGAGGGTTTCAGCAGCAGCTAACACAGGGGGCAAGATGGCCAATACCAGTGAATTAGAAATCAAAAAATGGGGTGAAAATGAGATCAGAAGGGTCAAATATAATCCTGAAATACATGGGCTTAATCCTTGGGAACAGTGCATTGTATTGGAAATCCTATAAAGTAGTGCACTGTAATAATTTAGAAAAATTGTGGGATAGATTACTTACAGTGTGGAAACAGGCCCTTCGGCCCAACAAGTCCACACCAACCCATACCCCTTACCTAACACTATGGGCAATTTAGCATGGCCAATTCACCTGACCCACACATCTTTGGACTGTGGGGGGAAACCAGAGCACTCAGAGGAAACCCATGCAGACACAGGGAGAACGCGCAAACTCCACACAGTCAGTCGGCTGAGGCGAGAATTGAACCTGGGTCTGTGGTGCTGTGAGGCAGCAGTGCTAACCACTGTGCCACCATGCCGCCCACAGGCAGAGTACAGGCAGGGTGCAGGCAGAGCAATCATAAACAATGCCACACATCCATTAATCAGCATTGGTATGAAATGAGCTTAAATCTTGCCCTCACTCTCAGTTTCTTTTTGGTTTACAACTACTGGGGCCATTGTGTTTTGATCAGATTATCACCTCAATTGAAGTCCATGTACACAATATACACCCCCACATCCCCCTCAAACATCTACCCTCACATATAACTACACACATAGTCAAACAATTTTACATAACATTCATAGAGAGCATACATTTACTAATATCTACACACAGCTGAAAATGTGTTGTTGAAAAAGCGCAGCAAGTCAGGCAGCATCCAGGGAACAGGAGATTTGACGTTTCGGGCATAAGCCCTTCTCCATTCCTGAAGAAGGGCTTATTTAAAATCTGATTGAAGATTTGTAGCTCGGGTATCCGTTGTTGTGGTTCTGCTCGCCGAGCTGGAAGTTTTTGCTGCAAACGTTTCGTTCCCTGGCTAGGGAACATCATCAGTGCTGTTGGAGCCTCGTGTGAAGCGCTGCTTTGATGTTTCTTCCGGTATTTATATTGGTTTGTTCTTGCCGCTTCCGGGTGTCAGTTTCAGCTGCAGTGATTTGCATAAGAAGAGCTTATGCCCGAAACGTCGAATCTCCTGTTCCCTGGATGCTGCCTGACCTGCTGCGCTTTTTCAGCAACACATTTTCAGCTCTGATCTCCAGCATCTGCAGACCTCACTTTCTCCTCTAATATCTACACACATCCTGGTATGAAGTTCAAGAGTGCCTTTTCCACATTGGCGTGGTGTCCATTGATTGAAAGCTGGCATGTAGATCCCTACCTGGTTGTGTGATAGGTTGGTACAGCTGTTCCTGAACTCACCTAACACACAAGCTTTCCAGAACAGGTTCCTGGTTAGTAATCAGGAGCAGGATCTGAGGCAAGCAACTAGCCTTTCCCTTAGATGTACTACACGTCACCCTAACCCTGACCTTAACCCTACCCCTAACGCTAACCCCAACTCTAACTTTATTGCAGCACCCATGCTACTGATCTGAGTGGTAAAGGATGCATACACAGACCCTTATTGAACTCCCTGTACACTCCTGATTGTGTAGCCAAATTTTGTCTGAACGCTATCTACAAATTTGTTGTTGACACCACTGTTGTAGACAAGTTAACAAACCATGGTGAGACAGAATACAAGCAGGAGATAGAATGCTTGGTATCATGGTGCAAAGGTAACAACCTCTCCCTCAGCAAAACTAAAGAGTTGATCATCGATTTCAGGAAGAAAGGAGGAGGACACGACCTTTTGTATGAAACTTTGATTTGGCCACATTTGGAACACTGCTGACAGTTCTGGTTGCCACATTACCAAAAGGCTGTGGATGCTTTGAAGGGGGTGCAGAGGAGGTTTACCAGGGTGTTGCCTGGTATGGAGGGTGCTAGCCATGAAGAGAGGTTGAGTTGATTAGGATTATTTTTATTAAAAAGACAGAGGTTGAGGGGTGACCTGATTGAGTCTACAAATCATGAGAGGTAAAGGCAGGGTGGATAGCAAGAAGCTTTTTCCCAGAGTAGGGGACTCATTTACTAGGGGTCCCGAGTTCAAGGTGAGAGGGGCAAAGTTATAGGGAGATAAGCGTGGAAAGTTCTTTATGCAGAGTGTGGTGGGGGCCTGAAACACATTGCCATCGGAGGTGTTAGAGGCAGATATGATAGCGTCATTTAAGATGTATCTAGACAGATACATGAATGTGTAGGGAGCAGGGGATACAAACTCTTAGAGAATAGATGACAGGTTTAGGTAGAGGATCTGGATTGGTGCAGGCTTGGAGGGCCAAAGGGCCTATTCTTGTGCTGTAATTTTCATTGTTCTTTGTTCTTATCTATTTCAATATAGCTGAGGTGGAGAGGATTGAGAATGTCAAGTTTCTTGGAGTGATGATAACCAACAAACTGTTCTGGACCACCCACATAGATGCAATGGTGAAGAAGGCTTAACAAAACCTCTTCTTCCTAAGGAGGTTAAGGAAATTTGATATGTCCATAAGGATCCTCAGCAACTTTTGCAGATGCACCACAGAAATCATTCTATCTGGATGTATCATGGCTTGGTACAGTAACTGCTCTATCCAGGACCGTAAGAAACTGCAGAGTTGTAAACACAAGCCAACCTTCCATCCAGTGACTCCTCCTACACTTCTTGCTGCCTCAGGAAGGCAGCCAACATCATCAAAGATCCCTCCCACCCCAGTTATAATATCTTCCAACCTCTGGCATTGAGCTGAAGATACAAAAGCTTAAGTACAAATACCAACAGGTTCAAGAACAGCTTCTTATCCGCTGTTATTGGACTTCTGAATTGACCTCTCAAATTTCAATTCTAGTGGTGATCTTGCTTTTGTACTTCTCCTGTGTAGCCGTGACTTTGTATTCCTCGCTGTGTTCAATCAGCCTATAACATATATATCCTTGTATATTATGATATGCCTGTACTGCGCACAAAACAAAACTTTCACTGTACTTAGGTACATATGACAACAATAAATTAAATCAAATCAAATCAAAGGTATCAACTAAATCAGCAATGATTGCAGATTGAGCCTGGAACATATTTTAAGAATGATATTTTTAACATTTAGAGTTCTAGGGATCTTATCACTGTAGCTTTACCATATTGATCTGAGGGTAATATTTCCATTTGTCAACAGATTGCTTCAATTCTGCTGGTGGTCAGCTGTCACAATCACAGACTCCCACAGTACAGAAGAGGTCCTTCGGCCCATTGAGTCTGCATTGATCCTAACCCTAACTCTAACCCTAACTCATCAGTGCTACAATAATAGCACTTTGTCCATTGTTTTGAAAGTTCTGACATTTCAAGTGCCCCTCCAAGCATGTTTTATAGGTTGTGAGGTTTCCTGTCTCTACTCCCCTCACAGAGCACTCCAGAGTCCCCCACCCACACATCCAACCTCTGGGTGGAAACAACTTTCTTCAAACCCTCTCTAAACCACCCACCTTTCACGTTAAAATGATGCCCCTTGTTATTGGCCCTTAAACTAAGGGGAACAGCTACTTTCTACTCACCCTGTCCATGCCCCTCATAATCTTATACACCTCAATCAGGTCTCCCTCAGCCTTTTCTGCTTTAATGAAATCAACCTGAGCTTATTCAGCCTCTCTTTATAGCTGAAATGCTCCATCCCAGACTATTCTCTGCACTTTCTCCAGTGCAGTCACATTCTTCCTATCATGTGGGGACTAGAGCTGCACACAGTACTCCAATTGTGGCCTAACCAATGTCCTGTACAGTTCCAACATATAAACTACATATTATTATAGCATCATTACAAACTATGGCATGATACGACAGGTTGTCCTGTCTGCCTTGTTAACTATCTTATTAATCTTGCCCTGTCACCTTCAGGGATTTGTGGACAAACCCCCACCCCTCAAGATCCCCTTGTTCCTCTGAGCTTCCTGATGTCCTGCTATTGAATGAGTGCTCTGTTGTGGAGATTGGGATTGAATCCTGACCTCAAGTAATGCGAGAATGTTTCAATTGGGGTTAGACCTTCCAGATTGAGGAAAGGTATAAGGTATATGGGAGCCTCTTTCTGATCACTATCCAGTGATGCTTGGTGAGAAGTTCAGCTTGGAGAAGGTGTAAGTATCTCCCTGTTCTCAAACATTATTGAATGGCCTTTCCTCAAGTTGAAAGGGGGAGGACCCAATTAGAATCAGGTTCAGTTGTGATGTTCCCCTGGTCATACAGGATGCCTAGTTTCATCATCCAGATACAGCTGGGAGGGAGGTAGTGTAGGGAACTCTGCACTCAATTATGGAATTTGGAAGGACAGAGGACAGGAAGTAGGACAGAATGCCAGAAACCCTCCCTATCATGTCCAATTAAAGTGCAGCACTTAGAAAAGCCAGAAGTTCCTTACTGTTCTTGCATATTATTTTTGTAACACTCACGACAAGCCCGAGCCTGAAAAAATAAGAATAATGGGAGAAAGAGGTTGGATTATTGATAATTATTTCATTATTCATTAACAGGTGTTCAAAATTGTTCACCATTAGAGGGCGGGGACCAATCCCATAATTTACTGCTTTAAAAGATGATCAAAGAGACTCACTAATGAAATTCAGTCTTCAGTGAGACACATCTGTGAGGTTATTTAAACCGCTGCACAATTAGAAGGCCCCAAACAGCTTAAGTTGAAGATTCACAAGAACAAAAAAAAATTTGCTTCTGACTGTGTTTATGGCAAAATACCAACAAAGGCTGGGAGGAAGTTTTACTTCTGTCAGATTCTGGTTAAGAGAAGTATAGTCATGCGTGTGTATATGTGTGTATTATGAAATGAATGGGTGATGATTTGTTATCATATGTACTCTACAATGAACAACACAGTAAAATACAGTGAAAAGCTTTAATTGCTGCCGCAATCTGGCGCCATTTTGAACATTTTAAGAATAAAAAGATAAAGCTGAAAGAAAGTCAATCTTCGTTCTCCGCCTCCACTTTAAACACTGACCCACCTGACCAATGACACCTGCATCGCCACCCCACAGTTGCCTGCGCCAGACCTACTAACATCGGAGTCCCCGCTTTTCAGGCACCATCTCTTCCTTGCTGGGCCCACCTCATCAATGGGCCACTAATGCCAGTTGCCATGCTGTACCTATACTGGCCCTGAAACCAGGAGGCCCCAGCTCCGGGCCTACCACAATCAAGAGTCCCCACCACCACCCTATTGATAACCAGGAGCCCCAGCTCTGGGCCTAGCACAACCAGGGGCTCTCACCGTCACTTTGCCAGTAACCAGGAGTTCCTGGCTCTGGGCCTGCCACAACAGGAGCTCCCACCACCTTGCTGATAACCAGGAGTCCCCAGCTTCTGGAAAGGTGACAGGGTGAACATAAGAACTATGAGCAGGAGTAGGCCATCTAGCCCTTCGAGCCTGCTCCACCGTTCAATAAGATCATGGCTGATTCCAGACTTGGGTGACTGTCTGTGTGGAGTTTGCACATTCTCGCCATGACTGAGTGGGTTTCCTCTGAGTGCACCCGTTTCCAAAGATGTGTAGGTTAAGTGAATTGGCCAAACTAAATTGCCGATAGTGTTCAGGGATGTGTAGGTTAGGTGCGTTAGTCAGGGTAATGTGAAGTAATAAGGTAGGGAAATAGGTCTGGGTGGGATACTCTTCGGAGGGTCGGTGTGGACTTGAAGAAGATTTCAGGTCAAGAGGGCGGTGCTCCTGAAGAAGGGCTTATGCCCGAAACGTCAATTCTCCTGCTCCTTGGATGCTGCCTGGCCTGTTGTGTTTTTCCAGCACCACATTTTTCTACTCTGGTAGTCCTGCATCTGCAGTCCTCACTTTCTCCTTGTTGGGCCAAATGGCTTATATTCACACTGTAGGGATTCTGTTCAATTCTTGCAGGTTTAAAATCAAGTTCCTGGAGCACATTGTGAATTGTGTACACAATTATGGCTTATTCATGCAGGGAAAGAGAATTCCAGACAACTTGACATCGCCTGTGTTCATTCATGGTAATGCTGCCCAGAGAAAGTCTTTTAATTTTCTTTTCAATCTGTGTTAGTTGTTGCGGGTTCATGAGGGCTCAGCATAATAACAATTTCCTGATTTGGTTCCCAGACAGGTGACTACAGTTGTGGGTCTGAACAATACAGTAGAAATATTCAGCCTGCAAAGGGAAAACATCCATCTCTTTTTTTCTCTCTTATGTGGTAAGGTAAAAGAAAGCCCCTAGTAAATTGCAAATCTCCCTCATCTTTCCCCCATGAGCTGTTCTCTCTGCCAATCCACTGTTGAAGGGAAACCACTTTCAGAGGTACTGAAATGGTGAGCTCATAATCAATGACTGAAAGATGAGAACCAGTGTATCAGCAACTTCATATCATTAGCAAAGAATCAGAAATGGTAAAAAAAACAGTTAATTAACATCTGTAATCCGAACTGGTACCAAATTTGTGCTTCTGACTCCTTTTTTAAAAAAATTCCTTTCTCCATCCATAACATTTGTTTCTTGTTTTGTCTATTTGTGTGTCTGTTTGTAAATATAAAGGAATTTTATAAAAGAGTAGAGTTTAAGTTATAGAGTTATCAATTAGCAATTCACATTTCTTTCTCTTTTTAGAGTGCACCTTCCAAATACATAAACACTTCCATCTAGAAGGACAAGGACAGCAGATACAAGGAAACACCACCACCTACAATTTCTCTTTCAAGCCACTCACCATCCTGACTTGGAAATATATCACTGTTCCTTCACTGGTGCTGGGTCAATATCCTGGAACTGCCTTCCTAATGACATTGAGTTTACCAACAGCACATGGACTGTGGAGACTCAAGACGGCAGCTCACCACCACCACCACATCAAGGGCACGTAGGGACAGGCAATAAATGCTGACCCAGCTGGTGACACCCACATCCCATGAGTGAATAAGTAAAAAAAATGGTTTATTTTATTCCAATAAATAGTTATTTTCTTGTTAATTAAAAATCTGGGGTGCATGTTCATTGGATTTGAATAAAAAAGTTAATGTACAATCAGTAGTTTAATGAAAGTTTCACATTGGTGATGGCTATGGAATAGTGGCTTTTGATTTCCAGCATATTGCCCCAGTGAGTTGTAAAAAACACACTGCCAGAGAGTGTGGTGGGGGCAGATTCAATTGTAGATTCTGGAAGGGAATTGGATAATGATCTGAAAAGAAAGGAATTGCATGGACATTGGAAAGACTGGGGGCAGTGGCAAGAGCTGAATTGCACTTGGACAAAGCTAACACAGACATAATGGGCCAAATTGCCTCCTTTTGTGCTGCACTATTTGATGATTCAATGATTACATATCACCATTTCACTTTAATCTGATTTAATCCTAAGTATATAACTTTGACGTACCATATTATTGTTGGAGGGGATTTGCACACAGAAAGATTCCAGCAGGATTGAGCTGGGTTAGTGACCAGCAAATGTGGTCTTCCTCATGTGGATTGAGTAAGAATTGAGTAGTGGGTGGCGTGGTGGCACTGTGAGGCAGCAATGCTAACCACTGTGCCAGAGACCTGGGTTCAATTCCCGCCTCAGGCGACTCCCATAGTCCAAAAATGTGCAGGTTAGGTGAATTGGCCATGTGTTAGATGCAGGGGTAAATGTGGGGGAATGGTTCTGGGTGGGTGCGCTTCGGCGGGACAGTATGGAATTGTTGGGCCGAAAGGCCTGTTTCTATGCTGTAAGTAATCTAATTTGGGAACAGGATTATAAGGCCATAAGGAATAGCTGCAGGGGTACGGACCACACAAATTGTTGACCAGCTCTGCCATTCAGTACCATCATGGCTGAGCTGAGGGTTTAACTCCAGTCTTCAGCCCACTCACCATTACCCTCGTTCCCCTGACTATCCCAGCCTGAAATGTGTACAATGATAAACAACTCAAGCTGCAGGTGATCTTTAACTTGAACAGGTCAATGGGGCCTTGGTTGAGTCATCATTGAAAACATGTTTAGATCCACCGGACTGACATGTGAATGGATATTGGATCTGTTAGGGCTACATTCACTGCAGTTTGGAAGAATGAAAAGGATCTTACTGAAACTTTAACATTCTAACAGGACCAGACAGGGTAGATGCAGGAAGGATGTTATTGATGACTGGGAGTACAGAGCCAGGGCTCACGGTTTACAGATGTTTAGTAGACCACTTTGGATTGAGAAGAGGAGAAATATCTTCACCCAGAGAGTAGTTGGCCTGTGGAATTCTCTGACACAGCAAGTGGTTGAGGGCAAACATTGAAAAGGGTTAGGGCTAAAGGGAACAAAGACTATGGGGCAAAAGCAGGAACAGCATGATATTAGAACATAGAACATAGGACAATACAGCACAGAACAGGCCCTTCGGTCCACGAAGTTGTGCCGAACATTTATCCTAGATTAAGCACCTATCCATGTACCTATCCAATTTCCGCTTAAAGGTCACCAATGATTCTGACTCTGCCACTCCCACAGGCAGCGCATTCCATGCCCCCACCACTCTCTGGGTAAAGAACCTACCCCTGACATCCCCCCATACCTTCCACCCTTCACCTTAAATTTATGTCCCCTTGTAACACTGTTGTTAATATTGTTAATGACAGAGCACGCTTGAAGGGCCAAATGGATTATTCCTATTCATATTTTCTATGTTTTACCTGTAAGTGAAAAAAATGTTGGTGATGTATAGCAGGCCAGTCAGCATCTGTAGCTCTGTCATTTAACAACATCATGGTTGTCTGATTGTATTCTCAAATCCACATTCCTGCCTCTACTCCTCTCCCGATAACCTTTCAACCCCTTTTCTTATTGATCCTCCTCGGCCTTAAAACTATTGCCTACACTGTCTTTTCAAGGTGAGTTGCTACATCTCAGATTCAGTCAGGGCTGAAAGCAGCTAACTTATCCCTGTGTGAACATTTTGGTCAGACATTCTGAAAACATGATGCTGAGTTTCAGGAATAGTAGTTTGTATATGACACACTCATTTCCTGCAGTTCCCAATTCATTCATACAACAGGCAACAGATGTCGCTGAGATGCAGATACTGGCCTGAATTAAAAAAGTTTTATTGTTTGGGCCACGTTCCAGGTTAGAACAGAGAACTGTGAAGTTGCAAAGAAATGTTTTGATTCACATTGCTGGTCTGGCTGCAAGGCAGAAGAGAAATGTTTAGCAATGCTTAAATCTTGAGGATTTCCCTTTTGAGAAACCACAGTGCGAATTTCCAGTTTATTTAATTCAAGTTTTTCTGAAGTCACAGCAGCAGTTGACAAAATCCAATCAAGGCATAATCTCACTGACAAAACTAGCAACAGAAATTTCACCAAATACACCAAATTAGTACAAAAATATCCTTAAATCTATCATGATATTATAGATATTGTTAACCACTCGACACACCTCCAGTGCAGGTTGGACTTGAACCTTATGGCAGGGTCACTGCCGTAAGAGCTTATACAATGGTATTGTAAGCAGAGGTTAATGACGCTGAGCCTATACGGGGCAATTGTAATTTGATTCTTCTGCTGGGAAACCGATGATATCAGGCCAACTATCCAATTTACAATATCCAAAACATCAACTCTCCTGCTCCTTGGATGCTGCCAGTCCTGCTCTCTCCAGCGCCTCAATTTTTGACTCTGTTCTCCAGCCAGGTCTGATTTCTAGACTAGATTCCTAGACTAGATTCCCCACGGTGTGGAAACAGGCCCTTTGGCCCAACCAATCCACACCGACCTCTCCGAATGATCTCATTCTAACGTACTTAATATTTAAAGGGATAGACAGGGTTACTGCAGGCAGTCATTTCCTTTGGTTGGGGGGTCTGGAGCCAGAATGCACTATTTAAAAATACGAGGGATGCCACTTATGTCCAAGATGATGAGACTAAATTTTATTCAGAGAAATTCTCTAGCTCAGAGGGCCGTGGATGGTCAGTTTCTGAGTATGCTTAAGGTGGAGATGTATAGATTTCGATCACCAATGACGAACAGGGTTATAGGGATGGCATGAGCAAAAAACATTGAAGTGTTTAATCAACCATGATCATACTGAGTGGTGGGGCAGGTTTGGTGGGCTGAATGGCCTACTCTTATCTTACATTCCAACTGAAAGGGAAGAAAAAGAAAAGAGTAGAGAACTGAAAATTTAAACAAAGAAACAAATCAAAAGATGAGGAGGAAAAAGCATGAAGAGAACTAGAAAGAAAGGATAAAATGAAGAAAGAAAAGGGAATTTTAATAAAGGTGAATTCTAAAGAGAGAGAGTGCATGGCAAAATGGCTCAGTGGTTAGCACTGCTGCCTCATAGCACCAGGGTCCCATGTTCGTTTCCAGCCTTGGGCAACTGTCTGTGTGGAGTTTGCACATTCTCCCCGTGTCTGTGTGGGTTTCTTCTGGGTGCTCTGGTTTCCTCCCACAGTCCAAAGATGTGCAGGTCAGGTGAATTGGCCATGCTAAATTGCCCATAGTGCTAGGTGCATTAGTCAGAGGGAAAAGGATCTGGTTGGGGTCTCACTTTCTCCAAATGGGATATTTTGTTTGTTTTGTCTGGATATTCATTGCAAGGGGGGAGAGTGGAATACAAAGGCCCCCACATGCTGCTCAATCTCCAAGGCGGTGATGAGAGTCAGGTGCTAGTGAGCAGGTGTGAACACATGATAAAGAAGCCTATACTCACGGCTACAAAGACAACACCCGTCCAGATTGCTTCAGTTTCCTGGGAAGTCCAATATTGTGAGGACATACAAGGTTTTCTGGGACCTTAGAACATAGAACATTGAACACAGCACAGGAACAGGCCATTCGACCCACCCTGTCTGTACTGACCATGATGCCAATCTAAATCAATCCCATCTGTCTGCACATGGTCCTCTTCCTTCTGTTTTCTGCCAGTTTATGTGTCTGTCTAAATGTTTCTTAAACATTGCTATTGTATCTGCTTCGACCACCTCTTCTGGCAGCATGGTCCAGGCACCTACTACCCTTTGTGTAAAGAATTTTCCTCCCACATCTCCTTTAAACTTTCCCCTTCTCACCTTAAACCTATGCTCCCCAGCATTTGACCTTTCCACCTTTAGAAAGACACCCAGATTATCCCCCTATTCATGCCCCTCATAATTTTTTTTTAGATTACTTACAGTGTGGAAACAGGCCCTTCGGCCCAACAAGTCCACACCGAAGCGCCGAAGCGCAACCCACCCATACCCCTACATAAACCCCTTACCTAACACTACGGGCAATTCACCTGACCCGCACATCTTTGGACTGTGGGAGGAAACCGGAGCACCCGGAGGAAACCCACGCAGACACGGGGAGAACATGCAAACTCCACACAGTCAGTCACCTGAGGCGGGAATTGAACCCAGGTCCCTGGCGCTGTGAGGCAGCAGTGCTAACCACTGTGCCACCGTGCCGCCCTTAAATTTTATATACTTCTATCAGGTTGCCTCTCAGTCTCTGACACTCTAGAGAAAACAATCCAAGTTTGTCCAACATCTTCCTGAAGCTAATATATTCCTTCACTGTCACTGGGTTCAAATCCTGCAAATCCCATCCTAACAGGACTGTGGATGTCACTACAATTAAATTTCATTAGCTACATGGCTGCCGATTTCAGCAGTGTTTCTACTAGAATTGACAGAAATTGCTGGAGAAACTTAGCAGGTCTGGCAGCTCTGCAAAGAAAACAGAGAGTTAACATTTTGGGTTCAGTGTCCCTTCTTCAGAACACCTCCAGCTTTAACTTTAGTATTTTTTTCCAAATGCCAATTCATTTTCTTCTTGATGAATTTCTTTAAGTACTTAGAGTTATCAAGCATACAGCACAGAAACAGGCCCTTCAGGCCAATTGGTTCATGCTGACCAGATTTCCAAAACTGAATTAGTCCCAGTTGCCTGCATTCGACCCATCTCAACCTTTCCTATCTGTGTTCCCATTCAAACGTCTTTTAAATATTATAATTGTACCCATCTCTACCACTCCACACTGCCAAAAATTAGGTGAGCTGGTGGTGGTTGCCAAGTTTATTCTTGCACCATTCTTTGAACAAGTCTGAAACATTTCCACTTGCTTCTTCAAGAAAGCTTGGAAATTTCTGGCCAGAGCCTTCACAATTTCTGGATTTACATCTGTTAGCAATCTATGATACGTTCTATTTGGTTCAATGAGGTTTCTAAACAATAAGAGGAAGTCTACCATAAAGGATTCACTATACCTTCTTGTATAGCTACTGAATTATGTGTGAAGGTGCCATGTCATTGTGACATAAAATCACATGGAACTGGAGAATGGGTCTGTGGGATTTCAGAAAATGTCCTCTCTTACAATCCGGTGTTTATAATTATGTTTAATAAATACGGTTAAATTTCACTTACAACAGTGCAGACCTTGTCCTACTACTCAAAGTACTGGAAGAAGTGACTAATTATACTTTGAGCACCAGAGATAGCATGGATTCCATTGTCTAGTATAGAGAAAGTGGTCACTAGGAAAAAAGATTAAGTTTAAAAGAGCAGAGTTTGGACAACTGGAATCTGAGAGCATGAGGAATACTGTCTTAATACACTGAAAACTAAGATGTAAAACACAGAGTGTGGCCAGGATTGTGGTATTTTTCAAGAGTGTGCACGGAAGAAAGAAAATATCATGATCTGGCAGCATGGGACTTCAGTAAAGAATGGAAACAGCAAAGCATGCTCTTTTGGGGCAGAATCTAGAATGATGGGTCAGAGTTTATAAAGAAGGGGTCATCCATTTAAAACAGAGCTTAGGAAACTTTTTTTTCTCTCAGAGAGTTGTGAGTCTTTAGCATTCCTTTTCTGAAAAGACAGCGGATGTAGACTCTTTAAAAAGTTTTAAGGCAGAATTAAAGAGGTTCTTAACTACCAAGGGGATGAAAGATTATTGGGGGAATGTGTTGGACTGTAGAGTTGAAGTTAAAATCAGATCAGCCATGATGTTATTGCATGGTGGATCAGGCTCGAAGGGCTGAATGACCTTTTGTTCCTTGCTGGTATGTTCTCAGCATCGCCTTAAACAGTGAGGTCAAACCTTTAGAGAGAACCAGAGAAGGTGCTAAGGATGACATTTAGGGGGCAGAATTCAATTTCACCCCTTCACCCAGAACGACTCAGGATACTGTCTATTTGGGTGGTCAGACAAGAAGTGGAGACACCATTGATTTCCCAACAACCCCTCATTAAGTCAGGGATTTGAACAATAAGCTTTCCCTCATCTGCGACAATTAAGTCAGTTAAAGTTCACGTAAGGGCAGCACCTCACTGCTATGAGTTTTCCACCCAAGGAGGACGTGTGCTCCTGCTTCCATGGAGAGATGGACCCTTCCTTCTACACCAGCAACTCAGCCTGCCTTCCCTCACTATGACCTGCCTGGACGAGTGCTCACAAACCCATCCCCTTTAGTTTGATTGCATTCTCCACACTGATTGTGCCTGGTCCTGGGTAAACTGCAGTCCCAGCAGTGACCACTGCCACTTCCAGTGGCACTGCTCACGGAGAAAAGCTGCCAGGCAATGTGATAGGCCAGCAGCTCTAGGGGTGTGGAGGGTGGGCCCCACCTTTAAAGTTACAGGACATTCCTGGCAAAAAGTAGCAGATTGCCTAAGACCATACAACCCCAATGGGGGATTGTGACTGACTTTTAATAGTCACTGGGCAGGATAGATTAGATTACTTACAGTGTGGAAACAGGCCGTTCGGCCCAACATGTCCACACCGACCCGCTGAAGCGCAACCCACCCAGACCCATTCCCCTACATTTTAACTCCTTCACCTAACACTATGGGCAACTTAACATGGCCAATTCACCTAACCTGCACATTTTTGGACTGTGGGAGCAAACCCATACAGAGAATGTGCAAACTCCACACAATCACCTGAGGCGGGGTCTCTAGCACAGTGAGGCAACAGTGCTAACCACTGTGCCACCGTGCCACCCTAAAGGGTAACTACCTTCAGCCAGGAAAATATGAACTCAATGTCCAATTCAATGCGCACACAAACACAAACGCACACTCACGCAAATGCACACACTAACACACACACACACACACACACAAATCACAAAAGAAAGCAGTGACTGCCCATTTTGGGAAAGCTCTGTAATGTACAGCAATAACATGCAGTAAGAAACTGAACATGTTTCTTACATAATTTTGTTCTTATTTGGATGGGAGACAGATTGAACCAATGGAACTTGGATGACATCAAGAAACTATGTTCATCACTGAGGGAATGACAGATCAAACATGCACCATCTGCTGAATTTGCATACAAGAACATTTTGTAGCAGAGTATCTGCCATTAGATTCAGATGTTGTCTGACAATATTCTCTGTCAGTTTTACCAGCTCACCCAATAGCCTTCAAGCCAATTGCTGCTGCATTAAATTGTTTGGACAGTTTAGGCACTGTGGATTTTGAGATTCTTAGCCAAGGACAGTGGGATGAGACTGACACATGTAGGGGTTTCAATGGTTCATTATCGTCTGGTTGTGATTCTCCCCAACTCCAGTTTTCTGTTCTGAGAGGTGAGGCTCAGATAATCCATTGTTGATGAGTACAGTTAGGGTTAGCCTGTGACAAAGGCTTGTGAAAGACTTCATTCTCCAATATGATACATGACGAAGATCCAGAGTTGGGGTTACACTGAGCTGTGTGACAAAAATTATAAACAAGTCTGAAATGTAATAATAGGGATAGACAAATATACAGAGACAAGCACAAGAACAGGAAGAGGCTTTTCAGCTCCTGAAGCATGCTACGCAATGACATGAGGTGATGGCTGATCTTTTCAGTAATCTAATTTCCCTGTTATTGTTCCATTTCCTGACCAAAGAAAAAAATAAATTAAACTCAGTCTTTATAAACTTCAATTAACTCCCAACACCCACAATGTTTTGTGAGAGGGAATTCCAGATTTCACTACTGTTTGTCTAATAAAGTGCTTCTTAATTGCATTCTGGAATGTTCCAGTTCCAATTGTAGGATGATGTCTTCCTCTTGACTTGCCAGATACAGTTTATCTGTATCAACACTATCTAATCCCTTAGTTATTCTCCACACCTTGGTTTACCTCACTACTGAATCAGCTCACCTCAAGGAGATAGAAACACAAGTTTATGCAACCTGTTCTCAAAATGTAATGCTTTCACTCCTGGTATCAGTGTGGTGAATCTGTGCTGGATCTCTCTCAAGACCAACATATGCATCACTCATTGTAATGTCCAACACTGAATGCTAGATGTCAGATGGGTTCTATACAACTGCAGTAAAAGGTTCACCCCTTTGTATCCCAGGCAGTTGAAATAATACAGCCAACAATACACTAGCTTGCTAAAATTATGAAATTTTAAAAATTGGACATTAGTTGTTGGTACCTTGCATGTTTGACACTAAATTCTCGATTTCTCCAGAGCTCTCCATCATTAAAAGCCTTTATATTTGCAAGCCCAAGTGCTGATGACAAAAAGACAAATCTTTATATAACATCCTTCTCTCTGACTTTGTTTGCCACTTCCATCGTATGCCATTTGGAATCTATGTTTCCCTTTGATACAAACTTTTTAGCTTCCATGTGGAATGCAGACCAGAGTGGGAACCATGCAGAATGAGGCCAACCAGCCTCCTCCACACTCTCAGAGATTTCATTTCAGGCCCCAACCACGCGAGTGAACCTGCCTCCCCCACACTCTCAGATAGTACATTCCAGACCCTAACCAATTGAATAAACCAGCCTCCCCCACACTCTCAGGCAATTATCCCAATGGGTTCCTAAGTCAATTAATTAATTCAAACCAAGACATAGGTAAAAACAGCACAGTCGTACAAAGCAAATAGTGATATGATAAATAACCTGTCTATTAGTTATTTCCACCTAACCCCACCTTAATTCCAACATTACCTACAGACAGGTCCAAACTCCCCACATACTGCCCTGTCATAGCAAGATTGATCATGTGCTCATCTTTCAGGATGGCAATTAAACCTACAGCATGCTTAATCCTGAGGACAAGTGCATCCAATACTAACCTGATAGTCAGTGTCACATATCTGAAAATATGTTGCAGAAAAGATAGCACAGAACAGGGCTAAGTTGCTTAAATCTTTCACAGCCCACCTTCCCACCACTATCATGAACTGGAAGAAGAAAATGACCTGTATTGGTTTCCTGATGAAGGAGCCAGTGCATACAGGGATCAGTGTGAACTTTAACTCTGTTCCAATACATTTAAGAAGGGTTGGGAGCTATGTTCAACTCCTTCTTCTGATTCTTCTGCATTTCTATCTCAAATCCTGCCACATTTTCATCCACCACATTACTGTTTGTGGGAGCTTGCTGCATCCAAATAAGGGCTGAAAATGTGTTGCTGGAAAAGCGCAGCAGGTCAGGCAGCATCCAAGGAACAGGAGAATCGACGTTTCGGGCATGAGCCCTTCTTCAAGAAGGGCTCATGCCCGAAACGTCGAATCTCCTGCTCATTGGATGCTGCCTGACCTGCTGCGCTTTCCGGCAACATATTTTCAGCTCTGATCTCCAGCATCCGCAGTCCTCACTTTCTCCTAGAAGTATCCAAAAAAGGAGCTATATTTCCTTCTTTGAGGATGGGAGCCAATCAGGAAGTTTTGACTGGAGCTTCCTAAATTGTCATGTCGACAGATCGCTGTCCAGTGATGATTGGAGGTGCCGGTGTTGGCCTGGGATGGACAACATTAAAAATTGCACAATACCAGGTTATAGTATGGACGGCACGGTGGCACAGTAGTTAGCACTGCTGCCTCACAGCGCCAGAGACCTGGGTTCAATTCCCGACTCAGGTGACTGACTGTGTGGAGTTTGCACGTTCTCCCCGTGTCTGTGTGGGTTTCCTCCGGGTGCTCCGGTTTCCTCCCACAGTCCAAAGATGTGCGGGTCAGGTGAATTGGCCATGCTAAATTGCCCGTAGTGTTAGGTAAGGGGTAATGTAGGGGTATGGGTGGGTTTCGCTTCGGCGGGTCGGTGTGGACTTGTTGGGCCGAAGGGCCTGTTTCCACACTGTTAGTAAGTCTAATCTAATCTAAGTACAACAGGTTAATTTGGAAGCACTAGCTTTCGAGGCGCTGCCTCTTCATCAGGTGGTTTTGGAACATGACCATACGACACAGAATTTATAGCAAAAGAGTTACAGTGTCATGGAGTTGAAATGGTGTATTAAACAACTTTAGTTAAAAATCACACAACACCAGGTTACAATTCTTAAACAAATTTAGATTAAGCCTTTCATCTTTTAGAATGGGATGTGGTGGTTTAGGTTCTTTAATATGCAAATCCCAGAATTACATTCTCAAGGTGGTGTCACCTTATCTAATAATAGGTGTCATCTCAGCTCAGACAATGCACTAAGTGTGTGAAGGTAAAGTCTGTACCAATGTTGAGTCAATTCTATTTCTAAAATGGGGCTTACAGAATCTCACATGGATTTTATGCAGTTTTGAGCAAAATAAAATGCAATTCTGCAAATACGAATTCACTCCATAAACCTATATGTGTGTGTGTGTGCAGGAGAGATAGAGTGGGTGTGTGTCTGTGAGTGTGTACTTGTGGGTGGGAGTGCATGTGAAAGAGTGTGTTTATGTGTGTGTGTAAGCTTGGTCAAGTATGTGTATGAGTGTGATGGTGTATTAGCCAGTGAGAGGGTGCGTGTATGGGGGCGAGTGTGGGGGAGTGTATGTGCGTGCGTATGAGAGACAGCTTGTGTATGAGACAGGGTCTACGTGTGTGTGTGTGTGTGTGTGTGTGTGTGTGTGTGTGTGTGTGTGTGTGTGTGTGTGTGTGTGTGTGTGTGTGTGTGTGTGTGTGTGTGTGTGACATGAAAACAACGTCCTGGTTGAGACTATCCCCATTGTTACCGAACTTGACTATCAGTTTCTGCTCAGCTTTGTTGCCAACCCAAAGGCCGCCTTGGAGGATGGTCACCTGGAGGTCCGAGGCTGAATATCCCTGACCGTTGAAGTCTTCACCGATTGGGAGGGAACACTGTTGTCTGGTGATTGTTGCACAGTGTCCATTCATCCTTTGTTGTAATGTCTGTTCAGTCTCACCAATGTGCCATGCCTCAGGGCATCCCTGCCTGCAGCGTTTGAGATAGACAACATTGGCTGAATCACATGAGTACCTGGCACGTGGTGTCCCCACGTATAATGGTGGTGTCTGTGTCATCGCACTGACATGTCTTGCAGTGGTTCCCGTGACGGGTTGTACAGTGTTGTGGTCAACGCTGTCCTGAAAGTTGGGCAGTTTGCTGCGAACAATGATCTGTTTGAGATTTTGTGGTTGTTTAAAAGTGAGAAGTGGAGGCGTGGGGAAGAGCTGACGTGATGCTCATCCTCATCAATGATGTGTTGCAGGTTGCCAAGAACATGGCGTAGTCTTTCAGCTCCTGGGAAGTACTGAACAACGGAGGGTGCCTGTCGGTTGCAGGTCATGTCTGTCTCTGGAGGAGGCCATTGCGGTTTCTCGCTGTAGCACATCGGGACTGGCAGTCGATGAGTTGAACATTGTACCCTGTTTTTATGAGGGCATCCTTCAGTACTTTCAGGTGTTCGTCACATTCCTCCTCATCTGAACAGATCAGCGTAGTGCTTGTCTGTAGGGAATGGCTATTTTAATACGTTTCGGGTGGAAGCTGGAGAAGTGCACATCATGAGGTTATCCGTGGGTTTGTGGTGGAGTGAGGTGCTGAGGTGCCCATTCTTGATGGAATGCATGTGTCCAAGAATGAGATAGATACTAAAGAGTAGTACATGGTGAGTTTAGTGGTGGGATGGAACTGGTTGATATCACTGTGTAGTTGTTTCAGTAACTCCTCACCATGGGTCCAGAGGAAGAAAATGTCATCAATATATCTGGTGTATACTGTTAGTTGGAGAACCCGTGCAGAAAAGAAGTCTTGTTCAAACCTGTGCATAAAAATGTTGGCATATTGGGGTGCAAATTTGGTCCCCATGGATATTCTGTGTGTCTGGATGAAGAAGTGGTTGTCAAAGGTGAAAACGTTGTGGTTGAGGATGAAGCGAATGAGTTGTCAACATATGCTGCAGGCAGGAATACCCTCAGGCTTGGTACATTGGCAAGACGGAATAGACACTATGACAACGGATGAACGGACATGGCACAACAATCAACAGAGAGGAGTGTTCCCTCCCAGTCAGGGAGCACTTCAGTGGTGTGGGACATTTGACCTCGGACCTTCAGGTGACTGTCCTCCAAGGTGGACCTCGGGACAGGCAACAACGCAAAGTGGCCAATCAGAGGCTGATAGCCAAGTTGGATACCCATGGGAATGGCCTCAACCAGGACCTTGGGTTCATGTCACACTACAGGTGTCTCACACACACATACACACACACACACACACGCACACATGCACACACACACACACACACACATACATATACACACATATACACACATATACACACACACACATAAACACACACACACTCTACATACAGCCAGAACTGTATGCAATATTCTCAGTGTGGCCGCACCAAACTTTTGTACAGCTGCAACATGGCTTCATAACTCCGAAACTCAATCCCTCTACTAATAAAAGAAAAGACATCATACATCTTCTTAACAACCCTATCAACCTGGGTAGATCCATGTACATGGACACGGAGATCTCTCTGCTCATCTACACTACCAAGAATCTTATCATTAACCCAGTAATCTGTATTCCTGTTAATCCTTCTAAAGTGAATCACCTCACACTTATTCACATTAAACATCATTTGCCACCCCTCAGCCCAGCTCTGCAGCTAATCTATGTTCCTCTGTAACCTTCAACATCCTTCCGCACTGTCCACAACTCCACCGACCTTCGTGTCATCCACAAATTTATTAACCCATCCTTCTACGCTCTCATTCAGGTCGTTTATAAAAATGACAAACGGCAGTAGACCCAAAACAGATCCTTGTGGTCCACCGTTAGTAACTGAACTCCAGGATGAACATTCCCCATGAACCACCACCTGCTGTCTTCTTTCAGCTAGCCAATTTCTAATCCAAACTGCTACATCATCCTCAATCCCATGCCTCCGTACTTTATGCAATAGCCTACCATGGGGAACCTAATCAAGCGCTTTACTGAAATCCATATACACCACATCAACCGCTTTACCCTCACTCATCTGTTTGGTCACCTTCCCAAAGAACTCAATAAGGTTTGTGAGGCAAAACCTACCCTTCACAAAACCATGTTGATTATCCTTAATCAAATTGTTCCTTTGTAGATTATTATAAATCCTAAGTCTTATAATCCTTTCCAACACTTTACCCACAACTGAAGTAAGGCTCACTGGTCTATAATTACCAGGGTCGTTTCTTCTCCCCTTCCTGAACAAGTGGACAACATTTGCTATCCTCCAGTCCTCTGGCACTATTCCTGCAGACAATGACAATATCAAAGCCAAAGGTTCTGCAATTTGCTTCCTAGCTTCCCAGAGAATCCAAGGATAAATCCCATCCAGCCCAGAGCACTGGTCTATTTTCACACTTTCCACAATTGCTAATATCTCATTCTTCCATACCTCAATCTTGTCCAGTCTATTAGCCTGTATCTCAGTGTTCTCCTCAACAACAATGTATTTTTCCTGTGTGAATACTGATGAAATATATTCATTTAACACCTTTTAATCCTGACACACCGATAGAAAGCTTTAGGGTTTGCTTTAATCCTAACTGCCAAAGACTTCTCATGTGGGTGGCACGGTGGCACAGTGGTTAGCACTGCTGTCTCACAGCGCCTGAGACCCGGGTTCAATTCCCGACTCAGGCGACTGACTGTGTGGAGTTTGCATGTTCTCTGCGTGGGTTTCCTCCGGGTGCTCCGGTTTCCTCCCACAGTCCAAAGATGTGCGGGTCAGGTGAATTGGCTATGCTAAATTGCCCGTAGTGTTAGGTAAGGGGTATGGGAGGGTTGCGCTTCGGTGGGTCGGTGTGGACTTGATGGGCTGAAGGGCCTGTTTCCACACTGTAAGTAATCTAATGTCCCCTCCTGACTCTTCTTAGCTCTCTCTTTAGGTCCTTCCTGGCTAACCTGTAACTCTCAAGCACCATAGCTGAGCCTTCATGTCTCAGCTTTACATAAGCCTCCTTCTTTCTCATGACAAAAGATTCAACTCGCTTGACCACTTTTTCCCTGCCTGATAGGTACATACTTATCAAGAGCACGTGGCAGCTGTTCCATGAATGAGCTCAATTGTGTCCATCCTCTGCAGTTTCCTTCCCCATCCTATGCATCCTAAATCTTATTTAATTGCACCATAATTGCCTTCAAGTTTCCAACCTGGGTCCAGTGACCCTTCTTCAGTTCTCAGGTCTCAGTCCTCTTCAGTTTCTTCAGTGACTATGTAGCTTGGCAAAAAAATTTTTGCCTCTTGTTTCCCAACATTTTTATGTGTTTTAACACATTAACAAATCAGTCAACATTATCTTTATAGCTCAACAGTTGTGAAATAACAGTTTGCAATTGCACGACTTCTGTGCGGAAAATGTTTCTGTTACCAGCAGCCAAGTCATTTCCAAATGAATATTAATGAAAAGTGACTTACATTAACAGAAATCCCAGAACTCCTGCCAGCAGCACACAGTCCACATCCCTCCACTGCATCATTGGAAAGAGAAGCGGAAAAGTGCATAGCATGCAAGAGGTGTAACAATTGCCAGTGTAATGAATCCTCTTAAAGTTTTACAGCAGAGATTGGATGTGTTGCAGATTAAAAGTGTAGTTAGCTGCAGCACAGTACGCTGAGGTTTCAGTATATTGCAGAAACCCTCTTTGTCTACCTGGATCAAGGCTAGTCAATGGAAGAATTCTGCACACCCTCTCTACGCCTCTTCTACCTGCTTCCCCTATGTTTAAATTACATTGTTTCAAGGTTGTTGAAAGTTGTCCACTTATTGAAGCACCTCTCAGCTTAACTTAAAGTTGCAGCCTTCCGGTCCAGTTGGAAGAGTTCTGCTTGGCTTCGAAAGTGCTTCACTGGACAGCATTAAAAATCACATAACACCAGGTTATAGTACAACAGGTTAATTTTGAAGCACTAGTTTTCGAGGCGCTGCCTCTTCATCAGGTGATTGTGGAACATGACCATACGACGCAGAATTTATAGCAAAAAAGTTACAGTGTCATGGAGTTGTAATGGTGTATTAAACAATTTTAGTTAAAAATGACACAACACCTGGTTATAGCTCTTAAGCAAATTTAGATTAGGTCTTTCATCTTTTAGAATGGGATGTGGTGGTTTAGGTTCTTTAATATGCAAATCCCAGAATTACATTCTCAAGGTGGTGTCACCTTATCTAATAATAGGTGTCATCTCAGCTCAGACAATGCATCAAATGTGTGAAGGTAAAGTCTGTACCAATGTTGAGTCAATTCTATTTCTAAAATGGGGCTTACAGAATCTCACATGGATTTTATGCAGTTTTGAGCAAAATAAAATGCAATTCTGCAAATACGAATTCACTCCATAAACGTGTGTGTGTGTGTGTGTGTGTGTGTAGGAGAGACAGAGTGGGCGTGTGTCTGTGAGTGTGTGCTTGTGGGTGGGAGTGCATGTGAAAGAGTGTGTTCATGTGTGTGTGTAAGCTTGGTCAAGTATGTGTATGAGTGTGATGGGGTATTAGCCAGTGAGAGGGTGCATGCATGGGGACAAGTGTGGGGGAGTGCGTGTGTGTGCGTATGAGAGAGAGCTTGTATATGTGAATAACTTGCATCCTGAATCCTTAAAGTCTGTCCACCATCTGGAAGTTACAAATTAGAAGTGTGATGGTATACCCCATACTTACCTGGATGGGTACTGCACCAGCAACATTCAAAAAGTTGACACCAGCCAGAATAAAGCAGCCACCTCCATAAACATCGGTGGCTCAGTGGTTAGCACTGCTGCCTCACAACGCCAGGGACCCAGGTTCAATTCTCACCTTGGGAAACTGCCTGTGTGGAGTTTGCGCATTCTCCCCATGTCTATGTGGGTTTCCTCTGGGTGCTCCTGTTTCCATCCACAGTCCAAAAGATGTGCAGGTTAGGCAAATTGGTGATGCTAAACTGCCTGTAGTGATAGGTGTAGGAGAATGGATCTTTGTGGATTGCTCTTCTGAGGGTCGATGTAGACGTGTTGGGCCGAAGGGTCTGTCTCCACACTGTAGGGAATCTAATCTAATCTATTGACATTCAGTACCAGCTGTGTGTACCATCGACAAGATACAATGTGGAAATTCATCAAAGATCCTCAGACAGCACCTTTCAAGCCCAGAACTTTTTCCATCTAGAAGGACAAGGGCAGCAGATACATGGGAACATGGGAAGTTCCCCTCTAAGCCACTCACCATTCCTTCAGTGTTGCTGGGTCAAACCTGAGGTTCCCTCCCTAATGGCATTCTGGATGTCACTTTGTCCCATAGTTGGCAGCATAGAGTCATAGAGCCATTCAGCATGGAAACAGACCCCTCGGTCCAACTAATCCGTGCCGACCATAATCCCAGAGTAAATACTTGCACTTGGCCCATATCCCTCAAACATTTCTTATTCATGTACTTATCCAAATATGTTTTAAACATCGCAACTGTACCTGCATCCACCACGAACTCCACACACAAACCACATACTGTCTGTATGAAAACGTGCCCCTCGTGTCCTTTTAAAATGTGTCCCCTCTCTCCTTAAAAATATTACCCCTAGTCTTGAAATTCCCCACCCTAGGGAAAGGATGCCTGCCATTCATCTTATCTATTTTATTAACCATTATAAAGACATTGCTCAACCTCTTACACTCCAGCGCAAGAGGTCCCAGCCTATCCAGATTCTCCTTATAACTTTAAGAAAATGGCTCCTCATCATTTTCTCTAGGACACTTCGGGATGGGCAATAAATGTTGGCTGAGCTAGAACTTGGGTGAACTGCAAGGTGCAAGGGAGGGAGTGTGTGAGTCTGCAGTGTGAGCTGGAGGGGATGGAAAGGTGGGCATTGAACCTGGACGGCATGAGGCTGGTCTGAGCTGGGTATGTGTTGGGTGGAGGTTGTGAAACAGGGTTAAATGTGGGAATGAACCAATGTCTTGGAGGGGAATTGGTCTCGGAGCTCATCCTTTCTCCTCAACAATGATTTAAAGTCAGGAGACCTGTTTTAGTCACTCTATTGGTCTGTAGACACCTGGATGAACTGGCTTATCTCTGGGAAGTGCCTGAAACAGTCACTGGTAAACATGATTTGGAGATGTCAATGTTGGACTGGAGTGTACAAAGTTAAAAATCATAGAACACCAGGTTATAGTCCAACAGGTTTATTTGGAAGCACGAGCTTTCAGAGCGCTGCTCCTTCGTCAGGTGGTTGTGGAGTATAAGACTGTAAGACACAGAATTCATAGCAAAAGTTTACAGTGTGATGTAACTGAAATTATATATTGAAAAAGACCTGGATTGTTTGTTAAGTCCCTCATCTTTTAGAATGACCATGTTGGTTTCAGTTCTTTCATATGTAAATCACAGAATTTTTGTTAAAGTTACATTCTCAAGTGAACTTTAACAATTGGTATCATGTTGGTCCAGATAATGCATTTATTGAAGGTGTGAGCTTCCCTACATGAAACTGTCTATGCCACAATGGTCAGACTGATTCCAATCTAAAAATCAGATTTACAGAATCTTACATGGATTCATGTAGTTTTTTGAGCAAGATAAAATGCAATTCTGCAAGTACAAATTCATCCCACAAACTTATATGTGCCTGTATGTGTGTGCATGTGTGTGGTTATAAGTGTCTGTGAGGGACTGTGTGTATGTGTGTGAGTGTGAGTGTAACGGGGTATAAGTCTGTGAGAGGGTGCATGTGGGAGTGTGGAAATGTATGTGTAAGCGTTATGAGAGAGGGTCAGCATGTAGGAGAGTGTGTGTCTGTAGGTGTGTGAGAGTTTGTAGGAGTGTCTGTGTGTGTAAGAGTGTCTGTGTGTCTGTATGTGTCTAGTGCAGTGGGGTCACCTGTAGTGTAACTTGAATCCAAGGTCCCGGATGAAGTCATCCCCATGAGCACCAAACTTAGCTATCAGCCTCTGCTCAGCCACTTTGCATTGCTGCCTGTCCCGAAGTTCGCGCTGGAGGACGGTCACCCGAAGGCCGAGGTTGAATTTCCCGGATCGCTGAAATGTTCTCTGACTGGGAGGGAACACTCCTGCCTGATGATTGTTGTGCGATGTCCATTCATCCGCTGCCATAGCCTTTGCTTGGTCTCGCCAATGTACCATGCCTCAGGACATCCTTATGAGATAGACAACATTGGTTGAGTCACATGAATAACTGCCATGTACATGGTGGGAGGTGTCCCCACGTGTAATAGTGGTATCCGTGTCCTTACTGACATGCCTTGCAGTGCCCACCATGACAGGGTTGTATGGAGTTGTCCTGAAAGCCGGGCAGCTTGCTACGAACAATTTTCTGTTTGAGGTTTGGTGGTTGTTTAAAGGCAAGTAGTGGAGGTGTGGGGAAGGTCATGGCGAGGAGCTCATCCTCACTGATAATGTGTTGCGGGCTGCAAAGAACAAAGGGCATAGTTTTTCAGCTTCTGAGAATCACTGGTAAACAGCAGACCATTGTCAGAGATAATTACATCAGGAATGCAGTATTTTGCAAAACAAATGCCGCAGCATATTAACTGTCACTGAGATAAAGTCATGCAGTCGTTCGGTCACACCATGATCAGAAACACTCTACCTTTGAATAGGATAGGTCCAGCTCAATGCACTCCCCTGGTCAGGGTGGGAATAAGGGTCGCATCACGGTTTTGTGATAATAATAGGTTTGGAGATTCTGTTCACCAAACTGATCCATGCATCCAGCTCCTGTGGTTGTTTACTCACAGGCCTCCCTGGTGTAACCACAGAAGAATTTCTAACTTGAGGGCTCTGGAGATTATGATTCTTTCAACATAGACCAACAAGTCATTCATGAGACTGACTGACAAGAACTGTTTCCGAACTTAATTACTAGGAGCATATCCTGGCCACCCCATCACGCAGAAATCCCACCGCTGTCCACATTTAACGTTGGCTCCATGAGCTGTTCACGGTTCCTGTTGTTTCCAGGCTGTGGCTGGTTTGAACTTGATAGTTAGGATCATGTAAAACTCTATATCTTTGACAAAATGTTTCTCATTTTGTCTAGACTTCCTCAGAGACAGCTTACCTGCAGCAGTTTGCAATTTACTTTGGGTATACTCTGTGGTGGAATCAAACCTCAAGAGGTGAAATCCCTGTTTTCTGGTGGCATCCTCACCAATCCTTTTGTATTGAACGGGATGACCAACGGGTCATGGGCTCTGTGAATAATGATTTTGAGTCTCAGGATATACTAGGAAAGATTTCAACAGGCCCAAGTAATATCTGGAGCCTCTTAGAGTCATAGAGTCATAGAGATGTACAGCATGGAAACAGACCCTTCGGTCCAACATGTCCATGCAGACCAGAGATCCCAACCCAATCTAGTCCCACCTGCCAGCACTTGGCCCATATCCCTCCAAACCTTTCTATTCATATACCCATCAAATGCCTCTTAAATGTTGCAATTGTACCAGCCTCCACCACATCCTCTGGCAGCTCATTCCATACACATACCACCCTCTGCGTGAAAAAGTTGCTCCTTAGGTCTCTTTTATATCTTTCCCCTCTCACACTAAACCTATGCCCTCTAGTTGTGGACTCCCTGACGCCAGGGAAAAGACTTTGTCTATTTATCCTATCCATGCCCCTCATAATTTTGTAAACCTCTATAAGGTCACCCCTCAGCCTCCGACGCTCCAGGGAAAACAGCCCCAGCCTGTTCAGCCTCTCCCTATAGCTCAAATCCTCCAACCTTGCAACATCCTTGTAAATCTTTTCTGAACCCTTTCAAGTTTCACAATATCTTTCCGATAGAAAGGAGACCAGAATTGCAGGCAATATTCCAACAGTGGCCTAACCAATGTCCTGTACAGCCGCAACGTGACCTCCCAACTCCTGTATTCAATACTCTGACCAATAAAGGAAAGCATACCAAACGTCTTCTTCACTATCCTATCTACCTGCGACTCCACTTTCAAGGAGCTATGAACCTGTACTCCAAGCTCTCTTTGTTCAGCAACATTGTGGGCAGCACGGTGGCACAGTGGTTAGCACTGCTGCCTCACAGCGCCTGAGACCCGGGTTCAATTCCCGACTCAGGCGACTGACTGTGTGGAGTTTGCACGTTCTCCCTGTGTCTGTGTGGGTTTCCTCCGGGTGCTCCGGTTTCCTCCCACAGTCCAAAGATGTGCGGGTCAGGTGAATTGGCCATGCTAAATTGCCCGTAGTGTTAGGTAAGGGGTAAATGTAGGGGTATGGGTGGGTTGCGCTTCGGCGGGTCGGTGTGGACTCGTTGGGCCGAAGGGCCTGTTTCCACACTGTTAGTAATCTAATGTAAACTCCCTAGGACCTTACCATTAAGTGTGTAAGTCCTGCTAAGATTTGCGTTCCCAAAATGCAGCACCTTGCATTTATCTGAATTAAACTCCATCTGTCACTTCTCAGCCCATTGGCTCATCTGGTCCAGATCCTGTTGTATAATCTGAGGTAAACCTCTTCGCTATCCACTACAATCTGCAAACTTACTAACTATACCTCTTATGCTCACATCCAAATCATTTATGTAAATGACAAAAGTAGAGGGCCCAGCACCGATCCTTGTGGCACTCCACTGGTCACAGGTCTCCAATCTGAAAAACAACCTTCCACCACCACCCTCTGTCTTCTACCTGCGAGCCAGTTCTGTATCCAAATGGCTAGTTCTCCCTGTATTCCATGAGATCTAACCTTTCTAATCAGTCTTTCATGGCGAACCTTGTCGAACGCCTTACTGAAGTCCATATAGATCACATCTACTGCTCTGCATTCATCAATCTTCTTTGTTACTTCTTCAAAAAACTCAAGCAAGTTTGTGAGACATGATTTCCCACGCACAAAGCCACTTTGACTATCCCGAATCAGTCCTTGCCTTTCCAAATACATGTACATCCTGTCCCCCAGGATTCCCTCCAACAACTTGTCCACCACCAAGGTCAGGCTCAACAGTCTATAGTTCCCTGGCTTGTCTTTACTGCCTTTCAACAGTGGCACCACATATGCCAACCTCCAGTCTTCCAGCGCCTCACCTGTGACTATCGATGATACAAGTATCTCAGCAAGAGGCCCAGCAATCACTTCTCTAGCTTCCCACAGAGTTCTCAGGTACACCAGATCAGGTCCTGGGGATTTATCCACCTTTAACCGTTTCAAGACATCCAGCATTTCCTCCTCTGTAGATTAGAATGGTGCTGGAAAAGCACAGCAGTTCAGGTAGCATCTGAGGAGCAGGAAAATCGCCGTTTCGGTAAAAGCCCTTCATCAAAAGGCCTCCTTGCTGATCTTTGAGGGGCCAATTCTCTCCCTAGTTACCCTTTTGTCCTTAATATATTTGTAAAAACCCTTTGGATTCTCCTTAATTCTATTTGTCAAAGCTATCTTATGTCCCCTTTTTGCCCTCCTGATTTCCCTATTAAGTATACTCATACTTCCTTTGTACTCTTCTAAGGATTCATTCAATCTATCCTGTCTGTACCTGACATATGCTTCCTTCTTTTTCTTAACCAAACCCTCAATTTCTTTAGTCATCCAGCATTCCCTATACCTACCAGCTTTCCCTTTCACCCTGACAGGAATATACTTTCTCTGGATCCTCGTTATCTCATTTCTGAAGGCTTCCCATTTCCCAGCGGTCCCTTTACCTGCGAACATCTGCCTCCAATCAACTTCGAAAGTTCTTGCCTAATACCGTCAAAATTGGCCTTTCTCCAATTTAGAACTTCAACTTTTAGATCTGGTCTATCCTTTTCCATCACTATTTTAAAACGAATAGAATTATGGTCGCTGGCCCCAAAGTGCTTCCCCACTGACACTTCAGTCACCTGCCCTGCCTTATTTCCCAAGAGTAGGTCAAGTTTTGCACCTTCTCTAGTAGGTACATCCACATACTGAATCAGAAAATTACCTTGTACACACTTAAGAAATTCCTCTCCATCTAAACCTTTAACACTATGGCAGTCCCAGTCAATGTTTGGAAAGTTAACATCCCCTACCATAACTACCCTCTTCTTCAGTGTCAGTGCCCTGGTGAGACACTGTATTCACTGATGTGCTGAATTTGGGATATCATGGCCCCTAACTCAACAGACCACTCGTCTGCTGTGACCATAGTTTGGATCATAGTGGGGCAGTATTTCTGTTGAGGTGAACATAACCTTGATTTTGTCAAATACTCTTTGTTATCTTTATCCCTTGTCTGGCATAGTGCTGCTTGAGCTGTTGTCATAGCATCTCATTAACATTTGGGCAGGACTGTCTCTAATTGATAGACCACAGCCATTGAACACTAACACTCTGTAATGTTAGGGCACTGTGGGAAGTCTTTGATGGCCCTGTCCTTTTTTAGTGAGATCCTTCAGTAAAGGTGCGCACACTGCACCCCACCACTGGCACAAGGTTGTAACATCAGGAACAGGTTGAGAAGTTTGAATAAAGACTGGACAGCCTGTGCAAATGACAAACTTTATGAATTGGTGCCAGTAGGTACATAGGCTTGGTTGAGCTTGGCTGCAGTAGAACCTTCTTCCATCAGGTCCCAGTCCTATGTGATTTGTTAGAAGAAAAACATTGCAATAATATAGAAAATATAAGCAAGGGTAGGCTATTCAGCTCTTCCAGCCTGTAACACCTCCAATGTAACCACAGCTAATCCTCCACCTCAGTCTCCAGTTCCTGCTTTCTCCCTTTGATCCCTTCAGCCCCTAAGAACTACATCTAAATTGGCTTGAAAACATTCAATGTTTTACCTCAATAGCTTTTTGTGACAGAGAATTCCACAGGCTCATCACTCTCTGGGTGAAGATGCTTCTCCTTATCTCAGTCCTGAATGGCCTACCCCGTATCCTTGAACTTTGACCCCTGGCTCTGGACTGCCACAGTTATTGGGAACATCCTTCCTGCATTTACACTACCTATAAGTTTCTGCAAAATCCTTCCTCATTCTTCTAAACTGCAGTGAAATATGGTTCTAACTGATCCAATCTCTCTCTTTATATGTCAGTCCTGCCATCCCAGGAATCAGGATTAGAGTGGTGCTGGAAAAGCACTTCCTGACCTATCACCTTCATCCCCACCC
Organism: Hemiscyllium ocellatum; assembly: GCF_020745735.1. Lineage (NCBI taxonomy): Eukaryota > Metazoa > Chordata > Chondrichthyes > Orectolobiformes > Hemiscylliidae > Hemiscyllium > Hemiscyllium ocellatum. The sequence continues at coordinate 1,795,321 of NC_083415.1, read as the reverse complement.
CCACTCACCTATTGTACTCTATGCTACTTTCTCCCCACCCCCACCCTCCTCTCATTTATCTCTCCACCCTTCAGGCACTCTGCCTGTTTTCCTGATGAAGGGCTTTTGCCCAAAATATAGATTTTCCTGCTCCTCGGATGCTACCTGAACTGCTGTGCTTTTCCAGCACCACTCTAATCTAGAATGCCAGGAATCAGCCTGGTAAACCTTCCTTGCACTCCCTCCATCACCAGAACATCCTACCTCAGATAAGGAAACCATAACTGCATGCAATATTCCAGGTGTACAATTGCAGGCTATCAATGACAATGCAGCCTAGCTGTTACCATTTAGCTATGGGCCCATATACTGCATCCACCAGTGTCCTTTGCCAGTCAGTCCATTTCAGGTCAGTGCTATCAGATGGGTCTTCTTACCCCAGGACTGCTGAAGATTGTTCAAGAAGGCTCTCCACCATCTTTCTCACTGGAGGTCAACATGCTATCACCAGCAATACTGAAGTTGCCAGTGGAGCAGTGTATAGGAACAGTAGAGCTAACACCTTCACAAGCATCCACTCCCTCTACAACCAGTGCTCAGTTGCAAGATGTAGTGCAGAAATTCACCAAAGATCCTCAGGCAGCACCTTCCAAATCCATGACCATTTGGAAGGACAAAGCCAGCAGATACATGAGAACACCACCACCTGCAAGTTCCCCTCCAAGCCACTCCCCATCCTGACTTGGAAATAAGTCACTGTTCCTTCACTGTCACTCGGTCAAAATCCTAAAATTCCCTCCCTCAGGGCATTGTGGGTCAAACCACAGCACATGGTCTGCAGCGGTTCAAGAATGCAGCTCCCTATCACCTTCTCAAGGGCAATTTGGGACAGGCAATAAATACTGGGCCTCGCCAGCGACACCCACATCCCACAGATAAATAAGAAAAATAAAGAGAACCCGGGCACTGAAGGAACACACGAGGATGCTTCACTAATTTCAGCACACAAACTAAATTGGTTCTATGAGTAATTTCTGTTTGAAAAATTCATTTTGCGGTTGATTTTATATGGTTGAGTGGATGTAGTGACAGAGAGGCAAAGAAGTGTGGAAATGCTGTTGAATGAACGCTGAAGGCTATTGACTCATAGAGTCATAGAGATGTACAGCACAGAAACAGACTCTTCTGTCCAACTCATCTGCACTGACCAGACATCCCAATCTCACCTTGTCCCATTAGCCAATATTTGGCGAATAATCCCTCTAAACCCTTCCTATTCATATACCTATCCAGATGTTTTTTAAATGTTGTAATTGTACTAGCCTCCACTACCTCCTCTGACAGCTTACTCCATACACGCACCACCCTGTGCCTGAAAAATATAACTCTCAGGTTCTTTTTCAATCTTTCCCTTCGCAATTTGAACCCAAGCCCTCTAGTTTTGGACTCTCCCACTCCAGGGAAAATACATTGACTATTCACCCTGTACAAGCCCCTCATGATTTTACAAACCTAAATAAGATCACTCCTCAGCCTCCGATGGTCCAGGGAAAACAGCCCCAGCCTATTCAGCCTCTCTCTATAGTTTAAACCCTCCAAACCCGGCAACATCTTTGCACACCTTTTTTGAGCCGTTTCAAGTTTAACAACATCTTTCCTATAGAAGAATGATCAGAATTGAATACAGTGGCCTCAGCAGCTGCAACATGAAATCCCAACTCAATACCTTGACTATCGCATTTGGATGGGTTTGTCTGATGGGGCCGAGGAGAGATCTACCTCCTCCATTCTTCTTCTCCTCCTTAAACTCTTGTTCTTTGGCTGATCAATGATGCCAAGAGCTATGTTCTGTTCATAGTGAGATGGCACAGGGTTCAGGAGAGCACAGTGAAACTGGATACCCCTGGTGGGACAGTGGAAATGTTGTTTCGGTACTTTGAGGTATTATTCAATTACATGCTGTATTGCAGTATGACTTTCAGTGTCCATACATTGAGGAGGGAGTGGTGCAGTGACATTAACACTGGATGAATAACCCAGAGCTCTGATTGAATCTGTGAGGAACTGTTAGCTTGCATTCCTCCAAGGAACTTGGTAAAGTTAGCAATCAATTGATAAACCTGGAATTAAAAACTGGTCACTTGGTTCAGTACCAAAGAAGACTGACTGGAAACTTTGGCTCTGTTTCTCTCTTCACAGGTGCTACCAGACCTGCTGAGTTTTTCTGTGCTCAGTTCAGATCTCCAGCATCTGTGGTATCTGCCTTCATTGAAAATTCCTGCTGTCCCAACCCGAGTCCTACTCACCTCTGCCCTCTGACCTCCTTCAGCTCCTACTCCACACCCATCACTTCAGTTTGAAAAATCATCTGTTTAAAATGTGAAGTTTCCAGTTCCTGACTCTGCCCTGAATCAGCCTTATCGAACCATCAACCAAATGATGTCTCAGTGAGTAAGTGCTTCGACCACATTACTGACCTGTCAGGGTCAGGGCAGTGAGGGGGTGGGAGGGGGGAATCAGACAGGAGATCGCTTTTGCTGACCACCATCTTACAGGAAAATGGATCTGCCTGCATGGCCAGCAATAGGGGAGATGGGGGAGAGGCAAAAATAAATATGGTGAAACATCCACCAGCTGATTCTGACCTAACAAGATGATGGATTACTGGGCTAATGGTAGGCTACTTGGTAGTGTGGATGAGCAGAGGGATCTTGGTGTCCATGTACACAGATCTCTGAAAGTTGCCACCCAGGTAAATAGTGCTGTGAGGAAGGCATATGGTGTACTGGGCTTTATTGGCAGAGGAATTGAGTTCCGGAGTCCTGAGGTCATGTTGCAGTTGTATAAGACTCTGGTGCGGCCTCATCTGGAGTATTGTGTGCAGTTTTGGTCGCCATACTATAGGAAGGATGTGGAAGCTTTAGAACGAGTGCAGAGGAGGTTTACCAGGATGTTGCCTGGAATGGTAGGAAAATCTTATGAGGAAAGGCTGAGGCACTTGGGGCTGTTCTCATTGGAGAAGAGAAGGTTTAGGGGAGATCTGATAGAAGTGTATAAGATGATTAGGGGTATAGATAGGGTAGATACTAAGAACCTTTTACCGCTAATGGAGTCAGGTGTTACTAGGGGACATAGCTTTAAATTAAGGGGTGGTAGGTATAGGACAGATGTTAGGGGTAGATTCTTCACACAGCGGGTTGTGAGTTCATGGAATGCCCTGCCCGTATCAGTGGTGAACTCTCCTTCTTTATGGTCATTTAAGCGGGCATTGGATAGGCATTTGGAAGTTATTGGGCTAGTATAGGTTAGGTAGGATTCGGTCGGCGCAACATCGAGGGCCGAAGGGCCTGTACTGTGCTGTATCCTTCTATGTTCTATGTACATCTAGGTGATGACAGCCACTCAAGGAAGGAATTGGAGGACAGCTAGCGGAGACCCAATGCCGTCTTCCAGAGATGGTGGCACTATCAGGACACAGGCCAAGCATAAGGCAGAAATGGCAGTGTCATTACATACTGGATGAACAAAATTGTGTACCTACATGGCCCTGCACTGTGTATCCATAATCATCCTGCACTGTGTATCCACATGCTCCTGCACTGTGTGTCCATAATCATCCTGCACTGTGTGTCCATATTCAACCTGCATTGTGTATCCATGATCACACTGCACTGTGTATCCATAATCATCCTGCAATGTGTATCCATAATCATCCTGCATTGTGTATCCACAATCATCCTGCACTGTGTATCCATATTCATCATGCACAGTGTATCCACATGCTCCTGCAATGTGTATCCATAATCATCCTGCACTGTGTATCCATAATCACTCTGCATTGTGTATCCACATGCTCCTGCATTGTGTATTCATAATCACCCTGCACTGTGTATCCACATGCTCCTGCACTGTGTATCCATAATCATCCTGCACTGTGTGTCCATATTCATCCTGCATTGTGTATCCATAATCACCCTGCACCGTGTATCCATAATCACCCTGCATTGTGTATCCACAATCATCCTGCACCGTGTATCCATAATCACCCTGCATTGTGTATCCACAATCATCCTGCACGGTGTATCCATATTCATCCTGCATTGTGTATCCACATGCTCCTGCACTGTGTATCCATAATCACCCTGCATTGTGTATCCACATGCTCCTGCACTGTGTATCCATAATCATCCTGCACTGTGTGTCCATATTCATCCTGCATTGTGTATCCATAATCACACTGCACTGTGCATCCATAATCATCCGGAACTGTGTATCCATAATCACCCTGCACTGTGTATCCATAATCACCCTGCATTGTGTATCCACAATCATCCTGCACGGTGTATCCATATTCATCCTGCACTGTGTATCCATAATCACCCTGCATTGTGTATCCACATGCTCCTGCACTGTGTATCCATAATCATCCTGCACTGTGTATCCACATGCTCCTGTACTGTGTATCCATAATCACCCTGCACTGTGTATCCAAATTCATCCTGCACTGTGTATCCATAATCATCCTGCACTGTGTATCCACATGCTCCTGTACTGTGTATCCATAATCACCCTGCATTGTGTATCCATAATCACCCCGCACTGTGCATGCACATGCTCCTGCACCGTGTATCCATATTCATCCTGCATTGTGTATTCATAGTCATCCTGCACTGTGTATCCATATTCATCCTGCACATGTATCCATATTCATCCTGCACTGTGTATCCATAATCACCCTTCATTGTGTATCCATATTCAACGTTCACTGTGTATCCATAATCACCCTGCATTGTGTATCCATAATCATCCTGCACTGTGTGTCCATAATCATCCTGCACTGTGTATCCATAGTCATCCTGCACTGTCTATCCATAAACACCCTGCACTGTGTATCCATAATCATCCTGCACTGTGTATCCATAATCACCCTGCAATGTGTATCCATAATCATCCTGCACTGTGTATCCATAATCACCCTGCAATGTGTATCCATAATCATCCTGCACTGTGTATCCATAATCACCCTGCAATGTGTACCCATAATCATCCTGCACTGTGTATCCATATTCATCCTGCACTGTGTATCCATATTCATCCTGCACTGTCTATCCATAAACACCCTGCACTGTGTATCCATAATCATCCTGCATTGTGTATCCATAATCTCCCTGCAATGTGTATCCATAATCACCCTGCATTGTGTATCCATAATCACCCTGCAATGCGTATCCATAATCATCCTGCACTGTGTATCCATACTCATCCTGCACTGTGTATCCATAATCACCCCGCATTGTGTATCCATAATTATCTTGTGCTGTGTATCCATAATCACCATGCATTGTGTATCCATAATCATCCTGCACTGTGTATCCACAATCACCCTGCACTGTGTATCCATAATCATCCTGCATTGTCTATCCATAATCATCCTGCACTGTGTATCCATAATCATTTTGCACTGTGTATCCATATTCGTCCTGCACTGTGTATCTATAATCATCCTGCACTGTGTATCCATATTCATCCTGCACAGTGTATCCATAATCACTCTGCATTGTGTATCCATAATTGTCCTGCACAGTGTATCCATAATCATCCTGCACTGTCTATCCATAATCATCCTGCACTGCGTATCCATATTCATCCTGCACTGTGTATCCATAATCATCCTGCGCTGTGTATCCTTAATCACCCTGCATTGTGTATGCATGTTCATCCTGCACTGTATATCCATAATCATCCTGCACTGTGTATCCAAATTGTCCAGCACTGTGTATCCATAATCATCCTGCACTGCGTATCCATAATCACCCTGCACTGTGTATCCGTAATCATCCTGCACTGTGTATCCATATTGTCCTGCACTGTGTACCCATAATCATCCTGCACTGTGTATGCACATGCTCCTGCACTGTGTATCTATTCTGCATGTGTATCCATATCGTCCGCACTGTGAAATCACAAGGCCCTGCATTGCGCATCCACATGGCCCTGCAAACTCAATGCTCGATGTTTGGAAATTTTCCTGAAGCACTTCTCCACAGTTTAAATTACTAATAGCAAATGTTTAAATTGAGCTCAGCAATAAACCCCTTATTCCACTTGGAATGTCCCAAGATTTGCCTTTGTCTCTGGATGCAGACTTTTTCATTTGCCCAAATAAAATGTTCCATTCGTTCCCAATTATCAGCAGCACATCGACTGGATTATTATCTGAATCTCAAACACCATCAGAGCATGTGTATGTACTGAACTGAAGGGGAAGAGGAGGTGATGATTCACAGAATTGAAGCAATTTATCTGTGCGTGAATGTGCCTTTTTAGGTTTATTCAGTTATTGAACGAATTGAAAATGAATCTATGGTATAATGTAATTTGTCTGTTATGTTATATACAGACAATTGTAAATCACATTTTTAAATAGGGTACTGGTGACGCTCCAATTAAAATAAAGGTTTCAAAACATAGCATGTTTGTGAAATGGTTAATGTTTCTCTCCCAATTCTCCAATAGTTTATGTATATACCCTATTGATCCCATAGCAATCATTCCCCTTCTGAAAATTCTTGATTGTCATAAAAGCACTGACCTGTCTGCGATTCCCAATGTCTCAAAATCAAAATTTGTATTACTGAATTATATACTTCTTTCATTCACTCTTTCATAGAGTCATACAGTCCTCTGGCACAGAGACAGGCCTTTGGCCCAAACTGGTCCATACTGACTAAAACCTCTGCGGTTAGCACTGCTGCCTCACAGCGCCAGAGACCTGGGTTCAATTCCTGCCTCAGGCAACTGTCTATGTGGAGTTTGCACATTCTCCCCGTGTCTGCGTGGGTTTCCTCCAGGTGCTCCGGTTTCCTCCCACAGTCCAAAAATGTGCAAGTTAGGTGAATTGGCCATGCTAAATTGCCAGTAGTGTTAGGTAAGGGGTAAATGTAAGGGAATGGGTCTGGTGGGTTATTCTTCGAGGGGTCGGTGTGGACTTGTTGGGCTGAAGGGCCTGTTTCCACACTGTATCTAATCTAAAATGTCCGCCCACGCTAACTGCAGTTTCCTGCACTTGGCCCATATCATTCTAAACCTTTCCGATCCATGTTTTTGTCCAAATATCTTTTAACTGTTGTTAATGTACCCACCCCAACCACTTCCACTGGCAGCTCATTCCATATGTGCACCATCCTTTGTGTAAAAAAGTTGCCCCTCAAGATCCCTTTCATTCTTTCCCCTCTAACCTTAAACTGATGCCGTCTAGTGCTCAATTCCCCAAACCTGGAACAAAGACTAAGTGCATTCACCCTATTCATGCCTCTATAAGGTCCCTCCTCAGTCCCCTACACTCTAAAGAAAAAGTCCTAGCTTGTCTAACATCTCCCTATAGCTAATCCAGGAATCCAGGAACCATCCTTGTACAATTCTTCTGCACTCTTTCCAGAACATCCTTCCTATAACAAGGTGACCAGAACTAAATACAATACTCCAAGTATGGCCTCACCAATGTTCTGTACAACTGCAACATAATTTCCCAACTTCTCAACTCAGTGTTCTGATTAAAAAAGCCAGTGTTCCAAAAGCCTTCTTCACAGCCCTATTTCTACCCTGACTCCACCTTCCTACCATCAAGCCAATTGTGTATCCAATTTGCCAGCTCACCCTGAATTCCATCTGATTTAACCTTCCAGAGCAGTTACCATGTGGAAACTTATCAAGGGCCTTATTCAAATCCATATAGACTGCGTGTACCCCCTTGCCCTTATCAACTTTCCTGGTCACCACCTCCAACTCACAAAGCCATGCTGACCACTCTAGTCAAACCCTAACTTTCTGAATGCTCGTATATCTTACCCCTCAGAATGTTCTCAAGTTTTTTGATTTTTTTTGAAGTAACAAAGAAGATTGATGAGGGCAGAGCAGTAGATGTGATCTATATGGACTTCAGTAAGTTGTTCGATAAGGTTCCCCATGGGAGATTGATTAGCCAGGTTAGATCTCACGGAATACAGGGAGAACTAGCCATTTGGATACAGAACTGGCTCAAAGGTAGAAGACAGAGGGTGGTGGTGGAGGATTGCTTTTCAGACTGGAGGCCTGTGACCATTGGAGTGCCACAAGGATCGGTGCTGGGCCCTCTACTTTTTGTCATTTACATAAATGATTTGGATGTGAGCATAAGAGGTACAGTTAGTAAGTTTGCAGATGACACCAAAATTGGAGGTGTAGTGGATAGTGAAGAGGTTTACCTCAGATTACAACAGGATCTTGACCAGATGAGCCAATGGGCTGAGAAGTTGCAGATGGAGTTTAATTCAGATAAATGCAACGTGCTGCATTTTGGGAAAGCAAATCTTAGCAGGACCTATACACTTAATGGTAAGGTCCTAGAGAGTGTTGCTGAACAAAGAGAGCTTGGAGTGCAGGTTCATAGCTCCTTGAAAGTGGAGTCGCAGGTAGATAGGATAATGAAGAAGGCATTTGGTATGCTTTCCTTTATTGGTCAGAGTATTGAGTACAGGAGTTGGGAGGTCATGTTGCAGCTGTACAGGACATTGGTTAGGCCACTGATGGAGTATTGCATGCAATTCTGGTCTCCTTCCTATCGGAAAGATATTGTGAAATTTGAAAGGGTTTAGAAAAGATTTACAAGGATGTTGCCAGGGTTGGAGGATTTGAGCTACAGGGAGAGGCTGAACAGGCTGGGGCTGGTTTCCCTGGAGTGTCAGAGGCTAAGGGGTGACCTTATAGAGGTTTACAAAATTATGAGGGGCATGGATAGGATAAATAGGCAAAGTCTTTTCCCTGGGATCGGGGAGTCCAGAACTAGAGGCATAGGTTTAGGGTGAGAGGGGAAAGATATAAAAGAGACCTAAGGGGCAATGTTTTCACGCAGAGGGTGGTACGTGTATGGAATGAGCTGCCAGAGGATGTGGTGGAGGCTGGTACAATTGCGCCATTTAAGAGGCATTTGGATGGGTATATGAATAGGAAGAGTTTGGAGGGATATGGGTGCTGGCAGGTGGGACTAGATTGGGTTGGGATATCTGGTCAGCATGGACAGGTTGGACCGAAGTGTCTGTTTCCATGCTGTACATCTCTATGACTCTATGGCTCTAAGTAATGTACCCACTACACACGTTAACCTTACTGGTCTATAGTTCCCAGATTTTTCTTTGCAGGCCTTGTTGATTAATGACACAATATTCACTACCAGCACAGTGGCTCAGTGGTTAGCACTGCTGCCTCACAATGCCAGGAACACAGGTTTGATTCCAGCCTCAGGCCATGTCTGTGTGGAATTTGCACATTCTCCCTGTGTCTGTGTCGATTTCTTCTGGGTGCTCTGGTTTCCTCCCACAATCCAAAGATGTGCAGATTAGGTGAATTGGCCATGGGAAATTGCCCCTATTGTTCAGGGATGTATACATTAGATGCATTAGTCAGGAGTAAATGCCGAGTAATAGGGGAATAGATCTGGGTGGAATACTCTTCGGGTGGTCAGCATGGACTTGCTGGACCGAAGGCCTGTTTCCACGCTTTAGGGATTCTGCCACCCTCCATTCTTCTGGGACCTCTGTCGTGACTAATGACGATGCAAGAACATCCCAGGGCACCCACAATTGCTTCTCTAACCACTGTTTTTGGATATATCTGGTCAGGACTAGGAGATTTATCTACCTTCATGCATTCTAATACACTACCTCTACTATGATGTGGACTGTCCCCAAGATATCATCACTAACTTCCCTAAGTTCTCAAGTCTTCGTGTCTTTCTTCACAGTAAACACAGAGGTGAAATATTCATTGAGTACCTCACCCATCTCCTGTGGGTCTACACATACATGTCCCCTTTGGTCCTTGAGGGGCCGTATTCTCTCTTGGGTTATTATTTTTCCTTTAATATATTTAAAGAACCTCTTTGGATTCACCCTAATCTTCTCAGCCACTGCTATCTTGTGCTCCCTTTTTGCTCTCCTGATTTCCTTCTTCAGTAAACTCCTATGTTCCCTATAAACCTCCAGGGATTCCCTTGAGGCCAGCTCCTGTACCTGAGCCATATCTCCTTATTTTTTTATGGTCAATGCCTCAGTATCTCTTGTTATCCAGGGTCCCTTATTCCTGCCAACCTTGCCTTTCACCCTCACAGGAACACATAGGCCTTAAACTCTAGCTATCTCATTTTTAAAGGCCTCCCACTTGCCAGAGGTCCCATTGCCTGCAAACAAACAACTCCAATCAACCCCTGCAAGCCCCTGTCTAATTTCTTCCAGATTTGCCTTGCCCCAATTTAGAACTTGAACCTGTGGACTATAACTGGTCCATAACCCTCCCCATAACGATTTTAAAATTAATAGAACTATAGTCACTGGTCCCAAAGTACTCTCCCTTTGTCACCTCCATTACCTGTCCTGCCCTATTTCCCAAGAGTAGGTCAAGTTTTGCCCCTACCCGAGTATGACCCTTTATATACTTCTTGAGGAAACTTTCCTGAACACATTTAACAAATCCCACCCCATCTCAGCCCTTAATGCTCTGGCAGTCCCAGTTGATGTTAGGAAAATTGAAATCCCCTTCTATAAAAGCTTATTGCTGCTGCCAGTCTCCCCAGTGCCCCTCTATATTTGTTCCTCTCATTTCTTTGACTATTTGGGGGCCTGTAGTACAACCCCATTAAGGTCAACATCCTCTTCTTATTTCTTAGCTCCACCCCACTGGATGATCCTTCAGTTATTTCATCTCTGATTGCCGCTGTAATACTCACCTTAATCAAAAATGCAACTCCCCCTCCCCTCTTTCCACCATCTCTGTCCCACCTAAAGCAGCTGTACCCTAGCACATTGAGCTGCCAGTCCTGTCCCTCCCTTAGCCACATTTCTGTAATGGCTGTAATATCCCAGTCCCACGTACTTAACCACGCCCTGAGTTCATCAGTCTTACCTGTCAGCCCTCTTACATTGTGATTTGAAGTATATGGATTTTAGTTTGTTTGTGCAGTAAAAGTTTTGAGAAAAATGAAATTTTGGTTGTTCGTTTTCTTCCTATTGTCTTTGTGGGAATTTCTTTTTTTTTAACAAGTTGTTGGGCTCCATGAGGATGATACCAGAATATTGATGATAGATGTCTCATCAGTCCAGACTGTTGTGCTGGAAAAGCGCAGTAGGTCAGGCAGCATCCGAGGAGCAGGAGAATTGATATTTAGGGCATAAGCCCTTCATCAGGAGTGCTTATCATATTGCTTATGCCTGAATCGTCGGTTCCCCTGCTCCTTGGATGCTGCCTGACCAGCTGTAATTTTCCAGCCCCACACTCTCGAATCCGAACTCCAGCATCTGCAGTCCTCACTTTCTCCTGGATGTTTCATTACCTTCATTTCTCAATTGTGACAAAAGCCTCTGTTTTAACAACTCAAAAAAAAGCATTTGACTTGACTGAAGGAATGTGTCGCTTCAGAAACCTGCAGCAGATGGTGAATTACAGCCAGGCCTGTCAGCTTTACATTGCATTTTAATAAGGGAATCAATCAGTCTCAGAGCCAAGATGTTGAACAGTAACAAGATAGAGACAACTGTAAAGTAGGACTGCGATCTCAAACTCAGTTTTGATGGCAGATGTAGAATTGAGAAAATCTTTCCTGGGTAACATGCAAACAAACAATTCCTGACAGCTCCATGAGAATAGAAAAAAAAACTGCTTGTGACAATTAACTGTATATTTCAACTTGCAGTGTCTGAGTCAAATTGCTAGGCCATAGAAATGACCGGCTGAAATTTCACAGAGGGTGCTCTGCAGGCATTTTGAAAGGGTGTGAATTTATGAGTTTTGATTTGATTTGATTTATTATTGTTACATGTACTTATTGTCAGTGAAAAGTTTTGTTTTGCATGCAGTATAGACAGACCAGACCATAGAAAGTACATTAGGGTGGTAGAACAGAGCGTGGAAATATTAAGGCTGCAGAGAAAGTGCACGAAGAGCGAGATCAATATTCAATTTAAAATTTGATAGGTCCACTCAGAAGTCTAATAACAAGGGGGAAGAAGCTGCTCTGCTGTCTGTTGATACATGCCTGACAGAAGAGGTTGGAAGAAATTATAACTGGGGTGGGAGGGGTCTTTGATTAAGTTGGTTGCCTTTCCGAGTCTAGATGGAATCAATGAATAAAAGGTTGGCTTGCAAATTGGGCTGGGCTGTATTCACAACGCTCTGTGGTTTCTTATGGTCCTGTTCAGACCATTTGCCATACTAATCCGCAATGTATCCAGATAGAATGCTTTTTGTGGAGCATCTCCAAAAATTGGTAAGAATCTTTACGGAAATGCCAAATTTCCTTAGCCTCCTGAGGAAGTAGAGGCATTGTTGTGCTTTTGTGACTTTCCAGGACACATTGTTGGTGATCATCACTCTTAGGAACCTGATGCTCTCGACCATCTCCATCTCAGCACCATCGATATAGACAAGGGCATGACCTCCATCTTGCTTCCTGGAATCAATGACCAGCTCATTCATTTTGCTGACTTTGAGGGAGAGATGGTTATCTTTACATTACACCTCTGTTTCCTGTGATCTGTCTCAAGATTCTGCTTGAGATTTGACCTACAATAGTGATGTTGCCAGCAAACTTGGAGCTGGGTTTAGGACAGAATTTGACCACAGTTTTGTCTGCTATGGGGATACAGCCCTGATCTAAGTGCCAATTTCTGATGAGTCCACCAGTTACGATCTTTGACGAGGAGCATAAAGCCAGCAAGACTACTTTCTACCCCAGTCTAGAGGTAGGCATATTCAATGAATGGCCTTGATGTGAGGGAGGAGCTCCCTTTTCAGCCTCTGAAAAAGACTAAGATGTTCCATTTTGACATTCTAAAGAGACCTTTGCTTCCCCCCGCTCGATTCCTCGATCACCTTCATCACACTCTTTCCTTCTTACAGTAACCCTAGCCCCAGTACTGCCCTCTCTTCTAACCATCCAAAGCCTGAAACATTCCTCCCTGGTGAAGCAGTGAATCACTTGCATTTCCATCAATTTGATACAAAAACAGAAATTATTGGTGACACTCAGCAAGTCTTGGTGGCATTCGTGGAGAGAGAAACAAAGTTAACATTTTGAGTCCCCTGACCCTTCATCAGAATTGTTAGCTGTTCAGAAAAGAAGTGCTCCCTACGCTGAAGACGAGGTTAGGAGAAGGGGAGAGGTGAGTGCATAGGTGGAGCATAGCGAGAGAGAAATATGAAACGATAGGCAGACAGGGGAATAATTAACAGTAAGGAAGGACAGAGAGAAGCTGGATAAGTAATAATGAGGCTTAAGAGCAGGAGAGAGTGGGTGCTTGTGCTAAAGGCAATCTACTCCAAAACAGGACCGGGTATGGAGTGGGTAAAAATGATGGACGGACAGGATCAGGATGTAAATGATTGAACTTGATGTTGAGTCCTGAAAGCTGCAGGATCCCCAAGCTGAAAATGAGGTTTGTGCTGAGGCTTGTTAGAGCACTATAGCAAGCCTGAGACAGAGATATTGGCCAGGGAACAGTAGTCTGTTGGAATGAGAGGCAACTGAAGCTCCGGGTTGTTTTGTGGATAGAACATAGGTGTTCTGTGAAGCAGAACATTTTGTTTCCCCAATATAAAGGAGACCACATCATGAGCAGTGAATGCAAAAAACTAGGTTGAGTGAAGTGCAGGTAAAGCACTGCTTCACCTGGAAGGTGTGTTTGGGCAGTTGGATACTGAGGAGGAAGGAAGTAAATGGACAGGTATTACACCTTCTGCTGTTGTAAGGGGAAGGTGTTGTGGGGATGTCGGAGGTTGTTGGGAGTGAGGGAAGACTGGACCAAGGTGTCCCATAGGGAATGATTACCGTGAAAGTCTGACAGGGGAGGGAAGGGGAATATGTAACTGGTGGTAGCATCTCACTGGAGGGTGCAGAAATGGTGGCTGCTGATCCTTTGGATGTGGATGCTGGTGGGACGGTAGGTGAGGACGAGGGGAACCTTATTGCTATTATGGGAGGGAAGAGAGGGATTGAGGTCTGAAATACGGGAGATGGATCGGACTCTGGCAATCACATTGGTGAGAAATACTTGGTTGAGGAAGAATGTGGACATTTTGGAGACACCCCTGTCAACGTTGGCCTCATCGGAACAGATGCAATGGAATCCGAAGAACTGAGAAAATGGAATCGAGTCTTTATGGGAAGCAGGGACCGAGGATGCATAGTGCAGGTAACTGTGGGAGTCTGTGGCTTTATCGTGGATATAGGTGGCCAGTGCATCCCCTGAAAAGGAGACAGAGATGTTGAGGAGGGAAAGGGAGGAATCAGAGATGGACCAGATGAAGGTGAGAGTGGGGTGGAAATTGGAAATGCACTTGATGCTTTTTTCCAGTTCTGGACAAGAGAGGGAAGCAGCAGTCATGATGTCATCGATATACTGGAGAAAGAGTTGTGAGTGGGGACTGGATTAGGACTGGAACAAGGAATGTTTCAAGTACCCCACAAAGAGATGGACAAAACAGGGGCCCATGGTCACCCCTCTGACCTGATGAAGGTGGGAGGAGTTAAAGGAGAAGCTGTTCAGGGTAAGGATGAGCTGAGCCAGGTGGGGGAGGGGGTGTAGATGGTGGGAACGTTTTTTTCCAGGAAGAAGGTGAGAGCCCTGAAACCGTCCCGATGGGGGATGGGGATTGCACATCCATGGGAAAGAGGTGGAGGCTGGAGCCTGCAGACTGGAAATTCTGAAACTGACCTAAAGCATCAAAAGAATTGTGGATGTAAACGGAAAGGGACTGGACAAGGAGAGAAAAAAACCGATTCCGGCTAGAAAGACCTGAGTTCTGTGGGGCAGGAGCAGAAACAACAGGTCTGCCTGGATGGACCTGTTTTTGGATTTTGGGAAGACTTCGGGAGTGAGCTGTAAAAGGTTGTGGGGCTATGAGGTGGGAAGCTGTGCTGGGGGATATTCCTAGATGAGAGGAGGTTGGTGACATTTGTGTAGACAATAGCTTGATGTTTGATGGTCGGGTCATGGCCCAGGGAAGGTAAGAAGAAATATCTGAGAGCTGGCATTCAGCTCCCCCATGCAGAGGTCAGTCTGCCACACCACAAACCTTGTAAGCGGGTTTCATTACAAAATCGGGGTTGGATGGAGAGCACAAAGTGCAGCCCGTTCAGAGGGAGACAGGTTGAAATGGGTGAGGGAGACAGAGAAATCAGGGTGACCAATGTCAGCAGGCAGGCTGAGAGCAGGCAAAAGGCCAAAGGGAGAGTTCCAGATGGAGAGACAATATTGGAGGCTGGTGAAGGGTTTAGACAGACTGAGGGAAGAGCGTGACAGATGTAATACAGAGGGGGTAAGTGTGAGTGCATAATAGGAGGAATGAAGGTGCTGAGTATTTCTTAGATGGTGAGAAAGTGGAAAATGTGGATGTCCAAAGAGTCCTAGATATTCTTGTTCATCACCATATCTGAAAATTGACATGCAGGTTCAGTGATTAATTCAGAAGGCAAACAGTACATCAGTCTAAATCACCAGAGGAGTTGAGCACAGGAGCAAAGAAGTCTTGCTGCAATTGTATAGAGCACAATGGTGAGTATTGTGTGCAGCTTTGGTCCCATTATTGAAAGAAGAGCAAGTGCAGTGGAGGTTCACCAGACTGTTTCCTGGAATGGTGGGCCTATCCAATGAAGCATTCTTTGTATTCTCTGGTGTTGAGAAGAATGAAAAGCATTCTCATTGAATCGCACAAAATTCTTCATAGGACAGACAGAACAAATGCAGGAAGGTTTCACCTCTAGAAACAGAACTGTCGAAATTAAAGGAAAGCCATTTTGGACTGAGATGAGGATGAATGTCCCCACTCAGAGAGTGGTGAGTCTTTGAAATTCCCACCCTAGATGCTTTGGAGGCTCAGCCTTTGAGTAAGATCTAGGCAGAGATTGATAGATTTATGGTTACTAATGATTTCAAGGGATATAGGGTTAGTATGGGAACAGAGCACCTAGCAGGATGAAGCAGGCTTGATGGGCAGAATAGCCTACTCATGCTCCAACTAACAAAAAACTTTCTCTTTCTGTGTTTCACAAAACCTATTGGACCTAATATCGCCCCCTCCACAAAATGACTGCAGCTATTCAACTACAGAGGTCTTCCAACTTATCAAGGGAAACTGTGAGTGGCTGGCCTGCAATGTTAATGGACTGATCCCACTTTCATCTTTCTAAGTGTATCTTTTACACAAAGTCTAAAAGGAGACATGGAACTGTGTTTTTTTTACCAAAGAAGGGCATCATGCATTTCATTTGCGACTTGCACAAACTGTTCTATCATAAACTAACTTCTGAGCTTATTTAAAACTTTAAAAATTTGTTGCTATAACTTTTATAAATCGGACTACACAAGATGCCTAACATGAGCCTAATTGAATTAGAATTGAATTAGCTTTTATTGTCACATGTACTCACTTGCATGACTGCAGTGAAATATTTACAAGCTGCCACTTGCGGAGTCACCTTACGTACAGATGTACCTGGGCACAGAATCCTGGTACAAAGCAGAAAAATAAAGAGACCAAGTAAAGAAATTAAACATTTCTTACTAAAACATAGAAAAACAAAGAAACACAATTAATCGCTCAGCATCACAGACTGTAAGTGCCTGGCCATGTCTGGCTCACACTGCTCAGAAGGGCTCAACTTCACCTCTTTTCTCTTTGTAAGCTTTGGTCTTAATCTTTTTTTCAGCTTTTGGATTGCAGGTGTTTATTATCCTGTCATTCACACTTTCACATCTTTTGCTTCTTTCCTCATCTCAGTTCTAAAATCTTGCCTTTTATTCTGCACCCAATGTCAGAGATTGGGGTTGTCTTGGTTCGGGACTGGAGGCAACGCAATTGAACCAGCAACTGAAAGGACCAGGAGAGATCTTTGCAACTTGAAGGGTGAGTGATGCACTCTTTAGACGTACAAAGTTATGTTACTTTTTAGAGCAGAAAGGCGGATGCATGATGTTTCTGAGTTCAGGGAAAACTGCTTAATAACAGCCTTTTGAATTAGCTTTTAATGTTGTAGCTTCACAAGAGCTGCGCACTCAGAGACATCCAGAAGCCTGAAACAGGAAATATCTTTCCCCCTAGTTTCTGAGAAAAAAGACAAAGTTTAAAAAAAACTAGAAAGAATATCAACACAAGAAAAGACCAAGAAAAAACCCAAAGAAACCCAAACATGCAAATAGAAAGCAGGAATTATCAACAGTGCTTCACCCAGAGGCCCATAGAAGAAGATGTTACCTAGTAAGGTGGCGAAACATCTGGAAATGAACCTCCCAGCTCAGCGAGCAAACTTACATCCAGAACCTCAACCTGAGTTACAAATCATTTCAAAACTCGCTAAAAGACTTAGGTGCACACAAACAGCTACTGAATCAGAAATGGACCAGAATTCTGTGGACAGCATTGTGTTATTATTGCTAAAAACTAAAAGGGCAGTGAGAATTAGGGAGACGTTGCACCCTTCAGTTCTGGAGTATAATGTGCTCATGGTCACAGTTTGTTTAGGAATCTTGTTTAAAAAAGGTAGGAGGCTTGTTGTTCTGTACAATCTCTGGAGTGCTTCCATCTCTCTATATAGCTGTTAATAAAATACCAGCTTGCCTTCAGACAGCCACCTCTTCCTGTGCAGAATGCCCTGACAACGAGACATCCATTTTCCCTCCCTCTTACTGAGCTTTGTCCACAAGATGACAGGGAAGCAGGATTCAATTCTGAGGGTTCAAAGTGATATCTCAATGCTCATCTGGCTGAGGATAATCTCTCCATTCTCTCCACTGGCTTGTCATTCACCAAGTGTGGATGTTATGATATACTTTTTTCTTCAAATGATAAGGAAAACTGGTTTAATGTCACATCTTCAATGGAACAAAACATCCAGGAGTGTAATCAAATGATATTTGACACCGAGCCCCATAAGAAGGCATCAGGTCAGGTGGTTAAATATATGGCAATGGTTTTAAGGAGAGGAAATGAGGAAAGAATTCTGAATGAATTCTGGGATTAGGGTCTGGGTGGTGGAAGAACAAATGGCAATGATGTGTGGCAACATACATCTAGGCTCCTGAAGAGGACACAATTGAACTGCTGTTTTAAAAAAACAAACCAAATTAAGAAAATAAACCTCAATTCATCTTTTACACACATGCACCCTCGCGCACACACACACACACACACCTGGAGCAACCGGAGGGAACCCATGCAGACCCGGGGAGAATGTGCAAACTCTACAGAGACAGTAAGAATAGAGAGAGAGAGTAGCTTTTTATTTATCATTTCTACCACATACAACTGATACAGTAAAAACGAGACAGCATTCCTCCAGGACCGAGCGTGCTCCTGGAGTTTGCACATTTTGATCATTGATACTTACTCTGACTTTTCCCCCTGTCACTATTCCAGGTTACGTTATTGTGCTGAGCCTATCTGCTCTGTCCCAAATTATTCTCTATGTCTCCTTTCTTCCAGTGCCCCATACATCCTGAATTCCCAGAAGCCACGAGCTGTTATTGAGATCTGGCTCGACAAACGTGCACGGCCTTGGATGCTCCTTGCCCACAGAACTCAGCGAGTGCCAGCTGGACCTTGCCTGCTGGGCCACAGCACGCTCACTCCTTCCATTGCCCTTGGGCTTGGAGTCCACCGCTGTTACCCAAGCAGTGGCATCAGCTTGTTTCAATCCTCCCACGGTTGGGGGAGGAGTAGGGAGATCTCCGGCTCTAATCGAATGATAGAGAAGTGAAAGGAACATGGATGTAACATAATGATGGCAAAATGAGCGAGTCATCCTTGATCACAGAGACTGATGGGGAGGGCTCGGGGTAGGGGAGAGGTGTTGTTGGCAGCTGCTGTTGTTTTCATTCTGGGTTCTTGAAGAGAAGCTGTGCCAGTGATGTTCACTGTCTGATTCAGAGCCAAGACACAAAGCGGTGGCAGGAGAAATCGAGGCTGCGAGCTCAGTTGGCCATCTGCCACCAGACTCCTCTGATTAGTGTGCTCCGTTAACCCCTTGGATACCATGGATGACCTGAAAGACAGCCTTCAGTCACTCTGTCCTCCAGAGACTGAATTAGTACTCAGCTGCTGGGAAGTGCAACAGGCCAAGATTTGGAAGGAGTTGGGTTACAAAGGGGCAGCACAATGGCTCAGTAGTTAGCACTGCTACTTCACAGCACCAGGGACCTGGGTTCGATTCTAACCTCAGGTGACTGTCTCTGAGGAGTTTGCACATTCTCCCCGTGTCTGTGTGTGTTTCCTCCGTGTGCTCCAGTTTCCTCCCACAGTCCAAAAGATGTGCAGTTTAGGTGGATTGGCCATGCTAAATTGTCCCCAGTGTCTAGGGATGTACAGGCACATTAGCAGTGGGAAATGCAGAGATGGGGAGGGGAGTGGTGGGATGCTCTTCAGAATGTGGGTGTGGACTCACAGGGCTGCATGACCTGTTTCTACACTGCAGGGATTCTATGTAAGGAATGTGGGTTAAACTTCAGTTATGCAGGGGCCACATCTCACACTACACCGTGAATTCTGTGCCCCGCCACCTCATGAAGGGTATGCTGGCTGCAGAATAAGGCAGCACAAATTTATCAAGGTAACGTCAGGATTGAAATCATTCACTTATCCAGACAGGTCATAAAAGTATATTTTTTACTTGAGTGGGTTTGATATGTTGAAGGGTGTCTGAAGCTAGGTGTTTGAGATTGTTGAAGTAGTTAAATAAGGTCAATGCAAAGACATCAAAACCATTGGAAAAAGGGGCCAACAACTAGATATTCAAGATTGGCTATTTCAGGCCTCTCTTTCTTTATTCTTTCACAGATTGTGGCTATCACTGCCAAGGGCATCATTTGTTCCCCAACCCTAATTACCCTTGAACTGAATAGCTTGTTTGTGCCATTACAGAGCATATTGCTGTGTTTCCAGAGTTACATGCAGGTCAGACCAGATAAGGATGGCAGATTTCCTTCCCTAAAGGCCATTAATGAATCAGTTTTTTTAGGATCATGGTCACCATTACAAGACTAGCTTTATATTCAAAATATTCATTAGTGAGATTAAAATTCCCTCCATAATGGGATTTGATCCCAGTGTCCTCAGTCATTAACCTGGGTCTTTGGGGTTCACTGTGAGGCTGTAGTGCTAATTACTGAGTCACCACACTGCCCCTTGCTCACCCAATTCACTTTCCCTGTGACATTACATATTAGGAGGCATGTATTCACACAAATGTCAGTGGAAATCTGCCTTTTTGTCTCTATGGACACAATGAATCAATTGAAACCTTTTCATTAAGACCAATAGATCTGTGTTAGCCAAGGGAGTAATGGATATTGAAGAACAGTGGGTAAATAGGGTGGAGATCTAGATTAGCAGGATCTCATTGAATAGGCTTGGAAGGGCTGAATGGTCAATCTCTTTTCTATTTTCTTAAATCAAGGAAGAGATGCCAATATAATTCCAAAATGCACAGAGAGATCAGGATGATCTTCTTTTATTCAAACGTCATTGTGTACCTTTGGGTGAGCTCCTATCTACAAAAAGCACAATGATGCCATCATTTAAAGTACTCATGAAGGTACCAAGGATGTTCCAATTTGCCTTGGCTTTCAACAGAAAGAGTTTGCATTCATATAGCACCTTTTATGATTTCAAGCTATCCCAGAGAGTTGCCCCAGCCAATGAGTTACTCTATAGCCTTTGCTGTTCAGCTTGAAATTTTACTTTTCTGGGAGTGGAAGTGCTGCTGGTGATGGCATCAAATTGGTGCTTATGGTAGCAGTGCCTGTAGCCTGCCCACTCCTGCTAGCCCCCAACTGGGGAAGGAGGGCAGGCACCATCAGCCTGTGCAGCCATGGCTCACTTACTGGCTGCCTCAAGGTCTCCTTTGGCCACCTCGTTGTGCTGAGGGAGGCTGATGTCACATGTCCAGGCTGGTGGACTTGTGGTTGGACCTGGGCAGACATCATCATAGGGTGTAGAAGTAAGAGAAGGTCACTTGTTCCTTCAAATCTCAACAGGATCATGGCCAATCTGATTGCAGTTTCAACTCCACATTGCTACCTCTTTCCCTCGAGCAAATTACAGTCCTGTGAAAGACTGTGAATGAAGCACTGACCAGATGACCTGATTGTACTGAAGCCTGGTTGGGGATTAATCCATTAGGCAGGGGTGGCCTTCCCAGTTCTTTTCCAAAAACGTTGTGGGGCCTTCACGGTCTGTATGGGAAAACAGCACTTCATTTTCTTCTGGACTCAGTATCGAATTCAATATTTTCAGGGCTTGAGCATCTTCTCCTAAATCCTGATCCCAACCCTCACACACCAGACTTTGTCATCACAATGGGCTGCTACCACACACAACCCTTTGTTAGCCTTTAGTGATCCCAATTAGCAAATGGTCATTCTCCTAGGCTGACAATTACCTAATCCTTCGTCTGTCTAATTGCTCTTCTCTCTCTTTGGTCTTAATCTCCACTTGTTGGCTACTCTTTTACCCCCTTTTCCCCCAAGGAGAAAGTGAGGACTGCAGATGCTGGAGATCTGAGCTGAAAATGTGTTGCTGGAAAAGCGCAGCAGGTCAGGCAGCATCCAAGGAGCAGGAGATTCGATGTTTCAGGCATGAGCCCTTCTTCAGGAATGAGGAAAGTGTGTCCAGCAGACTGAGATAAAAGGTAGGGAGGAGGGACTTCGGGGAGGGGCGTTGGAAATGCGATAGGTGGAAGGAGGTCAAGGTGAGGGTGATAGGCCGGAGTGGGGGTGGGGGCGGTGAGGTCAGGAAGAAGATTGCAGGTTAGGAAGGCGGTGCTGAGTTCGAGGGATTAGACTGAGACAAGGTGAGGGGAGGGGAAATTAGGAAACTGTAAAAATCTAGGTTCATCCCTTGTGGTTGCAGGGTTCCTAGGCGGAAGATGAGGCGCTCTTCCTCCAGCCATCGTGTTGCTATTGTCTGGCAATGGAGGAGTCCAAGGACCTGCATGTCCTTGGCAGAATGGGAGGGAGTGTTGAAGTGTTGAGCCACAGGGTGGTTGGGTTGGTTGGTCCGGATGTCCCAGAGGTGTTCCCTGAAACGTTCCGCAAGTACGCAGCCTGTCTCCCCAATATAGAGGAGGCCACATCGGGTGCAGCGGATGCAGTAAATGATGTGTGGAGGTCCAGGTGAATTTGTGGCGGATATGGAAGGATTCCTTGGGGCCTTGGAGGGAAGTGAGGGAGGAGGTGTGGGTGCAGGTTATGCATTTCTTGCGGTTGCAGGGGAAGGTGCCGGGAGTGGAGGTTGGGTTGGTGGAGGGTGTGCACCTGATGAGGGAGTCATGAAGGGAATGGTCTTTTCGGAACGCTGATAGGGAGGGGAGGGAAATATATCTCTGATGGCGGGGTCCTTTTGGAGGTGGCGGAAATGACGACGGATGATACGATGTATGTGGAGGTTAGTGGGATAGTAGGTGAGGACCAGTGGGGTTTCTGCCATCGCCGCAGCCACTTCCGCCCCCCCCAGTGACATCACTAATCTGCACAATAATCACGCTGCATGCGTCTCCGCCCCCACGCCCATCTCCGTCACCACGCCTAACCCCGCCCCACGCCGATCTCTGCCCCCGCCCCCACGCCGATCTCCGCCCCTGTTCGGAAGTCTAACCCTGCCCCCACGCCGATCTCTGTTCTCGCCCCCACGCCCAAGCCCGCCCCCACTCCCAGCTCCAGCCCCACACCAGGTCCGAGCTCCCAGCCCTGCCGTATTTTCACCATCCCTCCAGACCTCCCCCTCTCTGAGGATGAAAGGTCAGTCCTCAGCAGAGGCCTCACCTTCATCCCTCTACGCTCTCGGATTAACGAGTTCAACACGCGGCGAGACATCGAACAATTCTTCCACCGCCTTTGCCTCCGTGCCTACTTCTTCAACCAGGATTCTCGCCCACTCTCGCCCCTTCTCCCGCTCCAAAACACCCCATCCACCTGGACACCCCGTGCTGGCCTCTTACCCGCCCTCGATCTCTTCATAGCCAACTGCCGCCGCGACATTAACCGCCTTAACCTCTCCACCCCTCTCACCCACTCCAACCTCTCACCCTCGGAACGTGCAGCCCTCCACTCCCTCCGTTTCAACCCCAAACTCACTATCAAACCGGCAGACAAGGGAGGTGCAGTAGTATTTTGGCGCACCGACATTGACACCGCTGAGGCTAAACGCCAGCTCGCAGACACCTCCTCCAACTGCCCCCTTGACCATGACCCCACCTCCCACCACCAAACCATCATCTCCCAGACCATCCATAACCTCACCACCTCAGAGGATCTCCCATACACTGCCTCCAACCTCATAGTCCCACAACCCCGCACCGCCCGTTTCTACCTCCTGCCCAAAATCCACAAACCTGACTGCCCCGGCTGACCCATTGTCTCAGCCTGCTCCTGCCCCACAGAACTCATCTCTGCATACCTCGACACGGTCCTGTCCCCCTTAGTTCAAAAAGTCCCCACCTACGTACAAGACACCACCCAGCCCTCCACCTCCTCCATGATTTTTGCTTACCCGGTCCCCAACACCTTATCTTCACGATGGACATCCAGTCCCTGTACACCTCCATCCCCCATCATGAAGGACTCAAAGCCCTTCTTCCTTTCCCTCCGTATCAACCAGTACCCTTCCACTGACACCCTCCTTCGACTGACTGAACTGGTCCTCACCCTGAACAACTTCTCTTTCCAATCTTCCCACTTCCTCTAAACCAAAGGAGTAGCCATGAGCACCCGCATGGGCCCCAGCTATGCCTGCCTCTTCGTAGGATATGTGGAACAGTCCATCTTCCGCAGCTACACTGGCACAACCCCCCCACCTTTTCCTCCGCTACATCGATGACTGTATCGGCGCTGCCTCGTGCTCCCACAAAGAAGTTGAACAGTTTATCCACAACGCCTTCCACCCTGACCTCAAATTTACCTGGACCATCTCAGACTCCTCCCTCCCCTTCCTAGACCTTTCCGTTTCTATCTCGTGCGACCGAATCAACACGGACATTTACTACAAACTGATCGACTTTCACAGCTACCTAGACTACACCTCCTCCTACCCTGCCCCCTGTAAAAATGCCATCCCATGCTCCCAATTCCTTTGTCTCCGCCGCATCTGCTCCCAGGAGGACCAGTTCCAACACCGTACAACCCAAATGGCCTCCTTCTTCAAAGACGCAATTTACCCCCAGACATGATCGACGATGCCCTCCACCGCATCTTCTCCACTTCCTGCTCCTCTGCCCTTGAGTCCCGGCCATCCGACCGCCAGCAGGACAGAACCCCACTGGTCCTCACCTACCACCCCACCAACCTCCACAAACATTGTATCATCCATCGTCATTTCAGCCACCTCCAAACGGACCCCACCACCAGGGATATATTTCCCTCCCCTTCCCTATCAGCGGTCCGAAAAGATCACTCCCTCCGTGACTCCCTCGTCAGGTCCACACCCTCCACCAACCCAACCTCCACTCCCGGCACCTTCCCCTGCAACACAAGAAATGCAAACCTTGCGCCCACACCTCCCCCTCCAAGGCCCCAAGGGATCCTTCCATATCCACCACAAATTCACATGCACCTCCACACACATCATTTACTCTATCCACTGCACCTGATGTGGCCTCATCTATATTGGGGAGACAGGCTGCCTACTTGTGGAACGTTTCAGGGAACACCTCTGGGACACCCGGACCAACCAACCCAACCACCCTGTGGCTCAACACTTCAACACTCCCTCCCACTCCGCCAAGGACATGCAGGTCCTTGGACTCCTCCATCGCCAGACAATAGCAACATGACGGCTGGAGGAAGAATGCCTCATCTTCTGCCTAGGAACCCTGCAACCACAAGGGATGAACCTAAATTTCTCCAGTTTCCTCATTTCCCCTCCCCCCACCTTGTCTCAGTCAAATCCCTCAAACTCAGCACCGCCTTCCTAACCTGAAATCTTCTTCCTGACCTCTCCGCCCCCACTCCCACTCCGGACTATCACCCTCACCTTGACCTCCTACCACCTATTGCATTTCCAACGCCCCTCCCCCAAGTCCCTCCTCCCTACCTTTAATCTCAGCCTGCTGGTCCCACTTTCCTCATTCCTGAAGAAGGGCTCATGCCCGAAACATCGATTCTCCTGCTCTTTGGATGCTGCCTGACCTGCTGCGCTTTTCCAGCAACACATTTTCACCTCTTTCCCCCCAACCCAACTTCTCTATAAAAAACATCGTTTTCCTAACTACCATCAGTTCTGAGGAAGGGTCACTGGAGCTGAAATGTAAACTTTGATTTATCACCACAGATGTTGCTAGACCTGCTGAGTTTTTCCAGCAATTTCTGTTTTTGTTTCTGATTTCCAGCATCTGCAAATTCTTTACCTAAATTACGCATGGTGCTTTATGTGTGAGAAGCTATCATGTATTGTGCACTCAGCTTGCAGAGGTTGCACTGGGAGACAGGGTTGCCTCAAAGCATCATTAATTTTCACCCTGTATTTTTTTGTATTGTCAAACTCTAATAAGGGGAAAAATTTTTAAAAAGCCTGAGGGGCAATTTTCTCAGGCTGAGGGTGGTGAGTGTACGGGACGAGCTGCCAGAGGAAGTATTAGAGACTGGTACAATTACAACATTTAAAAGGCACCTGGATGGATATATGAATAGGAAGGTTTAGAGGGATATAAGTCAAGTGCTGGCAAATGGGAATGTTCGGATTGGGATGTCTGGTTGGCTTGGATAAGTTGCATAGATTCATACAGTGCAGAAAAGGCCCTTTGGCCCATCGAGTCATAACTGCCACTAAAGATGCACTAATCCCAATTTCCTGCACTCTTCCCATATCTGTTGGCGTTGGACCGAAGGGTCTGATTCTATGCTGTATGACTCTGACTCTACAACTCTAAATGTCTTTGAGAGAGTAAATTACATTTATATTATACAAATTTGATTTTATGTTCTCCAACCTGACTTCATAGAACCCTAACAATATGGAAGTAGGCCATTCAGTCCATTGAGTCCACAACAATCCTCCAAAGAGCTCCTCATCCAGACTCACCCTATCCCTGTAACCCTAAATTTCCTATGGCTAATCCACCTAGCCTGCAGATCATGGGCAATTTAACATGGCCAGTCCACCTAACCTGCACATTTCTACTCTAAGGAGGAAACTGGAGCACTCAGTGAAAACCCATACAGACACAGGGAGAACGTGCAAATTCCACACAAACAGTCACCCGAGTGTGGAATTGAAACTGCGTTCCTCGTGCTGTGAGGCATCAATGCTAACCATTGAGGCACCATGCTGCTCCAACTTGCACAGAGGTGAAAAGTCATTTAAGGAGGGGATTTCCTTTAGCTCCCTATGTCCTCCTTGTGCCTCCCTGAGATTCTGCCTTGTGTTAAAGTGGGGGCTTGCTAAAATGGGTCTCTAGTGTGAACCTCAAGCTGGAAGTTCTCGTCGTGAGCTTGGTCATTGCTCATTTGTGGCCTGCCCTCATTAGTCTTCCCAATCCCTCCATCCTGCTCTCACACAGGGAACATGTCAATGTTTAAATCTCAGAATGGAGTCACAGTGGGCAAACGCTTGAGAAACAACTGTGTTTAGGGAAATTTACTCCAAAAAATGATTTTTAAATTCAATGTTTAACTGTTTCCAAGGTTGAGAATTGTCAGCCTTTCCTAGTTGCCCTTAGAAGGAAGGTGATGATTAGCCTTCTTGCTAAATTGTTGCTGTGCATTTTGCTGGGATTGAGCTGAGATCCAGGATAGTCATTGGGAGAAATTTGGAGCCAAAGGCTGATGTTCCACTAGATATTAAAACTGGAAACCAGGAAGTGCTGCGTAACCTAAATAAATATTTTTAATGGATTCCACAGTATCTGGTTTCACACCAGAGGAGAGTAATGTTCTAGACTGGTGAGGCCACTTTTGGAATATTGCGTGCAATTCTGGTCTCCTTCCTATCAGAAGGATGTTGTGAAATTTGAAAGGGTTCAGAAAAGATTTACAAAGGATGTTGCCAGGGATGGAGGATTTGAGCAATAGGGAGAGGTTGAGTAGGCTGGGGCTGTTTTCCCTGGAGCATTGGAGGCTGAGGGGTGACCTTATAGAGGTTTATAGAATCATGAGGGGCATGGATAGGATAAATAGACAAGGTCTTTTCCCTGGGGTGGGGGAGTCCAGAACTAGAGGGTATAGGTTTAGACTGAGAGGGGAAAGATATAAAAGGGGCCATGTTTTCATGTAGAGGGTGGTACATTCTTGGAATAAGCTGCAAGAGGAAGTTGTAGAGGCTAGTACAATTGCAATATTTAAAAGGCATTTGGATTGGTATATGAATGGGAAGGGTTTGAAAGGATGTGGGCTGGGTTCTGACTAGGTTAGGTTGGGATATCTGGTTAGCATGGAGGAGTGGACCAAAGGATCTGTTTCCATGCCGTGAAGCTCTATGACTCCATGACATTCAAAGAATACTAAAAGTATGTCAAGGGTAGGAACAAATTCAAAATTTAAAAAATAGCAATGATGAAACTAACGAGATAAAAAGATTGACACACATCCATGGCCCCAGGGGATTGAAAGAAATCATGTGGAGATTGCTGCTGTGTTAACCACAGACTTCCAAAACTCTCTTAATTCAACAACAGGTAATTTGCTAATCAAATACATGACTCTATTATTGGAGAAAGATTGGAGAGTAAATCAAAGATATTATAGGCCGATTAGTCTGAAGTCAGTGGTGAGGAGGTGAATAGAATCTTATTGTGAAGGATAAAGTCAGCCAGCACTTGGTGTAATATGTTTGATTAATTTGAATTAGCATAGGCTAAGAGGTGCCCGCCAGAAGGCATTCAACAAGATTCCACACAACAGATTGCTCACAAAAAGTGTGAGCATCTGGAATTATCGTCAACCTATTGACATGTGTGGGGAATTAATGAAGAGGTGGGAGACAGGGAGTAACAAAAAGGGTCATGGCTCCAGTTTTGTACAATTTACAGAAATGATTTGGATGAAAGAACTAAAAGAATGCTTGCAAATCTGCTGATGTTCAGGAGTTTAAGAGGTAGGTTAATTGAAACATGTAAGATACTGAAGGGACATCTATGTTCTGTCTGCAAAAAAGACCCTGAGCATCTAGTTGCCTGCCACTTCACCACCCCACCCTGTTCCCTGGCCAACATCTCTGTCTCAGGTTTGCTGCAATGTTCCAGTGAAGGTCAGTGCAAGCTGGAAGAACAGCAACTTATTTCTTTGCTTGGGGACTCTGCATCCCTCTGAACTCAATATAATGTTTTAATAATGTAATAATACAATAGAATACTGTTTTTAAACTGTCAAGAAGCTAACAACTCTGGGAAAACAAAGCTTTCAGGAGCCAATATAAAAACTAATTTTAAAAAGCCTCCAAAAAGTTAGTAACTAGACAAACGATTTGGGACGTGGCGTGGAAAGAAATGGATTTTGTTTTTACTGAAACTGTATTGAGCTCTGATTAGATTCTGCCTGGAACGTGATGCCCAGAACTGTACAATAAACTGAGGAAGGATCCATTGTGCTTGGAAGATGTACAGTGCCAGAGTTACTGGTCTCATATCGGTTAAATTTGGAGCAGAGGTTGAGATTTGATTCTATTCTATTTCCTTGACTACAGAACAGTAAGAAGTGATGTAATTGGGATGTTAAAGGTGACTCTAATAATTGATCAGGTAGCGAGAAACTCTTAACCAGTGTTTGGGTGTCAGAACAAAGCTGAAAAATGTGTTGCTGGAAAAACGCAGCAGGTCAGGCAGCATCCAAGGAGCAGGAGAATCAACGTTTCGGGCATGAGCCCTTCTTCGGGAAAGAACAAAGGTCAAACCTTAAAATCAGAACTAGGAATGAGGGGAATGCAATGACCTCGTGGTACATCGTTGGGCCATTAATCCAGAGTCACAGATAACGTTCTGGGGATCCAGGTTTGAATCACACCAAGGCAGACGGTGGAATTTGAATTCAATAAAAATCTGGAATTAGAAGTCTAATGATGACCATGAACCAATTGTTGTAAAACCTATCTGGTTCACTAATGTCCTTCAGGGAAGGAATCTGCCACCCTTATCTGGTGACTACATGTGACTCCAGACCCACAGCAGTGTGGTTGATTCTTAATTACTCACCAGGCAATAAATGCTGGCCTAGCCAGTGATGTACTCATCCTGTGAATGAAAAATATTAAAAACCAGGCTGTTCCTGGGGTGATGTCAGGAAGCACTTTCCTTCACACAGAAGACTGGACAAATCTGCAACTCTCTCCCATAAAGCATTGAGGCTGGGAATCAATTGAACACTTCATATCTAAGATTGATCACATTTTGTTGGTTAAAGTTAATCATCACAGAGCCAAGATAGCATTCAGTTACAAATCAAGCACAGTTTAATTGCATGGGCGAGGAACTAACTTGTGGGCTGAATGGTCTTCTTCCTGTCTCTTGTTCAAATAGAGTTACATACAGGTAAAGGGCAGGGACAGCATGATTTTACAAACTGACAGCTTTGTGGTGACTTTTACTGACACCAGCTTTCTTCCTCCGGATTTGTAAAACTGAACTTTAATGCTCCAGTGGTAGGTTTGAGTGCACATCTGAAAATGTGTTGCTGGTTAAAGCACAGCAAGTCAGGCAGCATCCAAGGAACAGGAAATTCGACGTTTCGGGCCAGAGCCCTTCATCAGGAATGAGGAGAGGGTGCCAGGCAGGCTAAGATAAAAGGTAGGGAGGAGGGACTTGGGGGAGGGGTGATGGCGATGTGATAGGTGGAAGGAGGTCAAGGTGAGGGTGATAGGCCAGAGTGGGGTGGGGGCGGAGAGGTCAGGAAGAGGATTGCAGGTTAGGAAGGCGGTGCTGAGTTCAAGGGAATCGACTGAGACAAGGTGGGGGGAGGGGAAATGAGGAAACTGGAGAAATCTGAGTTCATCCCTTGTGGTTGGAGGGTTCCCAGGTGGAAGATGAGGCGCTCTTCCTCCAACCGTCGTGTTGTTATGTTCTGGCAATGGAGGAGTCCAAGGACCTGCATGTCTTCGGTGGAGTGGGAGGGAGAGTTAAAGTGTTGAGCCACGGGGTGATTGGGTTGGTTGGTCCGGGCGTCCCAGAGGTGTTCCCTGAAGTGTTCTGCAAGTAGGCGGCCCGTCTCCCCAAGTAGGAGGCCACATCGGGTGCAGCAGATGCAATAGATGATGTGTGTGGAGGTACAGGTGAACTTGTGGCGGATATGGAAGGATCCCTTGGGGCCTTGGAGAGAAGTAAGGGAGGGGGTGTGGGCGCAAGTTTTGCATTTCCTGCGGTTGCAGGGGAAGGTGCCGGGAGTGGAGGTTGGGTTGGTGGGGGGTGTGGACCTGACAAGGGAGTCACGAAAGGAGTGGTCTTTGCGGAACGCTGATAGGGGAGGGGAGGGAAATATATCCCTGGTGGTGGGGTCTGTTTGGAGTTGGCGGAAATGACGGCGGATGATACGCTGTATACGGAGGTTGGTGGGGTGGTAGGTGAGAACCAGTGGGGTTCTGTCTTGGTGGCGGTTAGAGGGGCAGGGCTCAAGGGCGGAGGAGCGGGAATTGGAAGATAGCATCCTCCAAACCCATGATCACTTCCATCTAGGACGACAAAGGCAGCAGCTACATGGGAACACCACCATCTGCAAGTTCCCCTTCAATCAACTCACCATCCTAACTTGGAAATATCTCACCGTTTTTTCATTGTCACTGGGTCAAAGTCCTGGAATCCCAGACCTACAGCACATGACTGCAGCGGTTCAAGAAGGCAGCTCACCACTCCATTCTCAAGGGATGGGCAATAATAATGCTGGATAGCCAGAGAGGCCCAGGACCAAATAATGATTCAAACAAAAGTACAAGGCAAACCTGAGCTCCAACATGAGTATGCCAAAGTGAACATTGTGAAACATGAGACATCTTAATCCCAGAGTTCAAACGTCTAATGCTTCGGGGGCATGCATTTAAGCCGAGAGGGGCAAGTTCAAAGGAGATGTGAGAGGCATGTTTTTTTAGCCAAAGAGCGATAGGTGCCTGAAACACACTGCCAAGGGTAATGATGGAACAGCAGTGATAGGAGCATTTAAGACAGTTTTAGGTAAGCACATTAATATGCGAGAAATGGAGGGATATGTACCAAGGGCAAGCAAAAAGATTAGTTTCAATTGGTGTTATGGGCCTCACAGCGCCTGAGATCCGGGTTCAATTCCCGACTCAGGCGACTGACTGTGTGGAGTTTGCACATTCTCCCCGTGTCTGCGTGGGTTTCCTCCGGGTGCTCCGGTTTCCTCCCACAGTCCAAAGATGTGCGGGTCAGGTGAATTGGCCATGCTAAATTGCCCGTAGTGTTAGGTAAGTGGTAAATGTAGGGGTATGGGTGGGTTGCGCGTCGGTATGGACTTGTTGGGCCAAAGGGCCTGTTTCCACACTGTAAGTAATCTAATCTAAACATCTTGGGCAGAAGAGCCTGTTATGTGCTATACAGTTAAATGTTCTATGTATTCAGTGGCAATCTCCACGCCATTATCTTTTACTATCTGAGACAGAAACCCTTGGGATAATACTAGGCCAGGTAACAGAGACAGACCCGAAAGCTTTCCAACACACAGCCCCGTGAGCTAGGAGTAACAAGTCAGACAAGAAGGCAGAATAACTTCCCTAAT
Source organism: Hemiscyllium ocellatum (assembly GCF_020745735.1). NCBI lineage: Eukaryota > Metazoa > Chordata > Chondrichthyes > Orectolobiformes > Hemiscylliidae > Hemiscyllium > Hemiscyllium ocellatum. Next base: position 1,763,615 of record NC_083415.1, on the reverse strand, counting down.
CACACAAAACAAGTATTTATAGTCATAGAGATATACAGCACGGAAACAGACCCTTTGGTCCAACTCATCCATGCCAATCAGGTATCCTAACTGAATCTTGTCCCACCTGCCAGCACTTGGCCCATATCTCTCTAAACCCTTCCTATTCATATACCATCCAGGTGCCTTTTAAATGTTGCAATTATACCAGCCTCCACCACTTCCTCTGGTAGCTCATTCCATACACGTACCACCCTCTGCATGAAAAAGTTGCCCTTTAGGTCCCTTTTATATCTTTCCCCTCTCACCCTAAAATTATACCCTATAGTTCGAGACTTCCTCACCCTAGGGAAAGGTCCTTGTCTATTTATCCTATCCATGCCTCTCATGATTTTATAAACCTGTATAAAGTCACCCCTCAGCCTCCAACACTCCAGGGAAAACAGCCCCAGCCTGTTCAACTTCTCCCTATAGCTCAAATCTTCCTTGAGTAAATGCACATTCCGTGCATTAATGTGCATTTGCACAGCATCTGGAACATAGTAAAATGGCCTATCCATTCTTTGTAATCCACAGTGGCATTACTACATTGCATTAAAATTAAGCGACATCGAGTAATCAACCTTTACATATTACCCAAGTATAGGCAAAACACTACAGATGTTGGAAAACTGAAATAAACACAGAGAATGCTGGAGAAACTCAGCAGGTCTGGCAGTATCTGTGAAGAGAGAAACAAAGTTAACATTACAAGTCCAGTATAACTCTTCTTCTGAACTGGTTCCATATTCCTCCATGTACCTGGTTTTCCCATATATCTGTGCGTATGTAAGTACATGAATGGGAGTGTCCAGAATGAGAGATCATGTCTATGTCCAAACATATGTGGTTATGTTTTTTGGTAATGCGAGAGTGACAGTGAGTAAGTGAGTATGTCTGTCAATATTTCTGTGAGAATGTGTCTGTATCTTTTTATTCATTCATGGGTCAGATGTGTTGCCAGTTGTGCGAGCAATAATTGCCCTTTCCTTAATTACCCCTTGAGAAGGTGGGGGTCAGCTGCCTGCTTGAACCGCTTTTGCCCGTATGTTGTAGGTAGACCCACACGGAAGGGAATTCCAGGATTTTGGCCCAGTAACGCTGAAGGGATGATGATATATTTTAATGTGTGTATCTGTGTCTTGCATCTGAGGTGCTTGTGGAGCATCAAATCCTTACAGTGCAGAAAGAGGCCATTCAGCCCTTTGAGTCTGCACTAACCCTCTGAGGGGCATTCTACCTAGAGTTACCCCATGCCCAAAACCCCACATGGGATTTTTACCGTGGCTAATACACCTCACCTACACATCTTTGGACTGTGGGAGAAAACCCATGCAGACACGGGGAGAATGTGCAAACTCCACTTAGACAGTTCCCTGAGGGTGGAATTGAACCCAGGTCCTTGGTGTTTTGAGGCAGCAGTGCTAACCACTGAGCCACCTTGCTGCCCTTACAAATACACTGTGCACATCAGCTGTGATGCTCTACACGAGTGACTACCAGTGAACAATTTTTGGCTCATGTGTGAACAATAACCAGTTTGACGTAAAGCTCAGTCCTAGTGGAAAGCTATGGTAAGAGTCAATGTATTCATGGGACTCAGGAGAGAGAAAAACATAATTTAATCTGTTTCACCAGGTGAAATGCATCTAGTCATAAATCTGATGACAGCTTTTACAATTTAAAGGCTCTACTTTAGTGTTAATTTTTTAGAGTAACCATTGTGTCCATTCAATGATGTCCCCATTTGAAAGACAGTCAGGGAAGCGAGATAGGGCATGGATGGGTCAGCTGCAGACATGAGTGGAGACTTTATATCTGATTGTCAGAAAGCAGCTGAACCCCTGTCAGTCTTTAGCCCCTCACGTGTTGACACATCACAAAAGTCTGAAAGCCAATATTGACATTTTGCAGATTTTCACACTGCTGCATGTGGGAAATATTACTGCTCCAAAATAAATGTTTTTTTTCAAAGGGCTCCAGGAATGTAAAATAGATTTGTAATTGGATCAGGAACCAGGAGATGGCAGTTCGTGATCTGGGAGATGTGCACTCAAGTAAAAAGTGAGGTCTGCAGATGCTGGAGATCAGAGCTGAAAATGTGTTGCTGATTAAAGCACAGCAGGTTAGGCAGCATCCAAGGAACAGGAAATTCGACGTTGGAGAGAATGGATGCTTGGGAATATGGTGCCAATTAATCTAATTATCCTGGGGTTTTTGTGTTGTGTACTTCAGTTCCCAAATTCTGGGTTTGCACATGCTGCTGGGGAAGAGATACAGGCACTATCTCATGTTGAAGGGTCATTTTGTAGGGTCACAGTGTGTGTGGGTTCCCATCAGCCAGTATTACCTCAGGCAAATGAGTGCTTTTGCATTGAATGTTTGAGGAAGTATTCATTCAATGACACAGGATTTAAGGACCACTACAATACATTCTTATCCCTAAGTGTGGAAACAGGCTCTTCAGCCCAACAAGTCCACACCGACCCTCCGAAGAGAATCCCACCCAAACCCATTCCTGATCACTCTACATTCACTCCTGACTAATGCACCTAACCTACACATCCCTGAACACTACGGGCAATTCACCTAACCTGCACATCTTTTGGATTATGGGAGGAAACCAGAGCATCTGGAGGAAACTCATGCAGACAGGAGGAGAATATACAAACTCCACACAGACAGTTGCCCAAGGCTGGAATTGAACCCGGGTCCCTGGCGCTGAGGCAGCAGCGCTAACCATTGAGCCACCATGTAGTCCAACTGTTTTGTTTCAGATACCTATTTTCAGAGACAAACCAAATGTGTAATGCTTAATGAAGTGGTTCAATTAACAGGCTGGATTTATAATCCAAACAATGTAAGCTCAAACCCCATCAAGGCAATTTGAGAATTGGAATTCTGTTTTAAACAGAGTTGTGAAATAAGAAGCTGGTCTCCATAATGGTGTCCATTGTATTGAAGAAAGAGATTGATAATGGCTAATCAAAGGTGACTGACTCTTGGTTGCCTGCTGAAATGGTGGATATTTGATGGCACAGGAGAATCTGGGATGGGCAATAAGGGCTGGTCTTGCTGGCAATGCCCATATGGGTGGGCTGATAAACAGTGGTCCGTCAGTGAGTGTCAGAAGTTCCAGGTCTGGTAGTTCACTGGCTCAGTCATACTGACTTAGAAGATGCAGGGTTTGTGGTGCTCTGTTCTGAGTCAGGGTGGTAGTTGAGGGGGAGGTTTAAGGTATCAGTCAGGTCCAGAGAGGAGAAACTGTAATTTGATGAGCAGTGTATGTATGTATGTATGTGTGTGTGTCTGTCTGTCTGTCTGTGCACGTGTGGTTGTGAGTGTGTCTGTGCTTGTGAGCGTGTGTGTTTGTATTTGTTTGAGTTTGTAAGTGTGTTTTGTATTTGTGTGTTTGTGAGAGTGTGTGTGCATTTGTGTGCATGTATGTTTGTGTGTGTGTTATCATGTGTGTGCGTGTTGAGCGTGTGTGTACATGTTTGTGCGTGTGTTTGTGTGTATTTGTGTGTGTGTGCACACGAGCATGTGTGTATGTTTGTGTGTAAGTATGTTTGTGTGTATGTTTGTGTGTGTGTGTGCACGTGTGTGTGCGTGCATGTATGTATGTGCGTGTGTGTGCGCGTATGTTTGTGTGTATGTGTGTGTGTAGGTTTGTGTGTGTGTACATGTGTGTATGTGTGTATGTGTGTGTGTTTGTGTGGAGTAGGTGGCTGGGGCAGGAGAGGTACTGGAATGAGCTGTAATGCCCTTTGAAATTACACAACTAACCGATGGCGTCTGATCAACACCCTTGGAAATCTTCGAGGACGGCTTTGTGCTCTTGATTTTAGACAGATTTTTTTAGGCTTTAGGTTTTATATTTTAGATTTTTATTGTCAAGTATACTCAAGTGTATAGTGCCACCACACACGATGCCATTTTAGATACAAAGGCACCAAGGTACATAGAAGCTTAGGTACAAAGTAGTAAAAGAAAAACAAAATTAAAAAAGGTAATCATTATCTTCATAGAATAAGTAGAAAAAGTAGAAAAATAAAGAAATAATGTAATAGTTAATCTTAAAGTCTTTTTTGATATAAAATGGAACATAGAAAGTCCAGCACAGAATTGGGCGCTTCATCTCATAGTGCTGGGCTGAACAAGACACCAAATTAAACAAATTCCTTCTGCCTGACCTTGTTCCATATCTCCCCATTCGCAAACTAGAAAAGTAAAGGAATAAAGTTAAAGGTTCATCAAGTTGGCACTTGATACTGCCAGAGTCAGCACTGTCACAGGAAGAAAGGTAATATGTGGGAAGGGGTCACGGGGAGTCACTGGATTCAGCTCAGAGTTCAGAACAATGTTATCTGATCAGTATCGGAGTGGCACAGTCATGTTCAAACATTGGTTAGCACATCCGCGCCTACTCTACTGTGTGGACAAGGTCTCAGGTGTTCAAGTGAGGGAAGGGAAGAGGAACACTGCAGTCTGTTGTCTGCTATTTGCTCTGTTCCCAGAAGAAAGTGCTGAGCCAGGTGTGGAGGGTCCTGCTGGACTTGGCTATCCCTCTAAGGTGTACGCAGGACTGAATAACTGCAACTCCATTTGTGCCCATCACCTGGCCATATGCTGACGTGGCTTGCTCAGCACACAACAGCACAGAAATGCCTGCTGAAGCAGAAAATATGAAGAATTAAAGCTTTGAAGGAAACAGTTATTATTGCAACTGTAAGGAGCACCTGTTTATGTGGAAAAGGCTTCCTTTAGGAAGCACACTTAGCTAGGTTTCAAAATGTTGTTGAAGTGATTGTATTTCTGTATAAGTTATTAAAGGAATCTAAAATCTTCCTCCCTGTTTTGCCAATGCTGGAACGTTAAAGCATTCCTGATGCTCTCACTCTCTCATTCGTGATGAAGGGCTTATGCCCGAAATGTCGACTCTCCTGCTCCTCTGATGCTGCCTGACCGACTGTGCTTTTCCAGCATCACACTCTTCAACTGGAACCCCAAAATGCAACGGTCATTTTTAACTCTTAATTTCAAGATGGAGAGGTAAAAAAAAAGGTTAATGAGAATGAGGGTAGGTCCGATCAAGGACAGTAGTGGGAGATTGTGTATTGAGTCGGAAGAGATAGGAGAGGTCTTGAACGAGTACTTTTCTTCAGTATTTATGAACGAGAGGGACAGTATTGTTGAAGAGGAGAGTGTGAAACGGACTGGTAAGCTGGAAGAGATACTTGTTAGGAAGGAAGATGTGTTGGACATTTTGAACAACTTGAGGATAGACAAGTCCCCCGGGCCTGACGGGATATATCCTAGGATTATGTGGGAAGCAAGAGAGGAAATTGCAGTACCGTTGGCAACGATCCTTTCGTCTTCACTGTCAACGGGGGTGGTACCAGGGGACTGGAGAGTAGCGAATGTTGTGCCCCTGTTCAAAAAAGGGAATAGGGATAACCCCGGGAATTACAGGCCAGTTAGTCTTACTTCTGTGGTAGGCAAAGTAATGGAAAGGGTACTGAGGGATAGGATCTATGAGTATCTGGAAAGACGCTGCTTGATTAGGGACAGCCAGCACGGATTTGTGAAGGGTAGGTCTTGCCTTACAAGTCTTATTGAATTCTTTGAGGAGGTGACCAAGCATGTGGATGAGGGTAGAGCAGTGGATGTAGTGTACATGGATTTTAGTAAGGCATTTGATAAGGTTACCCATGGTAGGCTTATGCGGAAAGTCAGGAGGCATGGGATAGAGGGAAACTTGGCCAATTGGATTGAAAACTGGCTAACCGGTTGAAGTCAGAGAGTGGTGGTAGATGGTAAATATTCAGCCTGGAGCCCAGTTACAAGTGGAGTTCCGCGGGGATCAGTTCTGGGTCCTCTGCTGTTTGTAATTTTTATTAATGACTTGGATGAGGGAGTCGAAGGGTGGGTCAGTAAATTTGCAGATGATACGAAGATTGGTGGAGTTATGGACAGTGAGGAGGGCTGTTGTCGGCTGCAAAGGGACTTAGATATGATGCAGAGCTGGGCTGAGGAGTGGCAGATGGAGTTTAACCCTGCCAAGTGTGAGGTTGTCCATTTTGGAAGAACAAATAAGAATGCGGAATACAGGGTTAACGGTAGAGTTCTTAGTCAGGTGGAGGAACAGAGGGATCTTGGGGTCTATGTACATAGATCTTTGAAAGTTGCCACACAGGTGGATAGAGCTTGTAAGAAGGCCTATGGTGTATTAGCGTTCACTAGCAGAGGGATTGAATTCAAGAGTCGTGAAGTGATGTTGCAGCTGTACAGGACTTTGGTAAGGCCACATTTGGAGTACTGTGTGCAGTTCTGGTCGCCTCACTTTAGGAAAGATGTGGAAGCTTTGGAGAGGGTGCAGAGAAGATTTACCAGGATGTTGCCTGGAATGGAGAATAGGTTGTACGAGGACAGGTTGAGAGTTCTTGGCCTTTTCTCGTTGGAACGGCAAAGGATGAGGGGTAACTTGATAGAGGTTTATAAGATGATCAGAGGAATAGGTAGAGTAGACAGTCAGAAACTTTTTCCCCGGGTACAACAGAGTATTACAAGGGGACATAAATTTAAGGTGAAGGGTGGAAGGTATAGGGGAGATGTCAGGGGTGGGTTCTTTTCCCTGAGAGTGGTGGGGGCATGGAATGCGCTGCCCGTGGCAGTGGTAGAGTCAGAATCATTGACGACCTTTAAGTGGCAATTGGATAGGTATATGGATGGGTGCTTAATCTAGGATAGATGTTCGGCACAACATCGTGGGCCGAAGGGCCTGTTCTGTGCTGTATTGTTTTATGTTCTATGTTCTATGTTCTAGCAATGGTCTTTTCCCTTCAGTGGGGGAGTTCGAAACCAGGGGGTTCATTCTTAAGGTGAGAGGAGAAAGGTTTAAAAAGGACATGAGACGCAACTTTTTTTTACACAGAGGGTAGTTCATGTGTGGAATGAATGTCCAGAAGAAGTGGTGGATGTAGATGCAGTTACAATGTTTAAAAGACGTTTGCATAAGAATATGAATAGGAAAGGTTTGGAAGAATATGGGCCAAATGCAGACAAGTGGGACTAGTTTGGTTTGGGAACATGGTTGGTGTGGATCAGTTGGACTGAAGGGCTTGTTTCCATGTTATATGTATTTTACAAGAGGGCTGGTGCAGCCAAAAAATGGCTATAGAGTAGATTAAGGTGCTGTCTAGAGAGAGAGGGACACCCATCAAATGTCACAAATACAGATGCAAAAGGAACTTCAAATAACATCCCTTCAAAGTGAACTCTTGCAACTAAAAAGATAACAAAGGACAGACAATGTTATGCCCCAAAGTGCAGACATGTGTATTTTTTTTCCCTTGGAAGAATTCACAAAAAGAGGGGTTAAATGTAGAACAGAACAGAATCCCTACAACGTGGAAACGGACTCTTCAACCCAACATGTCCACACCGACTCTCCAGAGAGTAACCCACCCAGACCCATTCCCCTATATTTACCCCTGAATAATGCACCTAACCTACACATCCCTGAACTCTATAGGCAATTTAGCATGGCCAATTCTCCTAACCTCCACAGCTTTCGACTCTGGAAAGAAACTGGAGCACCCGGAGGAAACCCATGCAGACACAGGCAGAATGCGCAATCTCCACGCAAGGTTGCCCAAGGTTGAAATTGAACCCAGGTCTCTGGCTCTGTGAGGCAGCAAACTGCTAAGCCACTGTGCCACCCTAGTTTTAGCTTGACCGGAGTGTGTTAGTGCTAATGAATATTCTGACATGTGCCAGCCTAGGTCTGAGCATTAGTCTGCTGGGAATGATTCAGTGGAAGAGCTACTCCTTGGTCACTCTGTGTTGCAAGTAAAAGAAGACTCTCTCTTAATCCAAGTGCTGCCAATCAAACAAACTGAAAGAATGTAAAGCAGAAAGAATTGTTAAGAGCCAACCATGTTGCTGTAGGACTGGAGTCACATGCAGGTCTGACCAGATGTGGATGGCAGTTTCCTTTCTTGAAGGACATTAATGAACAAGATGGCTTTTCCAGCAGTAGGCAATGGTCTCATGGTCATCATTAGGGTCTTAATTTTAGATTTTTTTATTGCGCGCATTCAGATTCCACCATCTGCAGGATTCGAACCTGAGTCTTTTGACTAATGCTGTATCAATAATACTACTGGGCCATTGCCTCCCCATGGAGGTCCTTCATGGTCAAAAAGAATCAGAATGACAGAATCTCAACCAATCTGCAAAGCTAAGTAACGTGAAACCAAATGTGCAACTGCCAACATCAATGCTACAAGTAACCTCCACTGCAACAGTTGGGACTGGCCAATGTTGTATAGTAGAAGACATATGTTTTTGATACGAAAACAGAAATTGCTGGAAAAGCTCAGTAGGTCTAAGCAGCATTTGTGGAAAGAAAGCAGAGTTCACGCTTTGGGTCAAGTGACCCTTCCTCAGAACCAGCATCTGCAGTTATCTCAGTTTTTTATTGTCAGTTTATCATTTACAATTGCAAATCCTCTAGTGCTTGATAACGCATTGCAGAGATTTGCAAAGAAAGCATCACAGAAAACAAGTGTCATATCCCTGGCATTTCTCAAAGATGAGAATTTCAAAACATAACACTCCATTTTTAAGTTTTTCAGTGTCCACTTGACATTTTTCATAGTTGTTTGCAGCTTTAATACACAAACTGGCATCTGGCTTTGTTTGGGTGCCCTACCAATTCAGCTCGCCAATGAGACTTTGTAATTCTTCATTTCTGCTTTGGAAGATTTTGCATCTTCATGTCAGTCCTTCATTTGATGATAGCAATGAGGCAAAAATTTTCCAAATAGGGGTGACAGCACTGATGTACAGAGAGATCTTAAGGTTCAAGTCTTAAGCTCCTTGAAAGTTGACAGGGTGGTAATGAAGGCATATAGCATGTTTACCTTTATTGGTCAGGATTTGGAGATGCCGGTGTTGGACCGGGGTTTGCAAAGTTAAAAATCACACAACACCAGGTTATAGTCCAACAGGTTTATTTGGAAGCACTAGCTTTTGAAGCACTGCTCCTTTTATCAGGTGATTGTGGAGAATAAGATTGTAAGACACAGAATTTATAGCAAAAGTTTACGGTGTGATAGAACTGAAATTATATACTGAAAGAGACCTGGATTGTTTGTTAAGTCTCTCATCTTTCAGAAAGACCATGTTAGTTTCAGTTCTTTCATTTGTAAATCGCAAAACTTTTTTTTAAGGAGTTACATTCTCAAGTGAACTTTAACAATTGGTGTCATGTCGGCCCAGATAAGGTATTGTAGGTGTTAGCTCTCTGTGAGGCTGTCTGTGCCACAATGGTCAGACTGATGCTAATCTAAAATATGGATTTACAGAATCCTACATGGATTCTCGCAGTTTTTGAGCAAACTAAAATGTAATTCTGCAAGTACAAATTTACCCCACAAACTTATATGTGTATGTTTGTATGTGTGTTGGGGGGAGGGGGGTGCGTGGGGAGGGGGTGGTTATGAGTGTCTGTGAGAGGGTGAGTGTGGGAGTGTGAGTGTAAAGGGGTTTAAACCTGTGAGAGGGTGTGTGTGGGAGTATATGTGTGAGTGTAGGAGAGAGGGTCTGAGAGAATGTGTCCATCTGTCTGTGTAGGATATCTAAACTCGGTATCCATGGGGATGGCCTCAACTGGGACCTTGGGTTCATATCACACTGCAGGTGACCCTATTGCACTATACACACACACAGACAGATGGACACGCACACAGATACACACACTGCGACACACCTCCTCTCACAGACACTCGTAACCACCTCCCAACGCACCATCCCCCCCCCACAGCACACGCACACGCACATATATAAGTTTGTGGGGTGAATTGATACTTGCAGAATTACATTTTGTTTTGCTCAAAAACTGCATGAATCCTTGTAAGATTCTGTAAATCTGTTTTTTAGATTAGAATCGTTCTGACCATTGTGGCACCGACAGCCTCACAGGGAGCTAACACCTTCAATATCTGGGCTGACAGGACACCAATTGTTAAAGTTCACTTGAGAATGTAACTTCTTTTTTAAAAAGTTTTGCAATTTGCATATGAAAGAACTGAAACTAACATGGTCTTTCTAAAAGATGAGAGATTTAACTAACAATCCGGGTCTCTTTCAATATATCATTTCAGTTCTATCACACTGTAAACTTTTGCTATAAATTCTCTGTCTTACAATCTTATTCTCCACAATCACCTGATGAAGGAGCAGTGTTCCAAAAGCTAGTGCTTGCAAATAAATCTGTTGGACCATGACCTGGTGTTGTGTGATTTTTTAACTTTATTGGTTAGGGCACTGTGTACAAGAATTAATCAGCTTTATAAAATTTTGGATAGGTTTCACTTGGGATATTGCATTCAATCTTGTCACCACCTTGTAGGAAGGATGTGGACGCTTTGGACAGGGTGCAAAATTGGTTTACCAGGATGTTGCCTGGATTAGAGGGAATGAGCAATATAGAGGGATTAGAGTGGCTGCGCAAACTAGGGTTGTTTTCTCTGGAGCAGTGGAGACTGACGGGAAACTGGATAGAAGTTTATAAAATTATGAGATGCTTAAATACGATTGATGGTCAGAATCTTTTCCCCAGAGTTGGAATGTCTAATATTAGGTGCATGCATTTAAGATGAAAGGGAGGAATTCAAAGGAGGTGTGCGAGACAGGTGTTTTTTACACAGAGAGTGATTGGCTGGCACACACTGCCAGTGGTGGAGGCAGATACGATAGGGGCGTTTAAGGGGCTTTTCAATAAGCAGGTGAATAGGCAAGGAATGGTGGCATATGGACCAAGGTCAGGCTGAATGGATTAGTTTAATTTGGCATCATGTTCAACACAGATCGTGGGCCACAGAGCCCGTTCTTGTGCTGTACTGTTCTATGTTCTAATTAATCCATTCTGCCTGATTTACAATTGGATGTATTTGAACATTCCAGAAATCAGAATTCTAATTTTGATTTGTGCTGTAAGCCCATGAATGGCAATGCTTTAAAATTCACTGCTCTCACCCACAAAAAAGAATCAACTTCCTTCATGAAATGCCTGAAGGCTGACTCTTCTGATGCCAATAAAACATGCCAAGGTTTGCTTTTAACTGAAGACCAGCCATTTTAATAAAACAGACCTTACTGAGAAGTAGAAAAATCTTGAGACATCATTTAGACCATATATAGACATTTCTTTATCTTCCAGAGTGTCACTACTGTGTTTGGTGCTTCTTCTGCAGGATGAAGAAATATTTCACTTTGAACTGGTCTCTCTGCAGAAATGCAGCTTTAATATGAATTGGTCTCTACTCATGGGCATTTGTTTCAAACAATTCTCAGCAGTGTTTTTCATGATGCCAGTAAATCTATCTTGACTTCTCAGTTTCTCTTTGAAATCTTGTGCCCCTGAGTTTGTTTAAGTCTTATAAGTCTTTTTTGCAAGGTTTGTGAGTCAAGGTTTATAAGTCTCATCAGGTGATACTTATCCACCCATGAGAAAGGGCTGGTTGTCCCATATCTGACACCTCTGTGAACACCCCAAATTCTCTCTAGCTTCGTAGTTCTTGTCACTTGGCATCTTTTATTAATTTGTCTTCTGTCTAATGGAAAGTTATTTAATTGGGGGAGGGGAATTTATACTGCTATTAATCAGGAGCTGTGGAGTATAAATTGGGGAACAATTGTTCTACAGGAAATGCACAACAGAAATGTGGAGGCTGTTTAAGGAGCACTTGTTGCAAGTGTTGGATAACTTTGTCCCACTGAGACAGGCAAGGAATGGTAAGGTGAAGGAGCCTTGGATGACAAGAGAAGAGGAGCTTCTTGTCAAGAGGAAGAAGGAAGCTTACTTAAGGTTGAGGAAGCAAGGATCTGGCACAGCTTTAGAGAATTACTGGGTTAGCTACCCAGGAAAGAACTCAAAAATCAACTGAGGAGAGCTAGGAAGGGGCATGAAAAAGCCTTGGTGGGAAGGATTAGGGAAAACCCAAAGGCATTCTACACTTACGTAAGGGATAAGAGAATGATCAGAGAAAGGGCAGGGCCAATCAGGGATAGTGGAGGGACCTTGTGCCTGGAGTCTGAAGAGATAGAGGAGGACCTAAAATGAGTTTTTTGCTTCAGTATTCACTAGAGAGAGGGACCTTGTTGATAGTGAGAACACCGTGGACCAGATTAACATGCTTCAACAGATTGATATTAAGGAAGTGGATGTGCTGGAAATTCTGGGAAGCATCAAGATAGATAAGTCCCCAGGGCTGGACCAGATATATCCAAGGTTACTACGGGAAGCAAGGAATGAGATTGCTGCACCTCTGGCAATGATCTTTGCATCTTCACTCTCCACGGGAGTAGTATTGATGATTGAAGGGAGGTGAATGTTGTTCCTCTGTTCAAAAAAGGGAATCGGGAAATCCCTGGGAATGTCACACCAGTCAGTCTTACATCTGTGGTAAGCAAGGTACTAGAAAGGATTCTGAGAGATAGGATTTATGACTATTTGAAAGAACATAGGTTGATTAAAGATAGTCAGCATGGCTTTGTGAGGGGCAGGTCGTGCCTCACAAGTCTTATTGAGTTCTTCGAGGATGTGACGAGACAAGATGATGACGGTCGCGCAATGGATGTGGTGTATATGGATTTCAGTAAGGCATTTGATAAGGTTCTCCATGGTAGGCTTATTCAGAAAGTTAGGAGATACAGGGAAATTTGTCTATCTGGGTACAGAATTGGCTGGCCTAAAGAAAACAGCGAGTGGTCATGGATGGAAAGTATTCCACCTGGAGGTTGGTGACCAGTGATGTCACGCAGGGATCAGTTCTTGGGTTTCTGCTGTTTTTAGTTTTTATAAATGACTTGGATGAAGACGTGACAGGGTGGGTTAGTAAGTTTGGCGATGACACAAAGATCAGTGGGGTTGTGGATAGTGTGGAAGGTTGTTGCAGGCTACAAGACAGGGACAGGATGCAGAGCTGGGCTGAGAACTGGCAGATAGAGTTCAACCTGGATAAATGCGAAGTGATTAATTTTGGAAGGTCGAATTTGAATGCTGAATACAGGGTTAAAGACTGGATTCTTGGCAGTATGGAGAAACAGAGGGATCTTGGGATCCATGTACACAGATCCCTCAAAGTTGCCAACCAAGTTGATAGGGTTATTAAGGTGGCATATGGTGTGTTGGCTTTCATTAATAGGGGGATGGAGTTTAAGAGCTGCAAGGTTTTGCTGCAGCTCTATAAAACACTGGTTCAACTACACTTGGAATATTGCGTCCAGTTCTGGTTGACTCATTATAGGAAGGACGCAGATGCTTTAGAGAGGGTGCAGAGGAGATAAACCAGGATGCTGCCTGGATTGGAGGGCATGTCTTATGAAGAGAGGTTGAGTGAATGAGGGCTTATCACACTGGATAGAAGGAGGAAGAGACGTGACTTGATAGAGGTGTATAAGGTAATGAAAGGCACAAATAGACTAGATAGCAAGAAAATTTTCCCAAGGGCAGAAATGGCTGTCACAAGGGATCATAATTTTAAGATGATTGCAGGAAGGTATAGAGGAGACAGCAGAGGTAAGTTCTTTATGCAGAGAATGGTGGGTGCGTAGAATGCACTGCCAGCGGAGGTAGGAGAGCTCGTGACATTAGGGACATTTAAGCGACTGCTGGCCAAGCATATGGAAGGCAGTAAATTGGAGGGTGTATAGATTATGTTGATCTTAGATTAGGATAAATGCTTGGCACATAACATCATGGGCCGAAGGGCCTGTGCTGTGCTGCACAGTTCTATGTTCTATATTAGAAGTTCTATCTAAGTATAATGTGTCTGAGGCATTTACAACATGAGGAAGTGTTTAGTAACAAGTGGCCACGGTTCACTGAGACTGTTGTAGCATTGAGCTGCCTTTCCAGACTGACAGCTTCAACAAGAATGTGTTGACATTTTACAATTGTATTTGGGAGGAGAAATATAAAGACATACAGTAACAGAGGCTGCTTCTTAAATCACAATGATCCTTGGATTATACTGCACAAAATGTTAGTACAACAGGAGTCCTGGCTTTTTGACCCAATGACACTGAAGGAACGGCGATATATTTCCAAGTTAAGATACTGAACGGCTTGAAGGGGAACTTGAAGGCGGGTGGTGCTCCCATGGATCTGTTGTCCTTGTCCTTTCAGATGGAAATGATTGCAGGTTTAGAAGATCTTTGGTGAATTTCTGCAATGCATCGGAAAGGGGGTTGATGGCCCAGTGGTATATTTGCTGGAATGTTAACTTTCTGGGAATCCAGCACTTGAAACCTGGAATTACGTGTGTCATGATGCCCATGAATCCACCTGTTTCACTTATGTCCTTTAAGGAAGGAAACTGCCATCCTTACCTGGTCTGGCCTACATGTGACTCCAGACTCACAGCCATGTGGTTGTCTCTTACCTGCCCTCTGGGCAAATAGTGATTGGTAAAAAATGCTGGCTTAGCCAGGGATGTGAATGAACAAAAAAATATCGTGGAGATGGTGTTCCCATCTTCCTCTGTGCCGGATATGCCTTGAAACAGAAAAGAGATTCTCCTAAGATTCCTAGGTCACTTCCTTGAGCAACTCCTGCAGAGATGTCCTGGAGCTGAGATGACTGACCTCCAATAATCACAACCAGCTTCCTATGTGCTAGGTATGATTTCAACCACCAGAGAGTTTGCCCCCTGATACCCACTGAGTCAAGTTTTTTTAGGGTTCCTTGATGTCTCACTTGGTTGAATGCTACCTTGATGTCAAAGGTTGTCACTCTTACCTCATCTCTGGAAGTCAGCTCAAGACTGTCATGAGGTCAGGAGCTGAGAGGCCCTGACAGAATAAAGGGGCTCCAATTTCAGAAGGTTCTAGGGCTGGATGAGGTTCCAGGGAATATGAACAAAGGAAGTTATGGAAAGATTTGAAAAAGCTACGAAAATTTTAAAAATGATTATTGTCAGATTAGGAACCACTGTGGGTCAGTGAACATTGTGATAATGGGTTGCGGTTCATAGACCAGTAGTGGAGCCAGGGTCTGAAAACTTTGGCGAGTTGGCCAACCCAGAGGGGCTAGCTAGAGTCAGTGCCTGTAGATGAGGTTGGATGGGGACTTGGCGGGTATGAAACCTGTGGGGTTAATGGGATGGGCTATCAGGAAAGTGATGTGGAGGTTTTAGGACACAATCAGAGTGAGCTGGAAGCTACGGGCAGAGGAGCGCTCACTGTCACCTTCCATCATGATGGAAACTGAAATGGGGAAGAAACTGTGAATGAGCATATTTGGAATGGGTAAGGTGAATGATTTGAGCTGTGAGGGAAGGGGTCTGCAATGTGGGACTTTCAAAAGGAAAGATGGTAGCTCACGGTGAGGGACCTGCTCCCCAGCTTAAGGGCAGCACTGATCCTCTGTACCTTTCCCTGGCATACCATTGGTCATCCTCTCTATTATAGTGACACCAATGTGCACAGACAGAACCAACATTATGGATGTTGAATGAGGAGGGGCAGAAGTACTATCATGGCCCAACATTAGGTTTTCTATGTCAGCTGGGGTCCCTGTTTCCAGATGCCATTATGGGCACTCAACACAGACCTCTATCCTTGGAGTCTTGTCTGTTGGACGGTGTGAAAATGTGTTCAGCTCTAGCTCAGAGAGACTCAGGAACAAGTGACGGTTAACATCAGGAACATTTACACAGAAACTGAAAGGGATATACAAGCCTTTCTCACCTGTGCCACCATAGTGTCCTCAGTACATGTCTTCTTGCTCTCCTTCCCACTCCATCTCAGTGGACTCTCTGGTTCCCACAGCTGCAGTGGAGGAAGCCTGCTCACTGGTGGTACCCGCTGGCCCTGGAGGTTTGGCCGGGAGACCCTGTGGGGGTTTGTGCCTGGATGGCCCAGACAATATCAAAAGCAAGTGAACCCGCCTCAGAGTGAGCTCCTGAGGATTGGTGGGAGATAGGCAGATTGGAGTGTCTGGGAACCTCTGGACTGTCCTGACGGGGACTGTACAAGCTCCCTCTGCCCTGCCATGGACTATCTTCTCCTGGAGTAAGAGAAAGGGAGGGATTGAGTAAGACACTGATGCAGACGGATAGAAGGAGGCCCTGAGGGAGTGAGGAGGGGAGCACAAAGGCAATACCAGATTAGTGGGAGGTGGGAGGGGTACAGAGTGAGGGAGGTTGCCATTGGTAACACTGAGGGTGACAGAGCCTGAGCTGCGGTAGGAGGAGGGTGCTGGAGCAGAGATAGAGCGAGTATGAGGTGGCAGTGCGAAGAAGGTGGTCCTTACCCTGGAAGTGAGAAGAAGATCATTCTTACATCACCACGGGGCATTCCTCCCCACCCTGGAGATTGCTCTGACCCTGACGGCCACCTTGGACCAAGTGGCCAGGCTCTGGTGGCATGACCTCCTCTGCTGGTCCTCTGGGAAGAGGAGACCTCTTCTCTACACTATCCCCTCAATCATGATCTCCAGGTCCCTGTCAGAGAATTCCAGAGCCATCTTCCTTTTCTCTGACACGTTCACACTCTGTCCTCGAGGGTGAAGAGTGGTTTCAGACTGCCCGTGCTCATCCAGTACACGGCAGCTTTTTAAAGATGGTGCAGGCACAAGGGATGCTGGTCTTTTGGCAGATATCTGGTGGAGTTGTCCTGGGGATGGCAGCTGGCAAGATGGGGCTGGAATCAGATGTGAGAGACGCTATGGGGTGGGTGGGTAATTCATGCTTGTGGTTTCAGGAAGGTAGGGCAGGAAATCTCACTAGGCCTCACAGTAAAAACCCCTCCAAAAAAAACCCTTATGAAATCCGAACTCAACATAAAAGTAAGATTCAGCCCTCATGAAAATATCTTTAATGAGAGTAATGGATGTCTGTTCCTATCTGGGCCTCTCCCTGCCCAAAACCCCGACCCTGCTGATTTTTAACTGGGTGGGATGTGGCCCTGAAGTGGTCATTATTGGGTCACTGCAGGATGTGAATTGTGGAAAGGGGCTGCCCTCAGCTTCCCTACTGTTGCATTGTGAAAGTGTGTGGAGGGTAGGGCAGGGGGAACCATTGGAGTGCCATTTGAGAAATCTTAGAGAGATCCCCCCCCCTCCCCCCCACCCCGCCCTGCCAAAAGCTCTGCCAATGTTGGCAAACACACAATCAGGGGAATGTGAAAGAGAGTAAAGGCTAACATAGATCAGCACGCGGCAACAGTGAAAAGGTTAATCCAATCAGAACTGAAACTGGGAGTTGGCTCCTACATTGCACATTTTTTGCACTGCATTAGAAGTGATTTAAATGTCTTGAGAAACATGTGTTGTGTAAAGAGAATTGCAGATTCAGCAAGATTTGTGAGTCTGAGTTAAACTGGTTTTAGCACATTTCTTCCGGTTACCGTGATGGCGGAGAACTGAGACCAGACTGACAGGGAACTGAACTGGAAACTCACCAGCCTGTCAGTACCCAATAATCCTGATATCAGAACGGGTAGGACAGGACTGAGCTAGCAATGGGAAATTTACAGAGTGTGTCCCCAATCACTCTTACCATCTTTTTAACAACACAGGTTGATATTAGGGTGTCATGCTGCCTATAGCGGAGGTAATTATTAACACTTAACTCAGATTCCAACTTCCAACTGGGAGCCCAGCATTGTTGAATTCTTATGATGCTGGAGATCCGAAACAAAGATAAAAATTGCTGGAGAAACTCTGCAGGTCTGGCATCATCAGAGGGGAGGAAAGGGAGTTAATGCTTCAATTTGAGTGACCCTTCATCAGAATTTGAGTTCACAGCAGTTTTGAAGGAGGGTCATATTGGATTTGAAATGTTAACTCTGTTTCTCTCTTTACAGATGCTGCCAGACCTGCTGACTTTCTCCACCAGTTTCTGGTCTGTTTGATGAATAGTTATTGCTCAGACTTCCAGGAAACCCAACCTTAAATTGGAGCTGAGATTGCTCAACACTTTAAGGGAGTTTTTAAAAATTCATTCATCACAGAGAAGCAGAGACTGATCAAGACCTATAAAATATGGAATTAAAAACTGAAAGAAATGCAAATGCTGTAATAGTTCCAGTTCTGAGGAAGGATCACTGGACCCGAAATGTTAACTTTGATTTCTCTTCAGAGATCTTGCTAGACCGGCTGAGCATTTCCAGCAACTTTTGTTTTTTTATACTATAAAATATGGAAAGGACTGGTGGGAATTGAGTGAAATAATTGCAGTTCCCTCCAGCAATGACGAAGCAAAAGTCGCTAAGGTACAAGGACCATTTGTTTACAAGACAGTCTATCAGCAATTGTTCTTTTCCACAAGAATTCCACAGTGGAACAAGCTGCCATGAAAAAACAATCACATCTCCAACACTGAAATCTTCAAGTCCCATCTTTTGATCAGTTCCGTTTAGATATTTTTCACAATCATGACCAATCTGTGCATCATCTCTGGTTCAAGGATTAGTGGTAAGCCAGAAAATTGAAAAAAATTTAGAGATCAGCAAGGGATTGGAGGGGATCTTGCTGGTGGGGGTGTCCCACTCCAGCTTATATGCCCTACTTGGTAGGTAATGGCAGAGAAGCTTTGGTGAGTTATTGTTTTTTTGTGGATGGTACGCACTGCAACCACTTGCACCAGTGGTGAAGGGAGTGAATTCTGGAGGTGGTGGATGCCAATCAAACTGGCTGCTTTGTCCTGAATGGTGTCAAGCTTCGTGAGTGTTGCTAGAGCTGCAATCATCTAAGCAAGTGTGAAGTATTTCAACATACTCCTGACTTGTGCCTTGTAGATGGTGGATAAGCTTTAGGGGGTCAGGGGGTGAGTTGCTCACTGCAGTATCCCTAGCCTCTGACCTTCTCTTGTAGCCATGGCATTTCTATGCTGAAAATGTGTTGCTGGAAAAGCGCAGCAGGTCAGGCAGCATCCAAGGAACAGGAAATTCGACGTTTCGGGCATAAGCCCTTCTTCAGGAATCCTGATGAAGGAATTATGCCCGAAACGTCGAATTTCCTGCTCCTTGGATGCTGCCTGACCTGCTGCGCTTTTCCAGCAACACATTTTCAGCTCTGATACTCCAGCATCTGCAGACCTCACTTTCTCCTCCATTTCTATGGCCAATCCAGTTGAGTTTCTGGTCAATCATAATCTCCAGGATGTTCATAGTGGAGGATTCAGTGATGGTAACACCATTGAATATTAAAGCATGGTGTATGAATTGTCTCTTATTGGAGATGATCATTTGTGTGTCATGAATGTTTCTTGACACTTGTCAGCCCAATTTGGTTAGAGACAAAAATAAACTGTGGATGCTGGATCCCAAGGTAGACAAGCAGGAGACTGGGAGAACACAGCAAGCCAGGCAGCGTCAGGAAGTAGAGAAGTCAGCGTTTCAGATGTAAACCTTTTTCAGGACTAGGGGTTGGTGTGAGAGAGTTGCAGATGAAGGGGGTGGTGGGGGCAGGGTGGTGAAGTGGGAATAGGTGAAGACAGGGAGAGGTTACAACCTGGTTGGCCAATGGGAGGAATGAATCTGGTTGGTGTCAAAGAGTAGTGGGGTTTGGGGGAGGGGGGGTTGGTATGGTGGGGGCAGCATGGAAGGGAGGTTGTATGAAATTGGAGAACTCAGTGTTGAGTACTCTGGGCTGTAGGCTGCCCAGGTGGAAGATGAGCTGTTGTTCCTCCAATTTGTGGCAATGGAGGAGGCCAAGGATTGTCATGTCAGAAAGGGAGCGGGAAGGGGAATTAAAATGGACAGTGACCGGGAAGTCTGGTTGGCCCCTATGGGTCTGGCTGAGATGCTCAGTGAACCATTCCCTAAGTTTACGTTTGGTATTCCCGATGCAGAGAAGACCACATCGGGAGCACCTGATGCGGTAAACTAGATTGGAAGAGAGGCAGGTGAACCTCTGTCTCACCTGAAAGGACTGTTTCTGGCCCTGGAAGGTGGTGAGGGGGGTGCTGTACTGGTAGGTTTTGCATTTTTACCAGTTGCAGGGAAAGGTACTTGAGGGATCGGGGGCTTGGTGGGGAGGGTGGCGCAAACCAAGGACTGTGGAAGGGAATGGTCCTTGCAGAAGACAGAGACGGATGGGGAGGGGAAAATATTCTTGGTGGTGGTGTCTAGTTGGACTTGGTGGAAGTGTTTAAGGATGATGCGTTGGTTGCAGAGACAGGTGGAGTGGTAGGTGAGGACAAGGGGGACTCTGTCTTTATTATGTTTGGAGGGGGGCTGGTTTAGAGCAGTGGAGCAGTGGAGGGCTATCTGGATGACAGAGCAGGTCACGCAGGAGGAATTGGGAAAATGGGAATTTGGGAGTTCTTGCAGAATATTGGATGGGACAAGGTCTCGTCCAGGTAGTTGTGAGAGTCTGTGGGTTTGCACTAAATGTCCGTCTGGAGACTGTCGCTGGAGATGGAAATGGAGAGGTCAAGAAAGGGGAGGGAGGTGTCCGAGGTGGATTTGAGGACAGCGTGGAAGTTATGAGCAAAGTTGATGAACTGCTCCAGTTCAGCCTGGGTGCAGGATGCTGCACTGATGCAGCCATCGATGTAATGGCAGAAGAGCTGGGGCAGAGTGCCTGTGTAGGCACTGAAGACAGACTGCTCGATATAACTGACAAAGAGGCAGGCGTAGTTCGGGCCCATTTGAGTGCCCATGGCCAACCACTGGATTTGGACGAAATTGACCTCTCCATTTCCATCTCCGGTGACAACCTCTAGATGGACATTTACTATACACCCACAGACTCTCAAAACTATCTGCACTACACCCCTTCTTACCCAGTATGCTGCAAGAACTCCCAAATCTTCATTCTTTCAATTCCTCCGCCTCCACCGCATCTGCTCGGACAAGAAGACATTCCACTCCCAACCATCCCAGATGTCCATCTATTTTGAACAATGTGCTTTCCCCCTCTCTGTCATCCAGCCAGCCCTCCACTGCACTACTTCCATTCCCTGCTCCAATGCCCTAAACCCTCCCTCCAAACGCAATAAAGACAGAGTCCCCTTTGTCCTCACCTACCACCCCACCAGTTTCCACATCCAATGCATCAACCTTAAACACTTCTGCCAACTCCAACTAAACACCACCAGCAAGAACATCTTCCCCTCCTCACCCCCTCTGCCTTCTGCAAGGACTATTCCCTCCTCCAGTCCTTGGTTTACGTCACCCTCCCCACCAACCACCCCCCTGACCCGAAACCAGAAAAGATGTAAAACCTGCCCCTCACCTCCATCCAGGGTCCCAGTCCTTCCAGGTGCGACAGAGGTTTACCTGCCTCTCTTCCAACCTAGTTTACCGCATCAGGTCTTCTCTATATTGGTGAAACCAAAAGTAAAATTAGGGAACAGTTCGCCAAGCATCACAACTGGTCCCGCAGGTGCCAACCAGACGCCCCAGTCACTGTCCATTTTAATTCTCCTTCCCACTCCCTTTCCGACGTGACCATCCTTGGCCTCCTCCATTGCCACAATGAACCACATTGCAAATTGGAGGAACAACACCTCATCTTCTGTCTGCGCAGCCTACAACCTGGAGGACTCAACACTGGGTTCTCCAATTTCATACAACCTCCTTCCCATCCCCCTGCCTCCCTTCCCAGCCCCTCCCCCTCCCCTCCACTACACCCTGCCACCAACTGGATTCATTCCTCCCATTGACCAACCAGGTTGTACCCTCTACCTGTCTTCACCTATCCCCACTTCAGCACCCTGCCCCCACCCCTCCTTTATCTGCAGCTCCCCCACAGCCACCCTCAGTCCTGAAGAAGGGTTACACCCAAAATGTCGATTTCTCTACCTCCTGATGCTGCCTGACTTGCTGTGTCCTTCAAGCCTCCTGCTTGTCAAGGTTGCATATTGTCCAGATCATGGTGCATTTGAATATGGACTGCTTCAGTATCTGAGGAGTCGTGAACGGTTCTGAACATTGTGCATTTATCAGCGAACATCCCCACTTCGGACTTTACAATGGAGGGAAGGTTGTTGATGAAACAGCTAATGATGGTTGGTCCTAGGACACTACCCTGAGGAACTTCTGCAGAGATATCCCGAACTGAGGTACTTGGCCTCCAACATCCACAGCCACCTTCCTATGTGCCTTTGATTCCAAACTGCAAAAAGCTTTCTCCCAGATTCCTATTTCAGTTTTGTTAAGGCTGCTTGATGCCACAGCCAGTCGAATGCAGCCTTGATGTCAAGGGCTGCCACTCTCATCTCCCCTCTGGAATTCAGCACTTTTGTATGTTTGAATGAAGGTTGTAATGAGGTCAGGAGCTGAGTGGCTTGGCGAAACCCAAACTGGACATCACTGAACAGGTAATTGCTGAGCGGATGCTGCTTGATAATGCTGTTGATGACACCTTCCAACAGTTTACTGACAATCGAAGTAGATTGATAGGGTGGCAATTAACCAGGTTGGATTTGTGCTGATCTTTGTGTATAGGACATACTTGGGCAAGTTTTCACTCTGTAAGGTAGATGCCAATGTTGTAACTGTACTGGAACAGCTTGGCTAGGGGAGTGACAAGTTCTGGAGCACACGTTGTCAGTACTATAGCCTCTATCTAGAAGTTAGATTCAGTCAGAGTTAGGAAATTTGTCTTGAGAGAGTGAAGGGCCCACAGAATGTGTAATGGGGAGTAGGGACAGGTGGGGTGAGGATGCTGGCATGAAGAGAGATACGCCATACATGATATGGGAGAGGGAAGTGGATTTATCTCACAAATTGTAACAATTGAGTTTTGTGGAGTTTGCTATGCTTCGGTCTATGTTCCTTTGGGAAAAGGAGCATGCCACTTTACCCCATTCCACTGTGCGTGGTTGATCGGTTTCCTTGCTTTATATTTTTCCTTTGTTCTGCTGGCTATCATTTGTTTGGTGACTCACTGAGCCGAAAGACATGTTGGTGCTTCAAAGGCCCATTCTGGAGACTGGGCCCTGAACTAAAGTAACATCAAAAGTAGATGACTCATGATTTCCAGCACCAAGACTGGCGATTTGCCAGTATTCACTCTGCAACTTCACCTCTCCTATTAGTTCATATATCAGCAAATCCTTGCATTGATTTCTCTGTCATCAATTAGAGGGGGTGGGGTTAGTGATCAATGGCCTCATGGTATAATCTCTAGACTAAAAAGTAAGCACTACCTCAATTAGGTGGTAGTGTGGGGGTAATTAAAAAAAAAGAAAAGAGAAAAAACAAAATATAATCTTGAGACTATTAATCCAGAGACCCAGGTAATGGTCTGGGAAACTGGGTTTGAATCCCACCATGGAATGTTGGAGAATTTGAATTCAATAACATTTGGAATAATGAGTTTGATAATTTGGAATGAAGGGTAGCAGTGTGGCTCAGTGATTAGCACTGCTGCTTTACAGTGCCAGGTACCCGGGTTTGATTCTAGCCTTGAGCTGTGTGGAGTTTGTACATTGTCCCATATCTGCATAGTTTTGCGTCGAGTGCTCTGATTTCCTCCTATAGTCCAAAGATGTGCTGGTTAGGTCGATTGGCCAAGGGAAATTGACCATAGTGCTCAGAGATGTGCAGGTTCGGGGGTGTAGGGCTGCCTGGGATACCCTTTGGAGGGTGGGTGCAGACTCGATGGACGGCATGGTCTCTTTCCACACTGTAGAGAATCTATGATGCCGGTAGAACTGTTGTCAATTATCAGGAAAACAGCCCATCTGTTTCACTCATGCCCTTTAGGGAAGGAAAATGCCATCCCTACATGGTCTGGCCTACATGTGACTCCCCAACAATGTGGTTACCTCTTTATAAGCGATAGACCATAAATGCTGGCCAAGCCAGTGGCACTCACATCCTGTGAATAAATAAACAAAAGTTTAATAAGCATCTCCTTAAACATGCCATCACTACTTCTGTGTAAATTGAGTTCCAAAATCCGTTTCAACAGCATAAAGTTAGGGTTTGCCTGGTTATTGTTACGGTGAATGCTTTTGAATGAACAGAAAAGGTAATGAGGAAAGCACAAAATCAACATTCCTATCATTCAGGCACGTGTCTATGAAGCTTTCCTTCCAGAGGGCTCACACTCTTTTGTGAACCAGACGGCTGACCCATCACCATGAACTCTACTCCCCAGTCCCATGAACTTTGAACTGGACATGGAGCTCCTAACCTTACATGGAGCATGGCATTAGTTTATCCAGCATACTGATGTCAGCATGCTAATCCCATCGAGGAGGTCAATCTGAGTCCACTTGCTGATACCAGTGTTCAGAGAGACTCCCCCAGCGATGTCTTCAACCTCCACAGTTCAGGAGAGGAGAGGAGGCTGGGAATGTAGATTGACTATTGCTCAGGTTTCAGGGCAAGGCTGTGGCATTGGAAAATATCGCGTTGGAATGAATAATTCACAATACTGCTTTAATAAACAATTAATTGAGACAAATGAAAAATTAAGGGTTTTTTCATCCAAAGTTTAGTGAACATTTACATCATATGGACTGTTACTCAGCTACACTTTTTAAAAATTCATTCATTAGATGTGGGAGTTACTAGCTGGGCCTGCATTTATTGCCCATCCCTAGTTGCCCAGAGGGCAGTCAAGAATCCACTTTGCTGTGGGTCTAGAGTCACATGTAGGCTAGACCAGATAAGGATGGCGGTTTCCTTCCCTAAAGGATATTAGTGAACCAGATGTGTTTTTCCAACAATCAACAATGGATTCATGGTCATCATGAGACATTTAATTCCAGATATTTATTGAATTCAAATTCCACCATGTTGCCATGGTGGGATTCAATCCTGGGTCCCCAGAACATTGGGAGAAAGTGAGGACTGCAGATGCTGGAGATCAGAGCTGAAAATGTGTTGCTGGAAAAGCGCAGCAGGTCAGGCAGCATCCAAGGAGCAGGAGAATCGACGTTTCAGGCATGAGCCCTTCTTCAGATTGAAGAAGGGCTCATGCCCAAAACGTCGATTCTCCTGCTCCTTGGATGCTGCCTGACCTGCTCCCCAGAACATTGCCAAGGTCTATGGACTAACTGTCCAGCAATACCACCAATAGGCCATTATGCTGTTCTTCTCCTTTACTCCATGTAGTTGCTTATTCTATTCACTCTGTCTGGGTGAAGGTGCTTCTTCCTGACTTCCCTGCTATTGGATATTTGTGTCCATTAGTTCTGGATTCCTCCACAAATAGAAATATCTAGTTCATTATCTTATTATTGTTTGTGGAATCTTATTGTACTTAAATCAACCTTTCTGCTTCAAATGCAATCGGTTACCTCTGAGTGTCGGGAAATCCTGAGGACCATTCAGATGGGAAACATTGAGACTTTAAGATTGCACATCAAGACAAATTCTTCATTGAGTGAGTCCTTGGATTCTTAAAATCCCCTCATTGTGAATGGTTCTCTGCAATGTGACAGTAATCCTTGGTGACTATGTGCCTGGGATTAAACTCGCAGTGAACAGAAATGGAATAAAGAACAGTGTCCCGTGTGTGGACCTATCTGATCCTCTGAGCATTGGCTCGAGAGTCTCCACACTGGAGTTTTACTGACAGCTATCCTCAGCCATCTGACCCTACTCTAAGAACAGATGTGACCTAGTGGTCTGCACACTGGGCTACAGTGGTTTTACATCAGCTCCTGCTGTTATTACAACTGACTTGACATTGCTCCTGACATGGGCTGCTTGTCAGAAACATTTCCAAGCAGAAACGTTGCAAAGATGTTAATTACAGTAATTGAGTGAAATATCAGGTTTTTCTTTAATTTGAAAAGCAAAATTACCTATTACAGTCTCAAAATGGTTAAGAGTTTATTGCAAAAGGTTTGTTGCAGATTATTTTTCTGCCTCTGAAGGTCTTACTGAGTGCCTGTGAAATAAAATTTGACAGAAGCGATCCTGCCCTTAAAAATATTTTGCTTCTGAAGGAAGGGTAGCTGACATTTCATCAGGGAGTGGTTAAAAAAGACTGCAGTAATAATGAGGAGCACTGGGACCAGTCAGACTCAACTAAAAGCAAAATACTGTAGGTGCTGGCGATCTGAAACGAAATCTGAGGTGCTGCACTTTGGGAAATCAAATGTTAAGGAAAAGCATAGAGTTTAATGTCAGTATTGATGTACAGAAGGATCTTGGAGTTCAAGTCCATCACTCCCTGAAAGTGGCCACGCAGGTACATAGGGTGGGAATGAAGGCATATGGCGTGCTTGCCTTTATTGGTTGGGGTATTGAGTACAAGAATCAGGATGTCATGCTGACTTTGGTTAGATCGATCTTAGAGTGTTGCATTCAATTCTGATTGTCATATCACAGGAAGGATGTGGAGGCTTTGGAGAAGGTGCAGAAGAGGTTTACCAGGATGCTGCCTGGATTAGAGAATATGAGCTGTAGGGAGAGGTGAAAAAAACTCGGGTTGTTTTTTTTTCTGGAATGGCAGAGGCTAAGGGGAGACTTGATAAACGCCTGTAAAATTATGAGATGCATAGATAGGTTTGACGGTTAGAATCCTTCTCCCAGAGTTGAAATGTGTAAAGCTAGGGGCCATACATTTAAGGTGAGAGGGGGAAAGTTTAAAGGAGACATGAGGGGCAAGTATTTTACACAGATAGTGATAGGAGTCTGGAACACACTGCCAGGTATAACATGGAGACAGTTATATAGGGGTATTTAGGAGACTTTTAGATAAGCACATGCAAGGATTGGAGGGATATGGACCAAGAGCAAGCAGAAGGGATTAGTTTAATTTGGTGCCATGTTTGGCACAACATCATGGGCTGAAGGGCTGCTTCCTGTGCTGTAATGTTCGATGTGAACACAGAGATTGCTTGGGAATCTCAGCAGTGTTTGCAAAGACAGTGAAACAGAGTTAACATTACAAGTCTGTTTCAGAACTCTAACTTCAGAGAAAAAGGTATGAGCTCCCCAGCAGAAAACGCAGTAAGTGCCGAGGTGCTGGGGAAAGGGATTTGACAGAGGGAACATTCCCCTTTGTCTTTGTTAGATACATTTAGAATGTGTCCTTGTGTCAGGAGCAGTGACTGTGGGAGGTGTCCTCTGGAAATGGTGCCGACCTGCTTCTTGGTTGTCATCTGCAGGATCAAAGCCAATGACTGACCCCAGGGGAAGGGTCTCTGAGAAGCCCATTGGGCTCACGGGATTCTGATGGCTGGGAACGGCGAGGATATGTCTGGATCAGCCAGTGTTTTCATGCTCTCAGCTTCATAGGAATGTAGGAAAGGTTTTGTGGAAGCTGCCATATTGGCGGACAACCCCAACCTGCAATAAAACACGGAACTACGACTCCTGTAGGGGAATCAGTCAGCAAGGTACCAGTGGACTGTGTGCTACTTCTGCCCAAAGCAAAGATTAGATTACTTATAGTGTGGAAACAGGCCCTTCGGCCTAACAAGTCCACACTGACCCACTGAAGCGCAACCCCTACATTTACCCCTTCACCTAACACTATGGGCAATTTAGCATGGCCAATTCACCTGACCCAAACATCTTTGGACTGTGGGAGGAAACCAGAGCACCCAGAGGAAACCCACGGGGAGAATGTGCTAACTCCACACAGTCAGTCGCCTGAGGCGGGAACTGAACACGGGCCTCTGGCGCTGTGAGGCAGCAGTGCTAACCGCTGTGCCACCATGCTGTCCACTATTAGCATATCCTCACCATCATAGACATAGCTATCCATTTCCCAATGACCATTCCCTCATAGACCATACCCTGCCAAAGCAATGGTGAGAGAGTCAAATCAATTCCTAACTTGGTATTGTTTGTCCACAGAGATCATGGCTCAAATGTGGTGACCCAAATAGTCCCAAGTGACTTGAGCATGACTTAGCTTCAGTGTATCAGCTCCAGTCACGGGAGGAGGGAGAGGTGGTGCTGGAGTGGTACACCCCTACATTGTTAAAAAAACAAAATGTACATCTCTATGACTCTATGATTCTATGACTCTCAGAAACCAGAACCAGAAATGATATCACCCACCAAGACAGGTATTAGCAAATGGAACAGAACCGGAGGCTCCCTGATGATGTTACCTAGCATGGTGATTAATGAGTGCATGTCTATAACCTGTTGGAGAGAAAGGCATATTTCCATCTAAGGCATATTTCCAAACAAAACAAAAAAACAAAATTTTGTTGGAAGCTGGTCAGCAAGGAAGCAGGACAAAAGGGTTACAGGGAGAGGTTGGGCGTGTGGGTCTGAGTCGGATGTTTCTCAGAGGATTGGTGTAAACTTGATGGGCTCAATGGCCTGATACCACACTGTAGGGATTCTACGATCCTGTGAAAATGATTTCCGTGAACCTGCCAAACCAAGTATCTTGAAACTAACTGCTCAACGTCGCATTTCAACACTGCTGATATCACCAAAGGCATTGCCTTCCATTATCCTCAAGGATTCTTTATGAATATCTCAGAGACTGATAGCCCTCAATTTTAAATCTTATCCTTCTGTGGTCTCACTTCTCATTTCTAACCTCTGTGCTGTGTAAGAAGGGTTAGCCCTCCTCGTTCAGCGATTTGACTATCTGGATTATCCAGGACTGTAACAGATTGAGGAACCTCATCTTGGGACTATACATTACACCCAACTATTCTGGTCCTCCCACAACTCCCCTTGCCTAATATGTAATTCCCGCTGACCCCCACTGGACTCTTCACATGCCTTACCCCCCGTGGCAGTACCCAATTTGTGACTAACTCGATTCTGTTCTGGAGCTGACAGCACTCTTACAGCTTGCTGGAATCAACTCCCCTAACCCTAGCCTGAACCTTAATCCATATCCCTGAACTTGGCATTCACCTTCCTTGGACTTCACCTCCCATGACTTGACTTGCAACCCATGATCTATCCCAAGCCCTCACTCAATTACTGCAACCTTACCCCAACACCCACCTGGCACCCTACCCCCTCAGTTATCTTTCCACATTTCCTTCCTCTCTGTAGGTATGCCAGATAGTAGTTGACAAGTGAGAAAGAACCTCTCCAGGAAGCTACAGATCACTTGGCCAAGAATCAGAAATTGGGAAAATACTGGGTCCTAACTCAAGGATAAAAGGGATAGAGCAGAACTAAGACTAAATAATCAATGCACATTTCAAAAAGGGCTCAGTGACTGCTATTGTCCATTTGTTAAAAATCACACAACACCAGGTTATAGTCCAACAGGTTTAATTGGAAGCACACTAGCTTTCGGAGTGCTGCTCCTTCATCAGCGTTGCTCTAAAAGCTAGTGGGCTTCCAATTAAACCTGTTGGACTATAACCTAATGTTGCATGATTTTTAACTTTGTACACCCCAGTCCAATACTGGCATCTCCAAATCATTGTCCATTTGTGTGTGATTTGCTGAGATGATCAGACTAATGGTGGACAAAGATCCAAAACTCAGATTCTCATCATCGAGAATAACTCTTGCAATTAAGTCCTCCCTCCTTAGATGGAAATATGCCTTTCTCTCCAACAGGTTATAGACATGCACTCATTAATCACCATGCTAGGTAACATCATCAGGGAGCCTCCGGTTCTGTTCCATTTGCTAATACCTGTCTTGGTGGGTGATATCATTTCTGGTTCTGGTTTCTGAGAGTCATAGAATCATAGAGTCATAGAGATGTACAGCATGGAAACAGGCCCTTTGGTCCAACCTGTCCATGCCGACCAGATATCCCAACCCAATCTAGCCCCACCTGCCAGCACCCGGCCCATATCTCTCCAAACCCTTCCTATTCATCTAAATACCTCTTAAATGTTGTAACTGTACCAGCCTCCACCACTTCTTCTGGCAGCGCATTCCATACATGTACCACCCTCTGTGTGAAAAGGTTGTCCCTTAGGTCTCTTTTATATCTTTCCCTTCTCACCCTAAACCTATGCCCTCTAGTTCTGGACTCCCCGACCCCAGTGAAAAGGCTTTGTCTATTTACCCTATCCATGCCCCTCACAATTTCGTAAACCTCTATAAAGTCACCTCTCAACCTCTGACGCTCCAGGGAAAACAGCTCCAGCCTGTTCAGCCTCTCCCTATAGCTCAAATCCTTCAACCTTGGCAACATCCTTGTAATTCTTTTCTGAACCTTTTCAAGTTTCACAACATCTTTCCAATAGGAAGGAGACCCGAATTGCCTGCAATATTCCAACAGTGGCCTAACCAATGTCCTGTACAGCTGCAACATGACTTCCCAACTCCTATACTCCAGTCCCTAAGCATCATGGTAGCCCACAAACCTTGCATTATACTGAACCAGTTCCTGATGAATTTAAAGGATCCCTATACCAACAACCAGCAGAACAAACCTGCAAGGATTGCGACTAACATTACATTGGACAGATGGGCAGGAAACTAGCCACCAGGATATACGAGCACCAATTAGCCAACAAAAGACATGCCCAACTATCACTAGGATCCTTACACACAGACGAAAAGGGACACCCGTTTGATTGGGACAATGCATCCAACCTGGGACAGGCTAAATAAAGACCCGCGCAGGAATTCCTAAAGGCCTGGCAGTCAAACTGGAACTCCACTAATAAACAAATAGATTTGGACCCCATTTACCAGTCTCTCAGAAACAGAATAGGAAATGCTATCACCAACACAACAAACCGAGACAGATAGACTGCAAGTGGGACAGAACACCAACACTTCACTGGAGGCTCACTAATGATGTTGCCTAGCATAGTGACGAAATACCTGAGAACAATATCTACCAGTTCAGCGAGCAAATTTACAACTTTGACTCCTCTTTCCCACTTAACCTTTGCACAGTTGAGATACTCAAGGCTTCAGGAGCTTGACCACATAAACCAACAGGACACCTGTTGGCTTTGGCCCTCTGGCTCAGTTGGGCTGAGTAAAGGACTTTCACAATGCAGTTGGGTATCTTACTGACGGCAGGGCTTTCCATGTGGATCATGATATGACCTCTCTCTGGAATCATTGCTCCATCCATCTGGACATGCTCCTGGGTCAGCTTTTCATTGGTCCTTTCATGGGCAGGCACAACCTTTGTTTCACTCTGAGGACCTTTAGCCTGAGAGTCAGCTTGTGATAGGGGAAACAGGGAAGTGCTACTGAGAACAAGGCAGCACATTGCACTGCAGTTTGGCATGTGCCAGCAGCTGATTGGGCAAACTTTCTTGAACACCATGATGAAAGAGAAAGGGGAGAAGTAGTTACTGGGTGAGGGTGTGAGGGTGAGCTGTGAGGAGGATGCAGAGATGTTTCAGTGTGATTTGGACATGATGAGTGAGTATGCTATGAAGGGTAAATGCAGTATAATATGAATAAATGTGAGGTTTGGGAACAAAAACAGGAAGCTGGATTTTTAACTGAATAGCGATAGATTGGGAAAGGGGGAGGTGCAACAGGACTTGGGGGGTCACAACAGTTACTGAAGGTAAGTGTGCGGGTGCAGCAGATGGTGAAGTAGGTAAATGGCATGTTGGCCTACATTGTGAGAGGTAGCGAGGTTAGAGTTGGTGGTAGGAACCTCCTGGTGGATGCATCATGTCATGGTCACATGGAAACTTTCTAAGACTACCCTACACATGTGGTTGGGATAGGGTATTGACAATTAGTAGTTGGTAATCCCACAGCAGTTCATGCCTCCAAAGCTCCTTTGAGGTTGCAGCAAGGAGTGTCCTCTTAATAAACACAGCCGAGAAGGCAATATCAACTGCTTGTGGTCTTGCCCAGGGGGTAGAAGCCCTCTGTGAGGGTAGAACATGATACTTCATGGTGAAGGATGTCAGGGGTGAGATGAACCTCTACCAAGACTCTAGTCTTTGTTTGATTGCTCGCAGGGTTCTGACACGCATTGAGAAAGAACGGCCGAGATTCTTCTTGAGCTCTGACCTCCACGAAGACACTGGCGGCACCATGGGGTACATGGCCTCCAAATGGAGAAACAGCACAATGTGATCCACCAGGGCGGGGAAGAGACCTGATAAGGGAGTGGAGGGGAGTGTGTGCCTGATGCATTGGTAAGCGAGGACTAGGGGAACCTATCAGTGTTGTGCAAAGGAAGACAATGTGTGAAGGCAGAAGTGCAGGAAAAGGCTGAGGGCCCTGTCAACCACAATGGCAGGGAATCCTCGGTTGAGAAAAAAAGGTGGACATTTTGGAGGCCTGTCTATGGAGGTTGGCATCATCAGGACAGATGTGACAGTAAAAGAGGGACAGGGAGGACGGAGCAGAGTCTTTGCAGGAAGCAGGGCGTAAGGATGTATAATCAAGGTGATTGTGGAAGTCAGTTGGTTTGTAGTGGGTATAGGTGGTCAGTCTATCCCCAGAAAAAGAAACAGAGATGTTGAGGAAGCCATGGGAGAAGTCCGAGGTGGGCCAGATGAAGGTGATAGTGGGGTGGAACTTGGAAGCGAAATTGATAAGCTTTCCCAATTCCAAATGAGAGAAGAAAGTAACACCATGATGTCATCGATATACCGGAGAAAGGGTTGTGGGTGGGTGAAGGCGTATGTCCGGAACAAGGAATATTCCAAGTACCCCATAAAGAGACAGGTATAGCTGGGACCTATGTGGGTAACCATGGTCACCCCTCTGATCTGATGAAGGTGGGAGGAGTTAAAGGAGAAGTTGTTTAGGGTGAGGATGAGCTGGGCCAGTCCGGGGGGTGGGGGGGTGGTTGGGAACGGTTATGGCCTTTTTTCCAGGAAGAAGCGGAGAGCCCTGAGACCATCCTGATGGGGGATGAGGATTGCACATCCATGGGAAAGAGAAGGAGGCTGGAGCCTGCAGACTTGAAATTCTGAAATTGACCTAATTTGACCTAAAGCATCAGACCATAATATTGCACAAAAATCCTGAATGTTGGGAATATATGGACTGCGTTTTGGACTTTTAAAACCTTTAAGACTGTGCTGGGTCTGCCTAAGGAGTAAATCACAAGCAGGTGATGGGATTGACCTGTGCACAAGAGTTTGGGTATTCCAAATGCAATTACAAGGAAATGGCCATTGACTCAATTAAACCTTTTGCATTTGCAATTAAACCTTTGCATTCAAGAAAATTAACCCGAAACCAAAAGGAATCCAGCTGTGAGCCTGTTTCACTCCTCTGGGTATGCGGCCGAGACAATGCGGAGTCTGTAACAATCATCCAATACTCAAAACCATCCAAAACTATTAACACCTCTTCTAACCATTGGAAATTTGATTAAAATAATCAAGTCCAAAGGAAACATCAATGAGACAATGGGCCTGGGGGGTTACGGTGGCTCAGTGGTTAGCACTGCTGCCTCACAGTGCCAGGGACTCTGGTTCGATTCCAGCCTTGGGCGACTGACTGTGTGGACTTTGCACATTCTCCCTGTGTCTGCGTGGGTTTCCTCTGGGTGCTCCAGTTTCCTCCCACTATCCAAATGTTGTGCCACACTAAAGTGTCCACAGTGTTCAGTGATGTGTAGGTTGGGTGCATTAGTCAGGGGAAATGTAAGGGGATGGGTCTGGGTGGATCCCTCTTTGGAAGATCAGTGTGGACTTGTTAGGCCAAAGGGCCTGTTTTCACACTGTAGGGATTCTATGATTAGCGTGAAGATTTGAGTATAACTATAGACCCCGATCTTACGAGCGGGACGAGTGGGGTGTGAGCTTGCAGAGGGTATGGGGAAAGGAAAGACTCAGGAAATGTTGGCACGGAGAAACTAAGTCCGACAAAATCTGAGGTAACAACAAGACCCAACAGGCACTACAAGTCCTCAGGCCAAACTGGGGCGAAGACCGAGCTCGATAAACCAAACAGAAGTTAAAAAGAAGCCAAGTACTCATCTGGCAAAATCCCTCACGCATCTAATCACATCAGTGAACGCAATCCAGACTGAGCGGTTGCTACTGCAGTCGGGGTGCGACAAGCCAGCACAACTGCATTTGGTGAACCTTGAAGCCATGCTTGGATTAGTCAGTAATCCCAAAATCCCAGAGTCTATATTTAGTTAGTAATGGGAGGCGGGTGGTATCGTTGCATTGTAAGGCTGCAGAGTGTTGTACTGTTCTATTACTTTTTAAAAATATCAGTTAAAACAGAGATTCTTTTACCCTCAACATCTGTCCACTGTCTCTTCATTACATCCAGATGAATAAGTCAAGTGCTTAGAAAGGGGCTGGAAGTGATTTGATCCACTTAGAAGTCAGAGGTAAAGTTAATAGAAACTATGAACCCCAACAAGACTATCTGAACATGTAAGTAAGAAAAGTCTGAAAAAGAGAACAAAATTGAGAGAGAAAAGGAAGATATTCACGATGGGAAAAGGATAAGGATACACAGAAGGCAAGCATGTAAATTCGGGGAAGGCCAATTTCAATATCAATAGACAAGATCTGGCAAACATAGACTGGGAGCAGCTACTTTCAGGTCCCTCCTCATTTGGAAACCAGGAGTGAGAGTTCAGGGCCAGTGTGTTCCTCTCAAAAATAGCATGGATTTGTTGCAGGGAAATCCTGTCTGACAAATTTAATTGAGTTTTTTTGAAATGGAGACAAAATATATTGATGAGGGTAATGCAATTCATGTGGTTTAAAAGACTTCAGTTAGGCCTTTGACAAGGTCCCAGATGCAACTTGGCAAACTGGATCCAAGATTTCCTTACAAATAGGAAGCAAAGAGTGATAGCGTAGGGTTTTTTTTGTGATTGGAAGCCTGTGACCAGCTGTGTACAGGGATTGGTGCTGGGACCCTGCTGTTTGCTAGGTACATTAATAACTTGGTAGAAGATATAATGAATAAGTTTGCAGATGATACAGAAATTGGTAATAATGTTGATGGTGAGGGGGATAGCCTCAGGCTACAATCTGATATTGATCAGCTGGTAAATTGGACAGAGCTATGCCAGATTGAATTTAATTCTGACAAGTGTGAGGTGATGCATTTTGGGAGGTGTGATAAGAGAAGGACATATACAATGCATGGTAGGTCCCTAAGGAGCCCTGAGAACAAAGCAACCTTGGTAGTACAAGTCCATAGATCGCTGAAGGTGTCAGCACAGGTAGACACAGTGGTGAAGGAGGAATACAGGATGCTTGCCTTCATTATAAGAGTAAGGAAGTCTTGTTACAACTTTATAATACATTGGTTAGGACACAGATGGAATACTGTGCGCAGTTCTGGTTACCATGCTTTTGGAATGACATGTTTGCACTGGAGAGGGTGCAATGGAGGTTCACCAGGATGTTGCCTAGGATGGAAACTCTCAGTTATCAGAGTGATTGACGTGACCAGTGTCATACTGACAGCTTTTGGTGTGGCCAAGTGCAGGTAAATGGCCAGAGAGAGGGGTCCAGATGGAGGGAGAGTGTTGGAGGTGGGTGATGGAGACTGTGAAACAGGGAGAGTACTCTGCTCCAAAGAAGGAGGTATGGAGGCGAAGGTGAAGAAGAGTTTTAGATATAAAGGTCAGCATTCCATTAGCCTTCTTGTAAATGTATATATTTAAATAAGTTGTTCAGACATGATATGACATATTCCTGTAGCAGCTGGGATTTGACTGCAGACCTTCTGGTCCAGAGGTAGAGACACTCTCACTGCATCACAAAATTCTAGCCATTGGAGTCAGAGAGAAGGCCTGTTTCCAGGGTGACTGAGCTGGTGTGAGATTATTCCTGCACCTGTTATGATTTAATCTGGATAATTGGCAGTTAGGTCCCTGGTTGCTGGATGTCACATTCCCCCAGTATTATGTCTGTTTTTTATTTGATTGATCCTTGTTATAAACACTGTCTTTTCCTTTCAATTTTCAAATTTCCCCAACTCCATGAAAGCTAATGTGTGGGTGCAAACTTTATTCTGGATTAATAGTAGGGCTGAGAATAAAGTGAATATTTCCACTACCTCACCCCCCTGGACTGCATCATCTGTTCCCTTTAGTTAACTGAGCACTGAGGCTACATAGAGATGTGAGTTGACCATTTACGACCTCACATCTTTACATGTTACAGCTTGGCTTTGAGAACCTTGGATGTGGGGCACAGCTCTCCCTATAGTTACTCAGTGCTTAGCACTGCTGCCTCACAGCACCAGGGACCCAGGTTCGATCCCCACCATCGGATGACAGTCTGAGTAGAGTTTGAACATTCATCCATGTCTGTGTGGGTTTCCTCTGGGTGCTCTGGTTTCCTCCCACTGTGCAAAGCCAAATGTCACATGACATCAGGTTATAGTCCAACAGGTATATTTGAAATCACAAACTTTTGAAGCATACTTCCTTTATCAGGTGAAATGAGAGAGGAGCACACAGACACAGAATTTCTGGGCAGAGAGATCAAAAGATCATACAAACAGCGAGGAGAGTGTTGAATAATAAGTTTCTGAATAAAACGCATCAGACAGTTTGAGTAAAGTGTTAACAACTGAACAGCAAGTGAAGGGGTGATCTCTAATCCAAATAAATGATGCAGAGAAAAAAATTACAAAAAAATTAGAAATAAGGTGGTGCTGGAGACAAACCTGATTCCTGATGAAGGGCTTATGCTCGAAACGTCGAGTTCTCTATTCCTGAGATGCTGCCTGGCCTGCTGTGCTTTGACCAGCAACACATTTGCAGCTGGAGACAAACCAAATGACTGGAATAACATGAAGGGTATAAGAGTGGCATTCCGAGGGTCGAACCAAAGTAATAAGTAATTCAAAACTGTACAAACTAATTAGAGACATCATAACAAGTTATCAAGGTAATAGTGTTAAAACAGGGCAGTAAGGAAGATCTTACAGATACAGAACAGTGTGGTGGGGTCACATGTAGTGTGACATGAATTCAAGATCACGGTTGAGGCCATCTTCCTGGGTATGGAACTTGGCTATCAGTTTCTGCTCGGTGATTCTGCATTGTTGTGTGTCTCGAAGGCTGCCTTGGAGGATGCTTACCTGAAGATCGGAGACTGAATGTCCTTGTCCGCTGAAGTGTTCCCCGACTGGAAGGGAACATTCCTGCCTGACGATTGTTGCGCGGCATTCAGTCATCTGTTGTCTAGTGACTGCATAGTCTCATCAATATACTATGCCTCAGGGTGTCCTTGCCTGCAGTGTATGAGGTAGACAACATTGGCCAAGTCACATGTGTATCTGCTGTGTACCTGGTGGGTGGTGACCACATGTGTGATGGTAGCATCCATATCAATGATCTGCCGTGTTTTGCTACGGTTGCCATGGCATGGTTGTGTGGTGTTGTGGTTGATGTTGTCCTGAAGGCTGGTTAGTTTGCTACAGATGATGGTCTGTTTTAAGGTATGTCAGTTGTTTGAAGATGAGAAGTGGAGGCATAAGGGTGATCTTGGTGAGACCCTCATCATCATCAATGAGGCTGTGAAGAACATGACATTGCTTCTCTGCTTCGGGGAAGTACTGGATGACGAAGGTGCTCTAAGTAAAAACAATGACTCTAGATGCTGGAAACCAGAGTCTTGATTAGAGTGGTGCTGGAAAAGCACAGCAGTTCAGGAAAATCAACATTTCGGGTAAAAGTCCTTCATCAGGAATACAGGCAGGGTGCCTGCAGGGTGGAGAGATACATGAGAGGAGGATGGGGATGGGGGTGGGGAGAAAGTAGCATGGAGTACATTAGGTGAATGGGGGTGGGGATGAAGGTGATAGGTCAGAGAGGAGGGTGGAGTGGATAGGTGGAAAGGAAGATAGGCAGGTAGGACAGGTCATGGGGATGGTGCTGAGCTGGAAGGTTGGAACTGGGGTGAGGTGGGGGAAGGGGAAAGGAGGAAACTGGTGAAATCCACATTGATGCCATGGAGTTGAAGTGTTCTGAGGCAGAAGATGAGGCGTTCTTCCTCCAGGCGTTGGGTGGTGAGGGAGCAGCAGTGGAGGAGGCCCAGGACTTGCATGTCCTCGGCCGAGTGGGAGGGGGAGTTGAAATGTTGGGCCACAGGGTGGTAGGGTTGATTAGTACCTTCCCGCATCCTCCTCTCTGACCTATCACATCTATCTCCACCCCCATTCACCCATTGTACTCTTTGCTACCTTCCTGCACCCTCCTCTCTGACCTATCACCTCCATCCCCACCACCATTCACCTATTGTACTCTATGCTACTTTTTCCCCACCCCCACCCCCTCTCATTTATCTCTCTACTCTGCAGGTATCCTGTTTCTATTCCTGATGAAGGGCATTTGCCTGAAATGTTGATTTTCCTGCTTCTTGGATGCTGCCTGATCTGCTGTGCTTTTCCAGCACCACTCTAATCTCGATGAAGGTACTCTGCCAGTCATGTCCTGTGTCTGTCTTCTGAGGAGGCTGTTCCGGTTTTTTGCTGTGGCACATCGGAGCTGGGAATCAATGAGTTGAGTACCTACTCCATTTAAATGAGGGCGTCCTTCAAAATCTTTACCTGCCTGTCGCATTCTTCCTCATCTGAGCAGATCCTGTGCATGTGCAGGGCTTGTCTGTAAGGAATGGCTTCTTTGAAAAGTTGAGGGTGGAAGCTAGAGAGGCGCAGCATCATGAGGATATCCGTGCGTGTGCAATAGAGGGAGGTACTGAGGTGTCCGTCCTTGATGGAGATGCGGGCGTCCAAGAATGAGACTTATTCTGAAGGATAGTCCATGGTAAGTCTGAGAGTGGAATGAAACTTGTTGATATCACTGTGTAGTCATTTCAGTGACTCTGTGCCATGTATCCAAAGGAAGAAAATGCTGTCAATATATCTGGTCGGAGGTCGTGAGCAGCAAAGGAGTTTTGCTCAAACCTTTGCATGAAAATGTTCTATGTTCTAAAACATTGGCATATTGGGGTGCAAAGATGGTCCCCTTGGCTGTTCCATGTGTCTGGATGAAAAACTGATTGTCAAAGGTAAAGACGTTGTGGTTGAGGATGAAGCAGATGAATTGTGATATGGTGCTTGGAGATTGGCAGTTGCTGTTGTCGAGTACAGAGGCTGTGTTAGCGCTGCCTTCATCGTGGGGGATATTGGTGTAGAGTGCTGAAATGAGGTTGTGATGAGGAATGTTCCCAGTTTGACTGGTTCTTGGGTGCTGAGTTTCTGCAAGAATTCCATAGCGTCGTGACAGAAGCTGGGGATCCCCTGTACAATGGGTTTCAAGATACACTCGACAAAGCCGGAGAGGTTTTCACACAGGGTCCCATTGCCCGATACAATGGGATGCCTAGGTGTGTTGGCGTTATGTATCTTTGGAAGGCAATAGAAGTCCCCTACAAGTGAAGTATGTGGGATGAGAATGCATAGGATACTCTGAAGGTCTGGATCAAAGGTCTGTTCGGTTGACAGGTCATAGAGTCATAGAGATGTACAGCATGGAAACAGACCTTTCAGTCCAACCTGTTCATGCCGACCAGATATCCCAACCCAATCCAGTCCTACCTGCCCATTCTTTGGTTGGATCAGCTGGTTGTGTTCCTGGTTGTTCAGTTGTCAGTACACTTCTTTGCAGTAGTTTGTTCTACTCTGCATGATGATGGCTCCTCTTTTGTTTGTTGGTTTGATGACAATGTTGCAATTGGTCTTGAGAGCATGGATGACGTTGAATTGTGCTTGGTTGACCTATTGTGAGCATGGCCGATCAATCTGGCATTAATGCATCTCCTGACAGCTTGATCATACGTGTCAAGTCCAGGACAGTAGTCTTCTGGAAGGGTCTTATTCAACTGTTTATTCTTTGGTCACTGCACCTTGG
Source organism: Hemiscyllium ocellatum (assembly GCF_020745735.1). Classification (NCBI taxonomy): domain Eukaryota; kingdom Metazoa; phylum Chordata; class Chondrichthyes; order Orectolobiformes; family Hemiscylliidae; genus Hemiscyllium; species Hemiscyllium ocellatum. Next base: position 1,723,936 of record NC_083415.1, on the reverse strand, counting down.
ATTTCTTTGTTGGCTGTTCCAGTTCATTGGTTGTCTCA